>NW_006912904.1:849861-900519 GCF_000585565.1 Capronia epimyces CBS 606.96 | reverse complement strand
CGATGATGAACCTCAACTCGATGATGAACCTCAACTCGATGATGAACCTCAACTCGATGATGATTATCTTCCCTGGATCCCGTCCAAGGTGGGCATCTCACGCCGTCAGGTGCATTTGGCCGCGGAGGGCTTGATGCAGACAGTCATGATGGGCGAACGGGCGAGGATGCAAGAAGAGCGGGCGTGGTAGTGTGGCATACACCTTGGTTCACCTCATTTCACCTCATTTCATATCACAGGACAGCATGGCACCTCCTTGAGAAAGGAATGAAAAGACGAAGGGAGAATGGGTTTTACTGACAACGACGGTGACGGTGACGACGTTGACGACGGTGACGATGACGACAATCACAATAGCGACAATAGCGAAAATCTTGGAAATTGATGGTGGAAACAATACTACCTTTTAGGAAGTTGATGATAGCTTCACGCGGATATCGGTTCGTTGCGGATCGTTTTCTGCCCTGTTTCTTTTTTCAATAGACATGCAATGGGACACATTGGGGTTTCTGAGACTAGACATTCGACGGAGGACGGCTGATTTGCACCGTGGTGCGGTCCGACTAGGCTACGAGTAGGAGTACACATACACATAATTCATATTTATGAGGTGGGCTTGGTGAACAGAATTGGTGATGGTGATAGATTGCAAGAAATCGAATAGGACCTAACCCTAACCCTAACCCTAACGAAACGAAACGGAACGAATTGCATATATTATCTCCCATCTACCATCTATCTGTATCTGTATCTGTATCTGTATCTGTATCTGTATCTGTATCTGTATCTGTATCTGTATCTGTATCTGTATCTGTATCTGTACTCTTGCCGTATTCATTACTTACTATATCCTTACACACGCCGATTCTTTCTTCATGGTCGGGCGGAGTATAATGGAGAGAAGTCGAATATTCTTCCTTTATGGTCGGGCGACGAATCGAATTGTATGGTGGAGAGGAGAGAAGTGTATTGAGGGCTGCCACATATACATAGGTATGGGAAACGTGAAAGGCAAATACCTAGGAATGGAGATGGAACTGGAGACGCAGTGGTGCTGTATTGGTATGGGTAGTGCATTGCAGTACTAATGTAATAAGGTAGGTAGGTAGAGAGACACATTTACATCTACATTGATTCACTTGCTGGTACTGCTCTCAACCCAAAGACGTGTGCTGTACATTGTACTGTATGCACATGGATCTGAATCCGAAAGCGTGGGTCTATCTCCATCGCTCGCAGACACCAGCACAATCGCCACCAATCAAGTCGGGAGTGACACGCTGGCAAGCAGGAGGCCCCATCAGCGACATGTCACTACATACTCCATACGTACACATAATTAGACCACGGGGGAATCAGGGACGAGGGGATCTTTGTTTCTTGTTGGCTTTTTCAATCTTCACTCAGCTTTCCGGGGCTCAGTCTTGACGGGGTTTCTGGTCCTGTATTCAGTGCATATTGTGTACTTGAACGGCATATTCAGAATTCGAATTCCTGTCTATACAGTATCCCAGTCGTTGCAGCATCCAGCATCCAGCATCTCATCCAGCGTCCAGCATCCAATCCAGCATCCAATCCAGCATCCTATCCAGCATCCTATCTAGCAGCATCCAACGTCCCCCATCCAACATCCCATCCACCGTCCACCATCCAACATCCTATCCAGCATCCTATCCAGCATCCTATCCAGCATCCTATCCAGCATCCTATCCAGCATCCTATCCAGCATCCTGTCCACCATCCCATCCCATCCCATCCAGCGTACAGATCATGTCCGGACCAATCCAGAAAGTGGTCGTGCTTGGGGTAGGTATACGAAAGACAGACCAAAAAGGCTCCCTTGTCAAAACTACCTGGTATTGACTTGACACCCACAGGCCACCGGCAACGTCGGCAAGCCTGTTGTCACAGCCCTGGCCAAAGCGGGATACACGGTGACGGCAGCCTCACGAACCGAGGGCAAGAAGTTCCCGCATCCCATCATCCCGGCCGTGGTCGACTACAGCTCGGTCGAGGCGCTCGTCGACCTGTTCAGAGGCCAGGACGCCGTGGTCGAAGCCTTCCCCCCGAACGCGGCACACATGCAACCCACCATCGTCGACGCTTGTCTCAAGGCCGGCACGGTCAAGCATATCATCACGCCGGATTTCGCAGGCGACACCTTCAGCCCGCATATTAGAGAGTTGCCGCTGTATGTGCCCAAAGTCGAGGCGCAGAAGCAGCTGGAGGACAAGGTCCGCGGCACCGAGCTTTCCTGGACCGCCATCATCACTGGCGGGTGGTATGATTGGGGTGAGTCTGGTCTTGATTCTTGTCCTGGTCTTGAGTTCTTGTCTGGTCTTGAGTTGTTGTCCTGGTCCTGAGTTCTTGTCCTGGTCCTGAGTTCTTGTCCTGATCTTGAGCTCTTGTCCTGGGTCCTCGGTCCTGGCTATGTTGCGTAGCCTTTCTAGCCTGTCTTGCTGCGTGTTGTGTGGGCCTCATGTCTCATGCTGAATACGTCCCTACTCCTCCCGTCAGTAATACTGTACCGTCCCTACTCCTCTTGTCAGTAATACTGTACCGCCCTACGATACCTACTGTCACGTTCTGCAGATGGCGTTCATCTTCCATACTAAGCACTAACAACGTCAATGATGGCAGCAATCCCACTTGGGTACTACTGGATCAACCCGCAGACAAACACCATCACCGTATACGGCAGCGGAAACCAGCGTAACAGCATGTGCCGCGTCAGCACCGCTGCCAAAGCTGTCTGCGATGTTCTCGCAGACCCAGCCAAGTTTAAAAACCGGCCCGTCTACGTCGCCGACCACACCGTCAGTTTGAACGAACTGATTCCCATCCTCGAAGATGTACGGCCGGGCTGGAATATCGTCAAGGTCGATCTCGATGCCTTCTTCGCCGAGGCTAAGAGGCTGTGGGACGAGGATACGGAGAAGGGAGTCAAGGTCCGATTGCTCACGCCGGCCTACAACATGCTCGGAACTTATGGCATCTTCGAGGAGAACAACAGATACAATGCCGACTTTGAGCGCTTGATCGAGCCTGGATCTGCATACCAGAAGCCACTGGCCGAGCTGAAGGAAGAGTTCAAGGTCTTAGTCAGGCCGAAATGAGCGAGTCTTGGTTAGGCCCAAATGAGCGAGTCTTGTCTTGGTGGTGGATGCGGACGGGCAGAGTGGTCTCTGTAGTCATTCAGGGGCGGTGATGCATAGAGCCTAGACAGTTGACAGTGACGCATAGAACCTAGACAGTCGACAATCGACAGTACTAGGTAGACAGTAGAGAATTGGCGAGTCGACATATTGGCGGCTGCGGTGCTGCGGCGCTACGCCAACCGGCTTACATAATCGCTCAAATTTAGTTCCGACTACACGCGAACTTCGATTTCTCCAGCACAGCGAGTGCGCAGCTCTGGCTTCACAACTACAGCCGGTTCCTGCAGACGAACACGGCCTCTGCAGCTCTCGGTATTCAACATGTCTCAACCAGTAGCATCTCGTTTCTCAACCTGCTGTTGGAGGTCCTTCTTCGCAGAGGCCCGGCCGCAGAGGCAATTCCGTCGGTCAATGGTCACCATACAACGGGGACCTGTGCAGAAGTTGGAGGTCCCCTCCGATCTCCCACCGCAATTGCTCCCTCAACTCCCAGAAAGATATAGACCGGGACGAAGTGAGTCGTGATGCTCCTACCGCCAGCGCAGTTTTAACTTCCCGCGCAGACCGACGAGATATCGTGATCCACCCATCCCCCATATCCGAGGCCGAGACATGCAAAGATCCTGTGGCCCATGTGGACAAGCAGCAGCTATCCATCTTAGATCCCACGGGCGCACGAGCGAGACTTTTCGACAAGGCGAACCCGGATCGCGCAAAGGTCGGGGACGTTTTGCTTACGACCTTCAAAACCGGAGAACCTGTGTCGGGGGTCATCATGTCCATCAAAGGCACCGGTCCACACACGTCGGTACTGCTGCGGAATCAGTTGACCACGATAGGAATGGAGATGAGCATCAAGGTGCACAGCCCGCTCGTTCAAAGTATGGAAATCGCTCAGAGGTCACCCAAGAGGAAGAGACGTGCCAGGTTGTATTACCTGAGAAAACCAGAACATGATATGGGAAGCGTACAGAAGGTGGTGGATCAATACTTGAGGCAACGGGCCATGTTGACGGGTGGGAAGCCTTCTAAACAAGCTGGCAGCTTCAGGTCGAGGAAGGGAAAGAAATGAAGATGATGTTTGTGAGTATGTTGGCACATCGGACTGGCTATCGCGACAAACATCGGTGTTTGAACGATGGCGATGGCGATGGTGCATGGACACACAACAACCAGATCTGCTTAGGATCGGAGTGTAAGAGTACGAGGACGACTTCTCCCCTGACTGACATCAAGGGCCTGCTTCAATATACAAATATCCGGGAACATACCATGCGAGAAAGGCCTCTTGGTTCATGGGCCGTCTGGAAATTCGACTTCTTTCTCTCTCCCCCCTTTCTGCCGACTGCTAACACTGGACCACCTCTCTCTGTCTGTGAATGATACCGCCCTGGTCACGTTAACTTTCGATACTGCCGGACCCTACCCCATTCGGCGATTGTTTCGACTTGGCGAGTAATACTGCCGGTACCTGTTGGACTTCGCGTTATAAATATCTCGCGCACATTCCTCGCGCACTTTCTCTATCTTTCATTCCTACACCTCTCCAAATCCACCCCTCTCATCATAAACCTTCATCAAGCCTCATTCAAAGACCTTCAAACTCTTTTACCCTTCATACCCTTCATCACAATGACTGGTCTCCAAGCCACTGTCACCGACTTCTCTGGTGCCCCGACTCCTGTCGGCAGTCCCAACCCCTCGGCGTTGTCTCAAGAGAAACTGTATGCAGTTTTGACTGAGCACCTCAACAAGATAGATGCTACCATGAAAGGTGCAAACATCGCTGCAGGCAAGACTCGCCTCACCAAAGAAGAGATCGACGAGGTGAAGTCGGCGTTCAAGCATGTGACTCTCATCGACGCCGAGCCTTCTGGCAAACTTGATGCTGGCGCCTCTCACGCATCCAAGCCTGAGAATGACAACATTGTCCGTGGTGCTGGTGAAAAGACCAACAACACCAAGACTGCTGGAGACAAAGCAGGCGCCACGTCCACCAGAGTGAGCACTGCCAAGCAGAGTGCACCATCCATGGACCACAAGGTCGCTATCCCTCTCAGGTAAGTTTTCTCTCACTTCCAACCTCACTTCTCACCTCACCTCACTTCCAACCTGGCTCTTCTTTTGCTTCATCTGAATTGTCTTTATGGCAAATATCATATCAACAGATTGGATGGCTGACTGACCATTTCACCCTTCTAGTAGCTGGGCCAGCTTGCCAGTCTTGGTCGTGGTCGACAACGCTCACTTCTATGTCCACACCGACGTCCTGGGCCGCATGTTTTCCAAGGTCCTCTTCGCCCCCGGTGGCTCCTACTCCATTGCCCGATGCAGTGCCAATGTTTTCCAGACCGCACTAAACTTCATGTATCGCGGCAATTTGCAAGAGTTGGAGCTTGACACTATCGACGATGAGGACCTGGCTGCAAATCTCTTCCAGTTTGCAAAGGAACATGCCAACACTGTTCTTCTGGCTGGCTTGCTCCAGACTCGCGAGTTGGACTTGTTGGCGTCGCAGCACCTTCAATACGTCGCTTACATCTACAAGGCTGGTGTTCCCGACGCTCGCTTTCGTCAACACTTCAAAGACCAGCTCGTCGATGCTTTGAACGATGAATTCGAGCATGGCCACAACTCTGACAACACCGAGCCGGCCATCATGCTTCGTCTCCAGACTTACCTCAATGAAGCTGGCTGCGCTTTCGATGACATCACCGAGTCCTTGCACTTTCTGTGGACTACTGCCATGGGTCTCAATGCTTGGGCAGCCTCTTGATCTGGTCCGAGTTGGATGGGTTGGTCCATGCAGTGACCGTTGGTGTTGGATGTTGGGGTCTGGTTGGGGGTTGGGTGGAGTTGAGTTGAGTTGGGACAGTTCATTGACATGAGCACTCTCCCTTTTCCTTTTGATATTCCTGTTCCTGAACTGGAAGTTTTGTCCTTGTCTTCTCATGGGCAGGATGGACTCTTTGGTTTGGCGGGGGTTGAGTTCAGGAAGAGAGCACACATGACAACAAACAACAAACACAACACAACACTACACTACCACTGCCTCTATCTCAAACCACAGCACAAGTCAAGACAAAAACAACAGCATTCACCATCGACACACTCTCAAAATGGCAACCTTTCAACAACACCGGTGCCTCACCATGACAGATGTCAGACCTTGATGGACTACAGTAACACTTGCTTGCTTTGCTTTGTTATTGATTGATTCATGGTTGCATGCAAATTCGCATGCTTGCATCACCATCACCGAATCAATCCCAGTTCTGTTTCAGTTGACAGAAAATGCTTTACCCTGCCCTCTTGCACTCACTAATCTCAAAGCACGAAGTGATCGGACTTCGTCTTCTGAGATGGCAGGGGGGTTAGGTTAGTTTTTAGAAAACAAGACTTGTTGTCTCAAAAATTCGTGCCTGTGCCGTGCTCTTGTTTGTGGTCTTTTTTGTGTGTGTGCTTGTGTTCGTGCCTACGCCTGTGCCCATCTACACCTGTGCTTGTGTTTGTGCTGTGCCTACGTCTGTACCTATGTTGTGTTTGTGCCTATGCCTTCGCCTGCACCTATCTACGACTGTGCCTGTGCTTGTGCTCGTGTATGTGCCTGTGTGTGTGCTTGTGCTTGTGCCTGTGTTGGTGTTGGTGGTTGGACCTACGCTCGCATTTGTGCCTGTGCCTGTGCTGTACTTACGTCTGTGTCTACGTCTGTACCTACGACTGTACCTACGACTGTGCTTGTGTTTGTGTTTGTGTTTGTACCTATGCCTGTGCCTTGCCTGTGTTGTGTCTGTACCTACATCTGTGTTTGTGCTCGCGTTTGTTCGTGCCCTGCTCTGCTCTGCTCTTACTTGATCTATATGCCTACCCTGCAAGGCTGGCTCACAGCTCTTTCATACCCCGTGGACGGATACTGATTCAAAGTGCCTTTCAGTTGATGTGGATTCCATTTAATTTTATTTGTTTTGGGTTGGATGAGCCTCATTTGGTTGCCTTCCCTCCTTCCTTTCCATTCCATTCCATCTAGCTTTCATCTAATTGCTATATTCTAGTAGTTTTCATCTGATTGCTATAGTCCAGTAGCTTTCATCTAATTGATATATTCCAGTAGTTTTCATCTAATTGCTATCTCAGCACCGAGAAGATCATTCGAGTTGATGTTCGCCCAAGAAAACCAAGGCCTCGATAGCACATGACTTTCTTCAATATGAACACTAGTAGAATGAACAGTGTGTCGCCGTCACCTCAAGGCAAGAGCAGAGACCCAATGCCTCGATATTCGAAAGCATATGACTTCTTCGATATGAACACTAGCAGATGAACGGTATGTCGCCGTCACCTAAGGCAAGAGCAGAGTGTGATCCTCGTCCACCTGCCCTTCGACGTCGAGCGTAATCTTTCCGCCAACCACGGCAGGACCTCTGACGGTGATCTAAGAAAAGAGGGCCAAATTAGCATCGACATAAAACCGAACATGTCTTAGCATCAACATAAAACCGAACATGTCTGGGGTTCGTTTGTTTCGCTTCGCTCAAACATACCTTTCCCTGAGGGGTGTGGGTGTCCATGATCTCCTCGTCACCCGAAACGTGCACCTCGACCGAACTTAGCGGAGCGCCTAGACACACTCGCGCCCCCTTGTCGCGGTAGTCGAGGATATTGGTTTGGGTGATGGCGCCGGCCACGAGAGGCGTGGTCAGTGCATAGCCAATGCGGCTTTGCAAATGGGAGCGCAGGGTGTGCAGGGTCGACGAAGACAGACGGGTCTTGGCGGGCAAATTGGTCGATTGTGGGATCAGCAAGACACGAAGGCTGGCCAGAGACGAAGCCAGAGTGCCTGCGCTCTTGGCCGGCAGGTTTCCGGCCTGCAGGGTTCGCTTGGACACGTACTTGGACAGACCTGACGGCAGTTTGGTGGTTGGGTGCTCGAGATATGCTTGCACCGTGGACGGCGAGGCGATGACCACGGTCGGCCTGCTCAGCGCCGTGGCCTGGATGAGGTCGACGTTGTCGCCCGCCACCGAGTTCAGCGACACGCTGGCGTTCGAGTACAGCGCCGCCAGGATCCAGCAGAGCGTGTAGCTGTCCGTCAGGCTGGTCGTGGCGTGTACGGTATCGCTGGGCGAGAGCTTGTACGCCCGCAATAGCGTGGCTTGTAGGCCGGCTGTGCCGGAGATCAGGTTCTATTGAGATAGAAAAGTCAGTCAGCATTTCCCTCTGCGACAGAGACGACAGCATGGTAGGGATAGATGGAAAAACAAAGGCAAAGACAGTGAAAAACATACCCCAGACGTATACTTGACCAAGTCATAGCCTCCGTTGGCAGCCGGGTAGAAAATCGACACCGGCGGCACCTGCGAGTCCAGATCCAGAGGCAGCACCTCGGAATTCGTACTGCGGTGGTTCTTTTGCACCAGCTCATGCCAGGAAGCCACGCTGAGCCCGCTGGGGGCGTTGGCCGACCATTCCATATGCTGGCTCGACGAATTGGCCACCCAGATGACGTTCTTGATGGATTGGCTGGTTGCTTGCATGGCGTCCAGATCCAACGTGCCAGCCTCGGCGATGACATGATCCGCGGATGTTTTGGACAGCAGCGAGTTCAGCTTGTCCTGGGGCAGGCCGTACGGAATCAAAGTCGTGGAGAAGCCGTAGAAGGAGCCGGCTAGGTTAGAAGCGGTCAGCGAGCTATGACTGAGAGAATAGACGGGCTTCGAAGGGGAAGAGAATGAGAAGAGCCATTTGGGCTGTACTGGCCAGCCCACGGGGCAAGTGGTTTCTCAAAATCAGAACGCACCAAAGATGGCGGACAGCAATTCCACCGAGTTTGACAAGCACACAGCCACCGACTGGCCATTGTTTCGCTTGACGTACTGGCCGACCACATTGATGCCCAGCGTCAGGTCGTCCAGCTCGTGCTCGGTGACTTTGTCCCGGCCGAGCACCGTCAGTATCTTGCCCTTCTCTCCCGTCAGCGTGCCGTCGTCCTTGACCGCGCCGCGGGCCGCCGATCGCCAGACATCGCGCAGATCGCCTGCCCGGCCAGCCGTCCACCTAGGCGCTCCGGGGTCCTTGACGCCCAGGCCGGAACGGAGAGGATAGCCGTGAGGGAGGTCGATGGCTCGGTAGACGGCCGAGTGCCCGGGCTGCCGCACCGGTGCCACTTGTGCTTGTCTGGCCAGCAGGAACGGGTGCGTGTCCGACTCTCGCCTGGTCAGCAGAGGGTAGATCAGCACTACGCCTAGGATAATGGCCAGCACGGTGGTGAACATGTCCCAGGACGAGAAGAATTCCGCGATTGCGGCGTCGAGCCTTTCCGCCGTGTTGGCTGTGGACATGATGACACGCGGTAAGGGGAATCTGAATCAGCTCAGGTACTCTGTACTCGCTTGTCCTGGTGGATGGCGGAAGAATGAATGGCGAAGGGTCTGTACCAGTTACTACTGAGTAGAATCTTAGACAACAGCAATGATCAAAGCTAATTAGTGAGACATAAGAAGACGTGGGCTGCTTTGTCTCATCGACACCACATTTTACTCTGTACGGCTAGTTCGACGCCGTCTCCCGAATCCCGTCGAATTTCTTGGCCCGGAGCCGGAACATCGCGGGGGAGTTGGGGAGCGCTGGCCGTCTGGGGTGCTACAGAGGGCGGGCTCTAAACTCTCCTCTGTAAGATGGGTCGAGTCGTGGTCATACAGTATACTAGCATTGCCTGGTCTACCTGTAGTATGCTGTATATAGATGGTCTCGACATAGACCCTTGCTCTAGCTTGAGCTCGTCTCTAAATTGGACCCCCGTTGCGCCAAACACGGACATCTCGTACTCCCCCTCTCTAGTGTATCACAGCTCACAGCTTGCTCTGAGGCTGATAGAGCTTCTGAGATCTCTCGATTGCTTCCACCGCCTCCTTCTCCAGCCTCGAGAGGAGCTCAGCGCAGGTGGGAACATCGTGAATCAGACCAATCACTTGCCCCGCCGTCCACACTCCAAAGTCCTTGTCGCCGTTGATGAAGACCTGTCGCCCTCGCTGGCCGGACACATATGGTGCTATTTCTTCGAACTTGCCCGTGGGACTGGTCTTCTCGATATTGTAGGCATCCACCGCAGCCTTGTTCTTGTATAGCCTGGAAGTGTTGGTCCATCTTCTCATGACCAGCTGGGTATCATGTTCTGAAGCTTCCACGATTGTCTGTTTGATCTTGTCATGGATCGGCGCCTCTACCGTACACATAAACCGGGTTCCCATATTGATGCCTTCTGCCCCCAGAGCCAGAGCAGCCGCCAACCCCTGGCCATCAGCAAAGCCGCCCGAGGCAATAAACGGGACCTTGAGTGATTGCCTCGCTCGGGACAGCAGGATGAAGTTGGTAATGTCCGACTCTCCCACGTGACCGGCGCACTCGAACCCATCGATGGAAAGAAAGTCCACTCCCAACTTGATGGCTGACTGAGCGTGTCGGATTGTGGTGCATTTGTGGAGGACAGTAATGCCGGCTTCTTTCAGCTTCTTGATAACCGGGCCGGGGGAGTTGCCTGCGGTCTCTACTATCTTTATACCCTCATCGATGATAACCTGAGTATATTCGAGATACGGAGGAGGGTTGAGGGTCGGTAGCAGGGTGATATTGACACCAAAGGGGTTCTTGGTCAGGGTTTTGCACTTTCGGATCTCCTTGCGCAGGTCTTCGGGAGTGGGTTGAGTAAGGGCAGTAAGCTGCAGCACAAAGTCAGCATCCTTGACTGGAGAGTCCGTTGCAGGCACACTTACAATGCCTAATCCGCCAGCATTTGACACCGCAGAGGCAAGTTCGGCGTACCCGACCCATTGCATTCCACCTTGGATTACAGGGACTATTTATTCATGGTTAGAATAGAACGGCACTGGTGACAATATGATCAGGTCATACCTTTGATGCCCAGACGGCGCGTGAGCTCGGTGTTGAAACCCATCTCTTTTGGAATGAAGTCGCGGCGAGAGCGATGGCGATGGCAAGAATAGGCCGGCCAAGGGGTAATAGATGATGCAAGGGAAGGGAAAGAAGAGACCTCAGCACAGAGTAAGTCAGAATATATGGTCAACACGGTCGAGTCCATCCATCGGCAAAGCGACTGCGCACGAGGTTGCCGGTGGGGATGTGTCGGTGTCGTGAACCGGGGAACCGAGGCACAAATTATGACCTTGGGACAGCAGACGACACTTTCTCACACTTTGGCCACGACGAATGATCACCTCTTAGGAATGATTCACATCTTGAAGCAACACCGTCACCGGTCAGGTCTTTCGGTCAATTTCAGCATCATACACCATACACAACAATAAACGATCATCAAACCTACTGTTCCCCGCAAAAGCCTCATCAGCGACCAAAACTTGAAGGCAGCCTCGGGCACATGGAACGCAGGCTGGGCGCAGGCTGGCTACGGGAACAAGAGACATGCGCCGCTTTAGAGCTTAGGATTAAGAGGCTTAGCTGCAGCCGGAGCCCGCAATAATGTTAATCCGGCCCGGCGGACACATGTGATGCTCAGGTGATCTTGTCCTGATATCGACTCTACAGTAGGTCTTTAATCATGCAGTACTCTGTAAAAACGGCTAGTAGTCATATTAGAACCGACATTCTCAAGCCATCTTTGATGATCGACCCAATACAAACGATCACGAGCGGACGGTATCTTACTGAACGGACGAAACGGACGAAACGGACTATTCGTCCGATCCTCCACAACCACGACAGGGGAAAACAACGGTGAAGAGGTCAGTATAACTACCGAGTATGGATCAGACAGGACCCTGTTGGACCATGGATTGCCCCGAGAATTTCATTTTAGCCCAGAGAGAGTGAAGACTCGACTATATCTCACCACCCACACAACATATCGTATGGCAGACACGAAGATGTCTTCCAAAAAGCTCCTGGTTGTCATTGGCGCCACGGGCACCCAGGGGGGATCCGTCATCGAGACGATATTGTCCGATCCAGCCTGGCGCATTCGCGGTGTAACTCGCAACCCGTCCAGCTCGAGAGCCCAGACCCTGGCGGCAAAAGGCGTGGAGCTAGCCCAAGCCGACATCAACGACCCGTCTACTCTGACCCAAGCCTTCGATGGTGCCCATGCTATCTTCGGCTTGACAGACTCATGGTCACTGTTGAATCCGAAGAACGAGAGCAAGTTAAAGCCCGGCCAAAGGCTCATCGAATGGGCCTTTGAAGAAGAGTTGCAATATGGCAAGAACATATTCGATGCTGCTGCTCAGGTCCCGACGTTGGAACGGCTGGTGTATTCGACTTTGCCCCATCTGAAGAGATTGTCGGGCGGCAAGTATGACAAGGGCTACCATTTTGACGCAAAGGGGTTCGCAGTTGAGTATGCAAAGGAGAAGTATCCCGAGTTGTGGGGGAAGACGAGCTTGGTTCAATTGGGGTTCTATCTGTCGAATTTCATCGGACATCCGTGGATGACCCCTAAGAAGGTACGATCTCGGGACTTGGTTCGACCTCGCTCTTGAGGGTTTGGGCTTGTGGGCTTGAGTCTCGCTAACATCATCAACCCTACAGAACGAAGTCACTGGGGCCTACGAGTTCCGCCTCCCTGCCAAGCACTATGTGTACCCCATGGTGGCGGCAGAGACAGACACAGGACTGTTTGTCCAGGCTCTGCTGGCTGCACCTGCTGGGAAAAATCTGGCTGCATACCGCCAGTGGATTTCGGGAGAGGATTTCGTTGACCTTTGGGCAAAGACACTGGGGGTCAAGGCCACCTTGAAGTTCGGCTCCGTTGATGCTGCACTTCCGGACTTTCGGGAGGAACTCGACCACATATTCGACTTCGGCCTTGAATACGGCTACTTTGGACACAGCGTGGACAAGTCATTGATTGACCCGCACCAGGTATATATAAATCACTTCTTTTTGCCGTGCCACGAAACATGTTCGTGACCTTGCTGACTCTCATCCTTTGCAGCTCGATCCCAACCTGCAGCTCGGCACAGTGGAAGAGTGGATCAAAGCCCAAGATTGGTCTGGTCTCGAGGACCCATCATCCAAATGGGCTCACTAGGTGTACCTACGAACCTTGAGCACTCGGACTGAGAAGACTGCTCATTATTCGTCGATTTTCCTCGTTGATCTCCTTAGCCATGTTATTCATCCTCACCCTTGACATATACTTTATCCCACGTTCGCAATCGTCTCTTTCAGTATTTTCACTCAAACAAGACTTATGTAGGCCCGGTATTCACCTAAGAATAGTGCGCGCACAGTGTGAACGGCTCTTCGTGAGCCCTGTGGGACCAGTGGCCTCAAATTCGCCTATCTCAGACACTGCATACATGGCATTTGTGTATTCCGTGGGAAAACACTACCTATAGCCAACATGTCAAGGACGATCTCGCGCCACAGGTTGGCTTAGGTCCCCTTATCAACTGTGGGGATACGAGGCCGTGGGTTTACGACGTTGGAATTGACTTAATACTTGTTTGAGAAGGACTCTGACTAATATGTGTACTTGTGTAGATATATGTAGAGAGAGAGAGACAGAGAATACCCTCTGAAAACAAGGACCCCACGACTTTTCTCGAGCAGTATAGAGATAATTAGAAATAGAGATTCTAAATCGGACGGCAACCACGAGAGACATCGACACCAGCCTCAACATATCGTCAACCAGCATCACCGAGACCAACACGAGCTATATTCCGCCCAAGGACTTTATATTTCCCAAAAACACTTCTCCCGTCCCCACGAACCCGGTCGGTTCGACGGAGATTCCTCAACAGTTGAAGGCAGACTATACTATCGTAAGTTTTGTCTTTCTCTCTCGACCCGTTGCTGGGCCCTTTTTCCATATCCAAAGAACAGAACCTGAAATCTAAATCTAAATAGTGTAGTACCCGCTCACCAGTTACCTTCCCTACATCACGATCACGCAAGAACCGCCATTGGACGAATACCACCGCATCGACTGTGCCAATCGCGCGGATTCATCGAATAAGTCATTGTTAGCAGCAATCACGGAGAAGAGAGATTTCATGCCTCCAATACGTTACAACAAGGGTTCTAGTATATGGGAAGAAAAGTCATGACAAGTAAAGGTTGAGCGAAATGGCAATGAAATGAAGCTGATTTGATTTGTCCTGTTTTTCTCACCAGGAACCCCCGGCACCACGTTCCTAGCAGCGAGTCTCTCAGTGTCCGAGACTGGCGGCGACAATCTCTACCTGAACACGATGGAAGCCTACGACCGACCCTACGAACCTCAGAAAGTCTTCCTTGAGGGCCTCGACGCCGTGCACTCTGCCGCGCAGCAAAAGCTCCAAGTGACTGGGCACCAGCTCAGCGGTCATGTTCGATCTCCAACTCGCGCTCGGCCTTGGTGGTATACTTGGGGAGGATGCGAGCTATGACGGGAAACAATGCTGTCAAGATCAACGAGGTTCCAATGAAGGCCGTCACACAAGCAAAGCCCGTGGTGTACCGCGGCGCGTCGGACTTGGGCCAGAAGTAACTGGCGTAGATTGCTGAGCTGGCTCCAACACTGTTGGTGATGGCAATGGCCACCGCCCGCTTCTCGGCCGGCAGAGAGAGAGTCTCTGAGGCCCAACTCAGGATCAGGGGCGCCGTGGGGTAGAGGCCGCCGATATACAAGCACATAAAGGCGTAGCGGACTTTGTCGTGGCCGGTCAACGTGAGACCCACCACGGCACTGATCCAGGCCACAGTGAGCCCGCCTACAATGTGCCAGCGTCGTTCCACATACCGGTCAGACGTCAGAGGCAGGACGATGAGGACGGCCGTGCCGGTCTGCGACGAGTCAGGCTTTGTCGGAAAGGGGGAAAGGACAGACTTCACTCACCGCCCAGATGGGCACGGTCATCCACTGTGCCGAAGTGCCTGTGTAGCCCATGCTCTTCAACACGGTGGGGAAAAAGTACGAGATGCTGGTCGAGCTGTTCTGCGTAATGTAGACGGCGATGAAAAGATACATGCGCAGATCCACCACCGCGGCCTTGAAGCTTTGCCAGACGGTCAGTTTTTTTCTTCCGACTTCCGACTCCTGCTTGTCGTGCATGATGCGGGCGATGCAAAGGGCCCGTTCTTGCGACGTCAGGCGCTTGGTGGGAATATGGGGGTAGTCAATCAGGATGAATTTGGCCACGATCGCTACTCCGATGGTGACGAGGCCCTCGATGAGAAACAGCCATCTCCAACCAGCCATGCCTCGGGTGCCCTCCAGTCCCGAGATGACGGCGCCTGCGATGAGACCAGCCGCGGCACCTGCAAAGCAGATGGCTGTGTAAAACAAGCTGAATCGCTTTCCTGTCCCATTGTTAGTCAGAGCAAACGCAATGTACCATGGAACATGCGTGACCGGGATATGGATCAGAGGACTGGACTTACCAATCTCATTGCGCTTATACCAGCAAGACATGATATAAAGAACGCCCGGGAAAAAGCCCGCCTCTATGACGCCGAGGAAAAAACGACACACGAGGATGTCGCGGCTGTTCCTGACTTTTGACATTGCGCAACATACCGCGCCCCATGCCTAGAAGACACAATACCATCAGATCAGTACGTGATCCAACCGGGTGCTGAGGATGGGATTAGGTATGGTTGACTCACGGCCATCAGTCCAGATATGTACCACGACGGGCGGACGCGGGCTAGGATCATGTTTGATGGCACTTCCCAGACGAGATATCCGATGAAGAAGATGGAGATCAGTAGGGCATATTCTAGCGCAGGCATAGGCATCAGCAACGGTTGGATCGAGCACTGTCAAGGGAATTGGGCGAGTTTACGGTTGTCGGAAAGTCCAATGTCCTCACTCATGCCAGCAGCATTCGCATTTCCCTGTTCAAGGTTAGTGATGCCAATGAGTTGTGTTGGATGTAAGAAGGAAGAACCGACAATATTGTTACGATCCACATAAGCCATCACGCACATCAGCCAGAGCATTGGGATCAGAGACAAATCGACCTTGCGCAGCGTCTTCTTCTCCAGTTCGGTGTTGGGTGCGTACTGCCGCAGGGCCGACTCGACATCGTCTCCAGGGAAGCCATACTGTCCATGAAGCGATGCATCCTGCACTATCACCTGGCCTATATGGATGTCAGGTACAGCCAGGGTGTCGACTTGGGTCTTGCTGAAGTCTTTGGCATCGTCCAGGGAGCTCTCCATGTTAGCCAAATAAGTCGACTGCTGCAGACTGGGAATGAATGGCCCTGGAGAGGAATGCGACAGACAAAGATGAGGCCTAGGGGCCTTAGGCTTCGGGCAGAGCAGCATATTAGTATTGACATGCAATGCACTCCACCCGCCTATATCCTCTACCCTCTATCGCAGACGGGCGTCAACGAAACCCAGGTTCCGATGATAAACGAGGTGTTCATGTCATGTCCAGGCCAAGTGACCGAATGGCCTCAATCTCGATGTCGAGGGGAGGCTGAAGAGTCAGGCTGTGGATACTTCCGGCCCACCACCATCGAACCCACTTCGGAGTTTTCCAGGGTCGGTTATCTACTCAGTCCTCTGAGGCGAACTCTGGATCCAGACTGCTATCTGCTGTGGGTGCATTGGCCAATCATGTTCCTGCCATAACGTTGCTACTCAATCATCGACCCCCCGGTCAACGTTTACTTTAACCTGCCCTTCTTTCCTTGATCACCCTACTTCGGATGCTGGCCCCGAATCTGCTTATCGCCATGTCTGAGGCTGCTCAGCCATCATCACCATCACCAGGTCGACGCTTCCCTGTCCCGCGCACCAGGGTGTCCCGGGCATGCGTCGCATGTCAGCAGAAGAAGCAGAAGGTGAGGTGCCACGTCCTCCAGCCATGGCTGCAGTATGACTACGTGTATGGCTATGCTGACCAACGTCCATGCCCAGTGTGACGGCCAAACACCTTCCTGCAACAATTGTCTCAGAGCCAACCGAAGTCAGTACTGCACTTTCCCACGCGCTTGTGGTACTGTACTGCAGCTTTACTGAAGGTCTGGCTGCAGCATGTGTCAGTCAGGATCCAGCCACCAAGCGGCGACACCCTCGAGGGTACCTGGAGTCTCTGGAGAAGCACAACTCATTACTGGAAAACCATGTGGCCTTCCTCGAACGGAAGATCCGACAACTCCAACCCGGCACAGACATAGACCTACTGGACAACTGTGCCACCGACGAAGGTACAAGGAGTGAGGTTCGAGACGAAATTCGCACTCATTCTCCTTCTCGTTCTCCTCCAGTACACGACAGGTCAGCTGCGGTCTCTACACTCTCCTTGTAAACTCACGAGACTGATGGGACGCAAGCTGCAGCACGGTCAGTCCTGTCAGCGGCAATGCAGGCTTTGGCTTTGGAGAAAGCACCAGCAACGACAGCCCCCAATGGCATGATATTTCCAATCTGGAATTGCTGTGCCTGCGCTCGGCTGGTGCGGAGCCTCATTACTTTGGGGCTGCATCGGCCTACTCTTTCACCAAGATGTTTTCTGCCTCCCTCCGGGCGGTGCGCACCAAAGGGCCCGGCATGACCATGTCTGGGATTGCAGATAATACGGTTCAAGCGCGTGCAAGGGCGACTCTAGCCCCGCTGCCGAGTAGGGCGTATACGAGCATGTTGACATCGGCCTACTTTGAACAAGTACATCCACAGTTTCCATTCCTCCACCGACCGACTTACCTACAGTGGGAAGAAGAAGTCATGACAGCGTGTGAGAGCGGTTATACTCCCGACCCGACGAAAGCGTTCTTTGTCTTTGCGGTCAGTTCCCCTTTCAGGCTGTGCTGTAGTCCGGTCGCAGTTTGTTTATCTGCTGACCTCACCAGTTGTGTGCAGTCGGAGTCCTGACAGGGCCACTGGCGGGCGGGTCGCTCCCCGAGGTATGTTATTGGCATCCATGCAGTGTTTCTCGTCTCAAAGCTACGGTAGGTCGGACTAACGTGGCGACCCAGGGACTGTACGCATCGGCGGAGAACCTGATGGAGCATGTCATGCAGCTCAATACTCTAGAATCCATCCAGGCTATCCTTTGTTGTGCGATGTATTCGATCCGATCCCCTGTTGGGGTATCATTATGGTGCGATCTTGGACTCTCAGCCTTAGCTAGGCTATCAGAATATGCCCTGGTATGGAGGACTAACTTGGAGTACGACAGGCTGCTCTCGGGACTTGCTCTTCGACAATGTACCGAGTTGGGCCTCCATCGAAAGATCCCGTGGTACCGAGTGGATTCCAATCCCTTAAAGACACAGATCAGAAGGCGTGTGTTTTGGTGCTGCTACAACTTGGATCGGGCCATGTCCATCACTCTCGGGCGGCCACAGAGTATTACGGACAGCGACATCGACGTCGAGGTATGTTACGCGTTGACACAACTCAGCATCCACCTGGTCGGATGACAACTCTAACCGCTCTGGCCACTGTAACTATAGTATCCCCTTGACATTGACGACGAGAACATCACCGTGTCTGGCCTACTATGCGAACCAAGGATATCCAACAGTGATCCACCCACGACCATGTCAGCGGCGATCCATACCATCCGCCTTCGACAGATTTGGGCCCGGATCCAATGTTCAGTGCATGCCCAAGTCGGCACAGAAGCCGACGTGACAAGCACAACCAGTACCACTACCACTACCACACCGGATCAGGATTCGGATTCCCTGCTGGCCGGCTTCAAGCGCGAGCTGGAAGAGTGGCTTGAATCTTCACCGTCGCAACTCTCGTCCAGCCACGCACAGAACAACAGTTTTGGATCGCGAGAATGGTTTGACATGATGTATCACCACTCCATCCTCCTGCTCTACCGCTACCGCCTGACGAACCAACGAAACAACCGCAAAGTCCCCTCGGCGATCTACCTGGAGTGTGCTCAGTCGTCGGCGCTCCTCTGCGCTGGGTATCGGCAATTGTACGTCAGCGACCGTCTCCACGACACATGGGGGGGACTGCACAATTTGTTCTTGGGAGGGGTGACGTTCTTGTATTGCCTGTGGTCCAGTCCTGACATGAGGGCCCAGTTTCGGCTGGACAAGGTGACCACGACCTGCACGGCCTGTGCGGTGGTTCTGTCCATCATGGCCGAACGCTGGGCTGCGGCGGCGCCATACCGGGATGCATTTGACATGCTCAGTAACGCGACATTGACTATGGTGGCCGAGTCGGGTTTGACATGCACGCAACCCACGTTTCCCGTGCTGTCGTGTTCGGCCAATGACCGGTTTTCCGGCTACTTGTCACACATGGCCGAGGTGGGTATTGGTGCCTCTGTAGAGGAATTGCTATCGAGCATGTTGGAGTCTTAGGCTCTTGTCTGGGGGATATCGAATGTAGCAGAGCACCATGATCAAAATGGTAGTCTTGTCTTGGGGGGCAGAGAGGGTGGGAGGCTACCAAATTGGAAATATGGGTCAACTCACAGGACGGAAGGTACTGTAGCCTGGACAGGAGGGGTATGTAGAGGGATCCCGTGTAACGGGACAGGTTCTTTGTTACCGGAGACCAGATAGATACTCACTTCCCACCTGAATGATTGATGCCTCCTCAGGCCTGTTACACCCCAACTACCATAGTTGGATATATGACTTTTCTGGGGCACGTCAAATGCAGCAGAACACCATGACCACAGTGGTAGTGTTGTCTAGCAGAGGGGCACATCGAATGCAGCAGAGCACCATGACATGACATGACATGATAGTCCGATCACCCATCTGAGTCTGAAGCAGCGTATAGGTAGATAAGATACCATACATGTTGTAGACTAAGATACCATACACAAGATATTCTAGACTGCCCTAGACTGCCGATCCGATACGATAATACGATATGATACAATATGATAGTCCCTGGGTCGGGTCGGGTATATGTTCCGAGGCGTGGGTGATTACGGAGTGGAGTACAGAACAGTACAGTATGTGCCTGTGCCTGTGACTAACTCACAGCCTTGTGGCCTGGGCTTAAGGGGCCACTTTCCCGCCGGGCCGAATACCCGAGTCTCACCTGGGCAATGTTGATAAGACAAGACCACTGGACATGGCATGGCACGGCTGTCTCCGATGTCTACATGTAGGGAGGGAGGGAGCGACAGTACAGTTATTGAATCACTTATTGCATGGGGAGGGAGTTACAGTACAGTAATCACTTATTGCCCGGTGTGGCGGACATACAACCTAAATACTGTACGAATACTGTACGGAATATGGATGGATGGATATCTTAGTACCTTGGCTAGGTAGTGAGATTCCTATATCCGTACAGTATCTAAGATGGGTACGAGAGAACCTGGTCACATACATTCATATGATATTCCGGCCGACAGGCCATGTCATGTCATGCCCCCTTTTTTTCCTTTTCGGATCATTGCGGCCGGTTTCGGTTGGGGTTTCTGTGGAGATAGAGATGGATGCTCGTTGGAAACATAATTGCAATTGCAATTGCAATTCTTGGGGTTCTTTCCGATCCCAATACTCATGTCATGCTTTCGATCCGAACGTTCATATCACGGCCTATTCGATCCCATCATTCATGTCATGGGTCTCAAAACCCCGAGGCTATGGTTTGTTTGTTTGATTGATTGCTACCCCCGAGGTTGATTGGTTGACTGACTGATTGATTGGTTGATTGTTCTCCCGGAGGTTGATTGATTGATTGATTGATTGATTGATTAATTTTTGGGTGCGATGACTCGACTCCATCGAACCTGAACTCGAACTCGGAGTTATCCGTACAGTAACATAATGGCGCAGGCATAGAAAGGAAATGATCATGTCCACTCACTCCCTAATACTGGATTCGACCAGACTGGTGGTCAGACACTACCTACATACCTACGTACCTACGTACCTACCTACCTACCTACCTACTCATTTTGTTCTCATCTGATTGTGATATAAACGTAAATCCCACCTCTGACCCAGTTCTTCGGCATCGTTCTCTGCCTTCCTTGGGCTCAGGATCAAGATCAAGATCAAGATCAGGCAAAGAAGCACAATCACAAGCACAAGCCCGATATCAACACCACCAACATCAACACCAACATCAACACCAACATCAACACCAACATCAATACTATTGCTCACATATAGATAAAGGGTCTAACTGCCAACACCAACACCAAGCCAACATACAACAGCCAACATACAACAGCCAACATACAACTGCCAACATACAACTGCCAACATACAACAGATACCTGCCTTCCCTCCGCCTATCTCTGGCGGTATCTCGATAAGTCACTTCCCTCCGCTCATACCAGTATCTCGAAAAGCAACCCTTCCATCATTTGACTGCTGAACATGGCACCGAGGTCAATTGTCACCATTGACGCTTCCGAGCCTCTGGAAACCATCAACGCCATTATTGCACGAGATGGCGGAGTCATTGTCTCGAATTTCCTCTCGTCCGAGCTTCTGCATGAATGCTTGACAGCAGGTTAGTAATAACACCCTGTCCCTAACACCATTTTATGTACCATGGACATGACACCATCATGTACTATGTACTAAACACCCTGTTCCCTGACACCATGTACCATGTACTATGTACTATGGACCCTGTTTCCTAACACCATCATGTACTATGTACCATGACATATCCGGAGGAAACACCCTTGCTAATCCCCAACAGTTGAGCCATACTTCGACAGTCGTCCATTGTACACATCTACAGCAACCCACCAGGAGCTGGGCGAGAAGTTCTTTTCGCCCGGTTCACAACGTGTCTATGTATGTATTGCCCACAGTTGTTTGGGAAGATAGAGACATCCTGGCATCTGAGTAAAACCGTTGTGTTCGAGACGTCCTGGCATCTGAAAACCCGTTGTGTTCACTTTTGACCATGATCGCGACAACAGGGCCTTTTGGGCAAAATGCCAGAGCAAATTACCCAGATTCTTCGGTCGCCCGTCTGGAATGGTATAATGGATCGGTTTTTGAGGTGAGAGCCACGTACCTGACATGTTCAAGACACTTTCCTTTCCATCGCCGGCATGCCCAAGACACTTTCACTTTCCATTACTGGCATTCAAGACACTTTCCTTTCCCAGCATACCTAAGACACCTTTCCTTTCCTTACATATCCAAGGCACTTTCCCTTTTCATTACTGGCATACCCAAGACACCTTCACTTTCCATCGCTGGCCTACCCCTAATGCATATAATCATTGCTGGCATACTACGGCATGATTTGATGAGCTGAGTTGAGCACTTTTCTAGTGACGAATTCGCTTCGTGGACCGGAAACTTATTGGTCCCCCAGAAGAGTGGCTACATGCTGAATGCAACCACCGCCATTCGACTGGTCCCCGGAGCAGAAGCTCAACCACTACACAGAGTAAGTCAGAGTCGGAGTCATGACACATTATCATAACTCTAGACGGCTCGATCGTATCGAATTCAACTTTTCTCATTGTCGGTGTCCAGGATCAAATGGCATATCAAATCCGGCCGGACCCGAGAAATCCTCTTTTCACCGTCATGGTCGGCTGCCTGATTGCCGCATCCAAAACCACGGTCAAGAACGGCGCGACAAGAGTGATTCCAGGCAGTCATCTCTGGGGAGAGGACCGCGCACCCCAGCTGGAGGAGGCTGTCTATGCGGAAATGGAACCAGGATCTGCTCTGTTCACTCTTGGTTGTAAGTGGAGTACTAGTACTAGTCCATTGCCGTCCATTACCTATTACCTGAGTACTGGTACTGGCACTGGTTTTGTTGCAGTACATTACCCACTCATATATGATGGTGGGGCCCCATGTTTGTTTATGGTACTGATATTTTTGATTTTGCAGCCACTTACCACGCAGGCTCGGAGAACAAATGCGACCCGAGCGATCCAGACGCCTTCCGCACGCTTTTTGCTGTTTTCGGGTACGTATTGCAGGACATCCTCAGACTCCAAGATATCATCTCCCAGAACATCCTCAACCCCGAGAAATCATCTCTCCCAGCACGGCCATCTACGTATTCGTGTCATGGCCAGTTCGACCACTGACACTGTGTTGTGTTTAATTTATAGTCAGCGTGACTATTTCAGGCAACACCAGGAAGAAGTCCTCTCCACACCGGTCGAAGTGGCCCGCAAGTTGCCCGACGATATACTGAAGATTACCGGCTACTGTAAGTATTCAAGGATGCCGGATGGTTGAGGCCTAGGCCTATGCTTGGTTCTTGCTTCTACCCCCTCCGCTGTGGCATCTACCCCCTCCCCTATGAACCAAACTATCTCAACTAACTCCCCCTTTGACCACAACTATCTCAACTGACTCCCTGTGACCACGATCATCTAAACTGACCCTGTATGTAATAGATAAATCCCTCGGAGGGGTCGGCTACGTCGAAGACCACCAGGCCCCAGTGGAGTTTTTGCATCCAGATCAACATCCAGACCGGACCGGGACCGGGACCGGTATCGGCAGCCTGAATAGCCAGACCCAAACGGTCAAGGTGGGAATTTAAGCGTTGTGTGTGGGAGTCAAACACATCCTGGACCACAACCACATGGAACGGTCGACGGCATCTTTGGCGCCACGGTTGTTGTACGTATAACATGGCACGTGAGGGAGGGAGCCGCCCAGGGCGATGAAGTGGACATGACGCGCTTTGAGACTGAAAGGGCATTAGTGGGGGTATGAGTAGTAGTTTATGTCAAAGGTTGAGATGCCATCTTCTCGATTAGAGGAGTATGGGGGGAGCCCAGACTATATAGGTGTGCCTATTGTGCCTATACCAGCCTCCTGGTTAAAGAACAAGGCTGGGAGTGGGAATGCCCAAGTCAGTGCCTACCTAAAGTTTGACACGTTCACCCATCGCATTGTATTGCATTGCATTGCTTCACAACCGACCAAATCGATCGAGCTTCACCTACTCCGTACTAGGTGAGTACATAAAGTATGATCCCGACTCATCTCCGCGATGACAGATCTTCGTCTTCCAGCCCGGCTACTGTACCACGGCACCACATTGTTCTTCAAGACCTCAATGCGCTGATCCTACCGCATGACTTTGTGTATCTATGCGCCATACAACGACACCGAAGCCACCCGACGGGCATTGTCGCTGTCGCCAGACCAGACGTGGGCGTCATCCTGGTCGTGTGAGGGTTCGGGGTTCGGGAGTCTGGTCGGCCTATCCTTTCAAGGTCTGCGGGCTGAGGACCTGTTGGCCACCTTTTACCTCCATATGCTGTCAAAGGGTCTCTACATCGGCCACGTTTTACCTCCCTATGCTGTCAAAGGTTCTGTATTTCGGTTACCTTTTATCTCCGTATACTTTTAAAGGGTCTCTACATCGGCCACCTTTTACCTCCATATGCTTTCAAAGGATCTGTACATCGGTCATCGGAGGTTCTTGTGCCTGAGGATCATGCACGAGCAGGACATATCGACGCGACGGTAGATATGGCACAGCAGTTTGCCGCGTGGGCTTGCATGATCCAGCTTGAACCGCAAAGTCAGCTGTAAAGTAGAAGCAGAGCGTTGATTCTGGCGTGAGCTAGAACAAATCTCGGTAACATTCAATGGAGACTCTCTGCTCTGGTGTGATCTTCAGATTGCAGACTCTCACTCTAGTATGATCTTCTGAATGCGGACTCTAATCTAGTTTGATATTTTGGATGCCCATATCAGTACAAACAGTGGCCGCAATACTCGCAGCTCTCGGAACACGCCGTGTAATCTTTCTCCGACTCATCGTCCGAGTAGACCTCCGAGTCTGCCTGCCAGTGTTCCTTGTAGTCTGGAACGTTATGTTCCTCGTCTGCCTGCCAGTGTTGCTCGTAGTCTGCAACGTTATGTTCCTCGTCTGCAACGTTAGGACTAGAACCGGTACCCAAACGAACATGATTACCCAACAACTTGTCAAGATTTGAAGAGTCTTCCTGCGGAGTGGCTTCTTGATCATGCTCAGGCCCTCTCAGCCACCAGTCTTGGAGGTGGGGAGGAAGCACTTCTACTCCGTTGTCCGCCAGACGCCTGATCTCCAGAGGCCCCGATTCGGACCGGCAGATCTCGAGATTAGTGCGGCAATTTCTGGCCATCTCAACCAGCTCCTGCAGCAACGATGCCAGTCGGCGATTATGATGAGCGTTCTCCACTTCCCAGCTCTCTATTTCCGGGCGCATGTCCTGGACACGGATATCCTGAAACCGTCCACGATCATGATACCCCACGATCAGATTCGGAACCTGGGCCATCCAAAGCCGTGGTAGGATTTCGGTCAGGTTAATCTCCTTCTTGATTGTTCGAGTCAAGTGGTCGAATTGAGAGCGGGTCTTCAGGTCGAAAATGCTTTCCTGAGGAATGGGACGGCCGCCTGCCTTGATCTGAAGGCCTCCCTTGCCGGTAGCTGTGGCAATCGCATGGCCATTTGATCTCGCGCCGAGTGTCTCGATGGAGGAAGTCGCCTCTGGTGGTTGATGGTCTGGACTCGCGCTTTCCTGTCTCAGGTATCCGTCCACTCCAAAGCGAACCAGCAGGTGTAGCCCCCCCAACCGGTATTGGACAATTCTCTGATGGGACACCGAGGTCTCGACATCTTTCTCCCACTTGGTGTATTCGTCGGGGAAGCTGTGGCCGTAACCCTGGATATCGGAGATCAGCTCGGTCGGCGAGTTCTCTCTGCGCACCAGGAACACCGTCGTCCCCACCCTCGCCAAGATAATCCTGAACTCCTTTTCCACGCCGCGCGCGAACCGAGACAGGTTCCCCAAGGCGCTGGTGCAGGTGACAATGTCGATGTCTTGCGTGGGAAACTGGGGATGCTGCTTCAACACGGCTTGGATGGCCGGCTCCATGGGATAGGACGGGTAGCGGGCGGCATTCGGATCACGATAGAAGTCGCCCTTGTCAGGCTCCAGTCGGCGATTGACCGCGGGAGGTGCCCAGAGAGGAGGTTTTCCTAGGTTGGACAACTAGTCAGCACACCAAACGAATGGCCAGCCCGAGGTTGGAGGATACTGCACCAGGAATGATCACCGTCGGGCTTGGGCTCTCTCCATCTGCCCAACTGTACGAGGCAACATAACTGCAGTCTCTGATCTTCGGATCGTGGTTGTGTTCAGAGAGTGACAACTCCTCTGCCTTGAGCTCCGTCACCAGTTCTCCTCGAGGAGGCGGTGTCGTTGTCTTTGTCGTTGGCGGCTTTGATTCTTCGCTCTTTCTCCATGTGCCTCGCTGTGGGAATCCACGAGATGGTGGGAAGGAGGATCCTCTCCAGCTCCCAGAGCCTCTCCAGAACGATGTGTTGGACGCTTTGGACATGGTGACGGCGAGTTGCTGAGGATGGTGCTCTGCGAGAGCAAAGGACTCAGGCAAAGTACACCCAGTCAAACAAAGAACATGGATAGTTCGCTGGCAGTGTGCGAGGTGGGGGAGCTGCGGGGCCTATTTGCCTGCTTGTTGTTTGTCAACTTCATCTCCTGCCTCAGACTCTTGACCAAAAGGCACCCTCCTATCCTATCACCAGTGAAACTCAGCCCTCTAAATCAGTTGTACACTTCCCCTGTTCCACCCCAAGCACCACGGTTGCGGAGTCAGGATCGTTGAACCAGCCATCATGTCTGACAGGTCCGCAAGGCTGTCAAAGCATTTCAGCCAGGTTGAGCAAGGGAAGAAGAAGGTAGACAAGACTGCTGATGCTAAACTGTTTCTGGAGGCCGTGTGTGGTCAGACAGATGCACTTCGCTGTGTCGAGAAACTGGCCTCAAGTTCGCACGCCATCCAGGCGCTGCAGAACAGCCTGCGTTTTGACATTTCTGAGCCCTTTCTCAACGGACCAGCGGCGGATTTCCTGACCTACCTGAGGGCACCTGGCGTGGAGCAACTCGGCAATGGACTACTTCTTCGGAAAATCATCTTGACCGTGGTTGACCCTCCTGCGTTTTGGAATGCTCTTGTTGGAGCACACGGCCGAAAAGCCCTGACCGAAGGGTCCGAGGTCGCATTTGCCTGGCTGCTGCTGCAGTTGGTGACCTCGCCTTCTTCCACCGACGAGATCAACCGAGCAGCCAAAGCAGCGGTCGAGGATCGCTCTATTCTTGATTCTCCCTTCCACGAGGTCCGATCATTCGGTTACAAGATCCAGAACATCCTCAACATCAAATCAACCGGCATTCCCCGCCTTGACGACTACAACCCCGGCGGGAGACACGACAACGACTTTGAGGATTTCCGCAAGATCGCCATCCTTCCCACCCCGGATGAAATCTCATCGACGGAGACACCCTTCTACCGAAAAGCAGATGAGGTGTACGAGACAGAACCACACCTCCGGCCCGCGACGCATTACGACAACCAATTTCGTCTCCTGAGGGAGGATTTCTTAGCAGAGTTGCGGAATGATTTGCAAATATCCCAGGGCAAGAGAAAGGGAAGAAGATCGGCAGTTGAAATCCATGGACTTCGTTTCAAAGGCCTAGACTGCGGGACTGAGATACGACGCAAGCCTTGTTCATTGACCTTCCTCTGCCAAAAAGGCCTGCCGCCCATATCAGCAATGTCGGAGTCGAACAGACGTTTGTTCATCAAGGAAAACAAGATTTTCTTGAAGCACCAGTCTTTCGGGTGCTTGATGCAGGGCCGAGAGATTGTCGCTTTTGCTTCCCTCGACCGAAATGAAGACTTGCTTTTGAAGGAGATTCCTGTTCTTGTCCTCCAGGTCGCCGAAGCGGATGCCGTGACAAGGGTGCTCGCCCGAGCTGTGCAGGGACATCAGCCTTTCCATTTCATTGTGGTGGACACCGCCGTGTTTGCCTATGAACCCGTTCTTCGCAGACTGCAGGAAAAAACCGAGTTCCCTCTTTCCAACGCTCTGTTGTCTCCAACACCCTCCGTCCAGACCCTGGATGTGAGCTACACGTTATCCCACTTGGTCCAGCAGATTAGGGAGACAAAAGGTCACGACATCCACCGTGTTTTGGGGATATCGAAGCCAATCTCCCTAGACCCATCGCAGTTGGAGTCGCTACTGGCGAGCTTGGGATCTGCATTAAGCCTCATTCAAGGGCCACCAGGTAGTTCGCAGCCGTCTGTTAAAATGTTGTACACTAACCCTAACTTTGATCTCCTGCAGGTACGGGAAAATCCTTCATGGGGGCTATTCTGGCCAAAATCTTACACGACTATACAACTCAGACCATTCTGGTAATATGCTACACCAACCATGCACTGGACCAGTTCCTCGAGGACCTTATGGACATTGGCATCCCGGACAAATCCATGGTTAGACTGGGAGCAAAGTCTTCGGATAGAACCAAAAAGCTCGGTCTGACCGAACAGAGCTCCAGTGGGAGTAGAACTAATACACGACGTCCTTGGGCATTTATCTACGAGCAAAAGGATCGGTTGAGAGAGTTGGAGCGGAATTTGAGAGAAAAGCTAACACGCTTCCAGCGCCACATTACCAGAGCTGAGCTGATGGAGCATCTTGAGTTCTCGGCCGAGGACTTCTATGAGGCCTTTCTTGTGCCAGAGCAAGAGGACGGTATGCAGCGCGTGGGCAAGGGCGGCAAGCAGGTCCATCGATACTACTTGCTGGATTGCTGGATGAATGGGCACGACGCCGGGGTCTTTCGGAAATTGGTCAAGAAGGAACATGATGGTATCTGGAAAATGTCTAACCAAAGTCGGCGAGAATCAGTTGACAACTGGAGGAAAGATATTCTCAGGGACGACCTAGAAGAGATTGCACGACTGTTCAAGGACTTCAACCGCACTCAACACGACATTGAGGATTACTTCCACCAAACCAAGGACGCGGATATCTTCCAGCAAAAGCGTGTGATTGCGTGCACCACCACCGCCGCCGCGAAATATGCCGGGGCATTGGAGGCAGCGAATGCTGGGGTCATCTTGGTTGAAGAAGCGGGAGAAATCCTCGAAAGCCATATTCTGACTTCGATGACGCGGAATACGAAGCAACTCGTCTTGATCGGCGATCACAAGCAGCTTCGGCCCAAAGTCAACAACTACAGTTTGACGGTCGAGAAGGGCGACGGGTTCGACCTCAACCGGTCCATGTTTGAACGACTGGTGCTCCGGGGATACCCACACACCACTCTTCTCAAACAGCACCGCATGCGTCCTGGAATTTCCCAACTGATTCGCCACCTGACCTATCCAGACCTCCAGGATGCCGAGAAGACGCAGAACCGGCCAGCACTTCGAGGGTTGCAGAACACGGTCGTTTTTGTCAATCACGAGCAACCGGAGCTTGACCTGAATGGTGTCTCGGAGCGGCGCGACCCAACGGCGAAAGCGAGCAAAGAGAACCCGTTTGAGGTGGAGATGGTCCTCAAGTGCGTCCGGTACCTGGGCCAGCAAGGCTACGGAACGGAAAGAATTGTGGTCCTGGTGCCGTACCTGGGACAACTATTTCTGCTCCGGAATGAGTTGAGCAAGAACAATGACCCGGTGTTGAACGACTTGGATTCGCACGACCTTGTGCGTGCTGGCCTCCTCGCCCCGGCCGGCGCTCAAATGAAGAAACGACCCATCTTGATTTCTACGATCGGTGAGTTCCACGAATCTTCGACCTTTCATCGTGTACTGACGCGGGTAGATAATTACCAAGGAGAGGAGAGGGACATTGTGATTGCCTCACTTACCCGCAGCAACGGCGAAGGAGATGTGGGATTCATGGCTGCTCCCGAACGTCTGAACGTGCTCCTCTCTCGAGCACGAAATGGACTGATTGTCATTGGCAATTTCAACACCTTCCGCAAGAGCCGCAAAGCAAAGACGGCCTGGGAACCTTTGTTAACTCTCCTGACCGAGCGTGGACAGGTCTACGACGGATTCCCTGTCAAGTGTGAGAGACATCCGAGCCGAACAGCCATCATCCGAAACCCTCAGGAATTTGAGATTGAGTGTCCGGATGGAGGCTGTGCTGATCCATGCACGAGTTTGCTGCGGTGTGGTGTTCATACCTGCCCCCAGCGGTGTCATCAACTCTCCGATCATTCCAAGATGGACTGTAACACCATTATCGAAAGCACGTGTCCACAGAAACATCGATACCGCTGGAGATGCCACAAGGGCGCACCGGCCTCCTGCCCCACGTGTGAGCGTGAGAAGCAGATCGAAGATGAAAAGCGACGAAGAGATTTTGAGTTAGAGCGCAAGCGAGAGGCACGCCAACGAGAACACGCCAAACAACTGGCTGAAGTTCAACAACGCATCGAGGAGCAGAAACAGATAATGAAGGACGTCGCCGAAGAGAAAGAACGGCAGAATGCCCTGGCACAAAAGATACAAGATCTTAACGATCTCATGGAAAAGGCGGAGCTCATCGGACAACCTCAGCCTCAGCTTCCAGTCCGGACATCGGCATCCAAACCTCCAAACTTGTCGGCCGGAGTGCCCACACCACCAGAGGCACAGGCACAGGCACAAGATCCAAAGCCAACGAAGCCCCCCAAAGCCTCGCAAATGAGGTCCAGTCCTTCTGCTGCCCGCGACGAGTGGGAGCGGCAGAAGACGATGGAAGGCCAATCCAACAAAAGTCTGGATGCTCTCATGCGGATGATTGGGCTTGAAGAGGTCAAAGACAAGTTTCTGTCCATCAAAGCCAAAGTCGACACGGTGGTTCGGCAAAACACCAGCTTGAAGGATGAACGGTTTGGCGCGGCTCTGCTAGGAAACCCAGGCACAGGTACGTATATGTCGTCTCTTCCTCGAGCATTCAACCTCCCTCCCATCCCCCCTTTGGTCGCGCGGAATCTCACATCATCCAGGGAAAACCACCGTCGCCCGCCTGTACGCCAAATTTCTCGGGGCGGTCGGCGTCATCCCCGGCGACTTCTTTGTCGAAACATCCGGGTCACGCTTGGCCAGTGATGGGATCCCAGGCTGCAAAAAGCACCTGGAAGCGATATGCAACAACGGGGGTGGCGCTCTCTTCATCGACGAAGCGTATCAGCTTGTCTCGGGGCAGAATTATGGCGGGAGCCAAGTGCTGGATTTCCTGCTCGCCGAAGTGGAAAATCTAACGGGAAAGGTCGTCTTCATTCTTGCCGGCTATAGCAAGAACATGGAGGCCTTCTTTGCCCACAACCCAGGCATTCCGAGCCGGTTCCCCATTGAATTCCAGTTCCGCGACTACGAGGATGCCGAGTTACAAAGCATTCTCCGCGATCGCATAGACCGCAAATACAGCGGGGGGATGACGATTGAAGGCGACCCTGGCGGCCTATACATGCGAATCGTTTCTCGCCGGATCGGACGGGGCCGGGGCCGGGATGGGTTTGGGAACGCTCGGGCGGTTCATAACGAGTTTTCGCGCATAGCCGATCGTCAAGCGAAGCGACTCCAACACGAACGCCGGGCAGGGGCAAGACCGGACGACATGCTATTAACCAAAGAGGACCTCCTCGGCCCGGAGCCCGGCGCGGTGTTGAAAGGCAACGCAGCGTGGGGCAAGTTGCAAAAGTTGACCGGCCTGGAAAGCGTCAAGCAGGCGGTTCGTTCACTGCTCGATACCATACAGTTCAATTATGGGCGCGAACTGGAGGAAAAGCCACTGGTTGAGTATTCTCTCAACAAAGTGTTTGTGGGAAACCCGGGGACGGGAAAGACAACGGTAGCCAAACTATATGGCCAAATTCTGGCGGACATGGGATTCTTGTCGAGCGGAGAAGGTTGGTGTGGTCTCTATGTTTTGCCCTTGTTGGACGAGAAACTAACACGACGTGATTAGTTGTGGTCAAGAACCCTTCCGACTTTGTGGGAAATGTTCTCGGCGCGTCCGAAAGCACGACACGAGGAATTCTGGCGTCCACCGTCGGCAAAGTGCTAGTCATTGATGAGGCATACATGCTCTCCGGCGGTTCTTCGTCTGCGTCTGCCGGGGGAGCATCGGGTGCAGGTACGGATCCCTACAAGGCCGCGGTGGTCGACACGATTGTGGCCGAAGTGCAAAGTGTCCCGGGAGACGACCGGTGCGTGCTGTTACTCGGGTATAAGGATCTGATGGAGACCATGTTCCAAAATGTCAATCCGGCGCTTGCCCGCCGGTTTCCCATGGATTCAGCCTTCTACTTCGAGGACTACACCGACGATGATCTACAGACCATCCTGGACCTGAAGTTGGGCCAGATTGGCTTTGGCGTGACCCCGGAAGCGAAGAAGGTGGTTCGAGCCCGGCTGGGCCTGGCCCGGGATAGGCCGCATTTCGGCAATGCCGGCGAAGTTGATATCCTTCTTGATCGGGCCAAGATGGAGCATCAGAAACGTTTGTCTTCGAGGCAAACAAAGAGCATTGATGTCCTGGAAGCTCTCGACTTCGACCCTGACTTCAGGAGAGCAGAGCAGGGGCCAACCAACTGCCGAAAACTCTTCGACGGGGTGGTCGGTTGCGAAGATTTGATTCAGCAGCTCGAGGGCTACCAGAGGACGGTGGCCAACATGAAAAAGCTGGACATGGATCCCCGGGAGCAGATTCCCTTTAGTTTTCTGTTCCGGGGTCCTCCAGGCACCGGCAAGACCTCCACCGCCCGACGAATGGGCAAGATCTTCTATGATATGGGCTTCCTAGCCACCGCCGAGGTGGTCGAGTGTTCGGCCACAGATCTTGTCGGGCAGTATGTGGGTCAAACCGGGCCCAAGACGCAGAAACTGTTGGAAAAGGCATTGGGCAAGGTTCTCCTCATCGACGAGGCATATCGGCTTGCAGAAGGCCACTTTGCCCAGGAGGCCATGGACGAGCTGGTGGACTGCCTGACCAAGCCGAAGTTTGCGCAAAAGCTGATTGTCATCCTGGCTGGATATGACAACGACATTGATCGTCTGATGTCGGCCAACCCCGGGCTCACCAGCCGCTTTCCGGAAACCATCACGTTCCAGCACCTTTCACCGAAGCAATGCCTCGAGTTGTTTCAACAATGTTTGAGGAAAGGGGACAAGCTTGACAGCGCAGCAGTACTCGCGCGCTCTGAGACCTTCAAGGAGACGCTTCTCCAGCTGTTCAAGACTCTCGCTCAGCTCCCGGCCTGGGGAAATGCCCGGGACGTCAAGACCCTGGCCAAGTCCGTTACGAACAAAGTCCTCTCCAGCACCACAGCCGCAGCTGCTGCAGATGGCCAATTCAGGTTCGAAATCACGGAGGACACGGTCTTGTTGGTGTTCCGCCAGATGGTCTCGGAGCGTGAACGCCGCCAGCAGTCGATACCTTCGTCGCGGCATCCCACCCTCCCTATGCAGCCTAGCCAGCAGAGTCCACATCAGGCCGCGCCGATGCCCCCTGCGTTCAATCTCGACGTCAATACGGCCGCCACTGCCCATCAGAAGCTGTCGGTTGCTCCTCTGTCTGCAAAGGTCGGCCCGTCGGTAAACCCCGACCATCAAACTCCAGGGTGCGAGCGTGATCCTGGTGTCTCGGATGAGATTTGGGCTCAACTACAATGCGACCAACACGCCGCCGACGAGCGCGAGCATCAGCACCGCGAGCTCTTGGACCAGGAGCAAAAGGCCCAAGAGCAGCTACAAACAAAGGCCGCGGCGGAACAGGAGGCGCGAAGACGGGAGGAAGAAGAATCCATCGCCGAGGCGCGTCGCCTGTTGGAGCAGGAGCGGCTACGGCGCGAACTCGAATGGCGTGAGCAGGTGGCGATCGCGGCTCGGCTCGAGCAGGCGAGGAAGGCGAGGGAACAGGAACGACGGAAAGAAGAGGCGGCCCAGGCCAAGTTGCGGCAGATGGGGGTGTGTGTGGCCGGGTTTCGCTGGATCAAGCAGGCCACGGGGTACCGATGTGCCGGGGGCTCGCATTATATTTCCAATGAGCAGCTAGGTATGTAGGGCCATGTCTATATACGTCCGTAGGCCTGTGAAAACCTAGAACCTTTGGATTGGACATGTAGTCGACGATAGGATGCTGACTGATAGACTGGATGATAGAGTAGAAGAAGTAGTTGAAAAGTAATTCTCATACTGTTTGTCTTTCGTCCTACTGGCTTGTTTTTGCGGCAAGGGAGAAGGGAGGGCACGTGTGAAGTAGGCTGTAGGCTGTAGGCTGTAGATGGGCCATGGGCTGGTGGTGGTGGAACTAGATTAGAGAGTGCTGGTTGTGTTTATTACTTGATTACCTTGGTCATACGTATATATGTATGTATGTGTGTAGTTACTTGATTAGTAGTTTTGATTCTGGAGTAACTTGTTCTCGCTCTCGTTCTCGTCCTCGCTCTCTTTCTTGTTCTTGTTCTCATTCTCGTTCTTAGAGTCTGGTGAAAAGGTTCCTTGTTTCTACGAAATGAAATAATATCGGCCGTGAGGAAGGCAAGTCCCGCCTACATGAATAGATACCAAACAGAAAATGATATAGACAAGGCTGCGGCCGAGGCCGCTACATCGCTTGGCAACTTTGTCTTGGTGAAGACACTGACTGCTCTTCTCAACCATGCTCTCAACCATCAACCCTCAACCCTCAACCCTCAACCCTCAACCCTCAACCCTCAACCCTCAACCCTCAACCCTCAACCCTCAACCCTCAACCCTCAATCATCACATCCCCCCAACGATCTGGCCTGGCTCGCCCTGGCCACTCCCTTCCCTTTCCTTTCTTCTCTCGACCATCCGGTTTTTTGCCCACTCTGCCGCAGTGGCCATGGCCTCCTCTTTGGTCAGACACCCAGCCACGCAGGCGAGGGGCTCGTCATTCACACTCACGGTGCAGTGGTACTTGTAGGGATTTTGGTCTAGGTGGGACGGGGGGCCATGGAAATGGTCATGGTCACCTTCACCTTCTCGCTCGTCATCACCTTCTCCCTCCCGTTCCACACCTACCGTCCACTGGACTGGCTCCGACCCCGCAATCCGCTGCAGAGCATTCCGCGGATGCTCGACATCGACGCGGTCCACACACACGCGGCGCAGGTATGGCGCGAGGCCGATGCGGTCAAGAAAGCGGCGGCACGGCTGCAGGTCGCTGCGCGAGTCGCGGAAGATGGCGCCAATGACGCTTTCGATCATGTCGGAGAGGAACTTGTCCGGGTTCAAGCGAGTGAGCAGAACCCAGGGGTAGCAGGGGCCCGTGGCCAGGGCGCTCCGAATGTCCCCCTGTAGCTGGCGGTGGCGGGCAAGGCTGCGTTCGCGCGCCATCGCGAGCTCTTGATTGTGGAAGCGCATGTACTGCCACAGGTATCGTTGCTCACGGCGGACTTTGGTCTGGAACTGGAACACGCCGTTCCCCTTGGCGCCATGCCGCAATCCTGTCTTTGCCATGTCAGCACCTCTCATTCCCATGCCCATGCCCATGCCTCCTTCTTCAACGTCCGTCACCTCTTCCTCCGTACTGAAGTCGAGGCAGAAGAAGCCGAGTAAGTGGCCGTTGACCATAGCCGCCTTGATCCGAGTCATGTCGCCTTGAGAGACAGAGACCTTCTCCGTCGCGAGGAGCGAGACTACCAACATGTCCAGCACGGCGTCTCCGAGGAATTCAAGCCGCTGGTACGATTCCGTCTGCAGATCTCTCTCGCACGTAGGATGGGTCAGTGCCTCGAGTAGGAGCCCTTTGTCCTGGAACTCATACCCAATCATGATCTCTACTTTGGCGATGATAAAGTTGGTCAATTTGGTCCCACTGTTAGACAGGAGTTGGGGCCTAGCGCTGGGCTCAACCTCCGGAGGCTCAAGCTCAGTGTCGGGGAGAAAGACCTTCATACAAGCCCGGGCCAGAGGGAATCCACCGTCAACATATGCAGCACCGACTAGAGCTTCGACCACGTCGGCTAACGTCTTGGAGCTGAGCTCCCTTTTCTCCGCCGACGGATTTCTTGGTCTCGTGTCGGAGATGCGAGGGTGGGAGTAGGATTTGCCGGTGGCGCGAACTGGCTCGGCGATAATGAATGAGTCCAGCCCTAACCGCACCGCGGCTTGAGCAAAGGTGTCGTTTGACGTGAGTTTGGCCCTCGCCCGAGTTAGATATCCCTCGTGCCAGCTGGGATGGCCGACAAACAGCTGTTGTGACACGACAAACTTCAACACCGAGTCGCCAATGAACTCCAGCCGTTGGTAGTTAGTGACCCACTGTGCCGAGGGGCAGCTGATAGCCGTGATGACGAGTCCAAGGTCGGTGAATTGGACAGTTCTCAGAATGGTGGCGCACAGCCTTTGTGCAACCAGAGTCATCTCGATATGCTGGAGAAGACCAGGAATGAAGAGCCCAAAGCGGGCCTGTTCGATTGGCAGCCGATCGACCGTGGCATCTTGTGCGCAGAAACGCTCTGTTCGGAGCAAAGCAGCCTCGCCATCCGATATATTCGCAGGCGCCGCACCCTCGGACAGCGTCTCCGGGCGAAGAAAGTTCCGTCGCTTCGGCAGCGGTGCGCATTCCAATTCAATTTCACCCGCTCCCACAGTTGTGTCTGCATTGCACCAACGCTGGAATAGGTATGGACGGCCGTATGTTGACGGTGCCCGGATAAAGCCCCGGCAAGGCGTGGCTGGGTGAGCTCGAAAGTGATCCAGAGCCGGATTTCTTCCTCCATTAGTTTCCAGCCACTTGACGAGATGTCGACTTTCACTGCTTGGAATGAACAGCGCAATAAAGTCATTTCCATGGTCTGGATACTGGTCCGAATGTATAGAACGCTGGATCAGTTGGGTGATCTCCCTCATGACTTCTAGAATCTCGGGCTTGGGGCAAGAGACCCGGTGCGGGCTTCCCAGTGTGAGGGTGAAAGTGACACATTCGCTCCAGTACATCTTGATTGGTTTGATGGCCGGTAGAGCCGATGGGCTTACGAGAACAAACTCGAGTTCGCTCGGGCCATTCTTGCCGTCCTCATGAAGACTAATGGTGGTGTAGTGACAGTCCGGACATGACCAGGCTTGAGCCAATTCCAACCAGGGGTCGTGTTGGGTGCTTACTTCAACCACGGCCGGCAAGTCGTCAATCGGATCTTCCTCGTCTAACGCGGTATCATGTTTGAGAGGCAGTAGATGGTCGTTCAACAGCCCGGCGTGAAACAGTGCTTGGTAAGCTTGAAAGGCCACATCCTTGACGGCAGCCTTCTGCGTTTGCCATGCCTTGCGACTAGCGGCGCACCGCACCGAAGCATTGACACAGTTTGGAAGAGTGACGGTTGCGGTGAACATGCCTGTCAGTTCATTTTGTTGAGTTTCAAAGGCCGGCCGGAGATCTACAAACGGTTGAGGGGGCAGGAGGGCGCAGAAGTGATGAAGATGCCCGAGCGCGCCGTCTGCAGTCAACTTGGCCCTTTATCAATTGGTCAGTCTTGGGGTGAAAAGCTCGGAATTAATATCAATTTTCACTTACCCGGTGGAAGGAAGGTTGAGCTCATACGTAACGTTCTCGGTGGGTTCCTCTGCCATTTCCTGTTGCAGACATCTCGTCTCGTCTTGGTAGAGTCGGATCATCTCTTCTTCCAGTTGTTGCCAGGCATGGATTTTGTCTTTGTTCTCGCCGCTGTTAGGGTCAGATAAAAGGACGGCAAAGGTGGACTGCTCTTGTCTGGCCCGTCCTCGTCGCTGGACAAATGATTTGAGGTTGGATGGAAGGTCGAAGCACACCACCAGGTTGCAAGCGATGACATCGATGCCTTCCTCGAGCACATCTGTCGCAATAATGATGTTCTTGACTTGGGCCTTGAGTTCCGTCAATGCTTCGCGCTGTGCTTTCAGGTCGAGCATTTCAGACATCGAGTATCGACGGTGGGCACTGTTGGACAAACCAACAAATGTCGCGCATCGAAACTGCTTTGCGGTTCGGGGGTGCTGCGAGAGCAACGCGTGCAACACACTGACCACAGCTCGCTGCTTCACAAAGACGAGACCCGAACATCTTTCAGGATCCTGCTCTGCCAGAAACGCAATGAGGCACTCAGCCTTGGGCGAAAGGGGCATCTCATTTCCTTCTTCAGGTCGAAAGCTGGTTAACATCAGTGCCGGGATCGCACTGAGCACCTGAAGGAGCTTGGTCTTTTCATCGTCCTTGAACCCAAACACGAAAGGAGATTCGACGTCCAAACCCTGCTTCAAAATCTTGATAGACTCTAGGATAAAGTAGTCCGCAGCCCAAGCACCCAGCTCATCATAGACGTGAACTGCCTTTTTCCGGAACTTCACCAGCTGCCCCTCATACCCGCCAGTGGGAAGAGGTGTTCCAATGCTTGGTTGATCTACCCCTGTGGGAGACTCGGGGGCTATTTGGTGGCAAATGCGTCTCAGCAGACGCAGGGCCATACTTTCTCTTGAAGCTGCTTTCAGATGCTGGTGATAGTCATCGTCTTTGTCACGGTAGAATAGCTTTTTCACCACAGGCCTATTGACAAACTTCAGCATCTCCTGCCGTTGCCGGCGAGGGGTGCGACAAATCGAGTCGAGGTTGGTTTCAATGACACTGTAGACGTCAGCACTGATGAGCACATGTGGTCTACACACCCTAACCCTCGACACTAACACTAGATCCTTTGGTTTGGATTGTATGGGGCTTGCCGTTAGGCCCAGAATATGAGGCACTGAAGCTGGCCCATGGCTCAGTTTTCTCGGATGGTAGAAGTCTTGCATGATTCTGTTTGCTGGGTGCTTTCGCCTGCAATGATGTGCTGTGCTCTCAATCAGCATGAGCCGTCGCAAGCATTCGTTTTTGGTTCTTTGTTGGGGGGAAGTGGCAGCTGGGCTGACGATTGGAAGCCTCGACTCACCTTCATCGAAGACCAGCAGAGCCAGCCGTGCTATCCGGACAAAGCCGTGCCCAAGGGCGTCGAGCAAGACAGCATGTGTTGAGACGACAATTTGCACCCCGCTCAACACTGAATCCCACAGTCGCTTCTCACTCCAACGGTCCACGTTGTCCGCGCCGATCAGCAGCCTCGTCCTCGCAGCACGCAGTTGTGAGCGTAAGACCTCATGCTGCTGGGTACACAAGGCGACGGTCGGGGCGAGGAACCAAACCAGCTAGAATAGAATTATAAGTCGCGTCAGTACGAGATCAATAGCCAACGGGCAGCGGGGAGGACGATGTCAGATACCTGATCCTGCGAACAGCGGTCAAGCTCTTCCATGATTCGAAGAATAGCTCTGATCAGGTGTTTTATCAGTCAGCGTCACTGTCATTATCAACGGCAATCGTCGCCCTCATCACAGATAAGATTTGACGGCCAACATGGAGATTCTACACAGACATTTGTGTCTTCCCACTTCCGGTATCCATCTGATCATGTCGCCAAAATCAGTCGGTCGGTCGGAATCCCGTATCGGAGGATGACATGGCCAGAAAGGGGTATGTTTACCGCAACGATGATATTGCCTCGTAGACTGTGCTCCAACATCTCGAGCTGGTAGCTTCTTGCTCGATGCATCATCTCAACTGGTTCCATTTGCCTCAGGTCAGAAGTAAAGAAGAAGAATCCGTTCCCGACAATTAGTTCAGAATGCAGAAGAGATAACGTGTGTGATGTTGCTCGACGACTAGTCTTTCAGCTCTCAGACCTAGGGTTAGTGTTTAGAGTTAGGTGTGGAAGATTGACCTGTATAGAGTCAAGACAGTTCCACCAGTAGATTCTTACTTCACTTTGGCATGTTTGTGTTACATAGCATACAGACCCCGCGGCGGGGTATGCGAGAAATGTATAAGGCTGGGCAAACATTGCTGCCTGATCTGCCTCTGTTTCATTTCTATTCCCGTGAGCGGCAAGTCTGGAAATATCACCTCAACATGTCGGGAACCCAGCCAGGAAGAGGACGTGGTCGTGGGTGGAGTGATACTGTCCTCCCCTCCCACACTCGAGGAAGAGGGCGAGGTCAAAATGCTCCTGCTGCACCAGCTCGCGGCCGTGGAGACAGCTCTGCGCGTGGTGAATTTCGAGGAGGTACAGGCCGGGGCGGGGAGGGTCGTGGAGGTGGCTACGGAGGTGGCATCGCGTCTGCAGTGAACATCTTTTCGTAAGTACAAATACTCCATCTCTGGGATGATAGCTTCCTGGGTGACGATGAGATGCTGAGCTGCTTGTTACTTTCAGTCATGGGCCAGGCGACGTTGCGCAGCCAGATTTGACCGTCAGGAAGATCGAGAATGAGATCGAGAACAACGTGAGAGTGGAACGAGCCAAGACATCTCCCATTACAGCAAGACTGCCTCCTCGACCGGGCTTTGGTACCCAAGGACGAGAAGTGTTGTTATGGACCAATTATTTCCAGATGGTGGCATACGGCGGCCTGGTCCTCCACCGCTACAGCCTGGAGATATTGCCCGATCAGGCTGGGAGGCAACCGGCGGGAAAGAAAGCTCGTCGGATCGTCGAGCTACTGCTCGAGGAGCACCTTGGTCAAGATAGACCAGGGATCGCCACGGACTTCAAGTCGAATCTGATCAGCTCGACCAAGCTCGAACTCGGCCCCGGCCAAGGCATCTATAACGTGGTCTACCGGACGGAAGATGAGGACGACCCACAACCCAATGCCAAACGCTATCGTGTTCGTCTGGCCCTCACTGCTTCATTGACCGTGTCGGAGCTGCTGGATGAGCTGACTTCGACACGCGCCAGTGCGTTGCTGGGATCCAAGGAAGAGATCATCCAAGCATTGAACATTGTGGTCGGACACCATCCCAAAGCAGCGTCGCACATCGCATCCATTGGATCGAATCGCCATTATGGGTTGAACGCCGCAGCCTCCGATAGAGCAACACTGGGTGCCGGGCTGGCCGCCATCAGGGGATTCTTCATCAGCGTTCGAGCCGCGACCGGCTGACTGCTCGTAAACATCCAAGTCAAGAATGGTGCCTTCTATGAAGATGGCCCTCTCGACCGAGTCATGGCCGCTTACCTAGCCAGCAATGGGGGCAACAAGGCAAAGCTTGCTAAATTTGTCACGAAGTTGTCAGTCAATGTTACCCATATTGTGCGCAAAAACAAAGCCGGTCGCCATATTCCCCGAATCAAGGTGATCTCGGGCCTTGCCACGCGTAACGACGGTGCTGGTTTAATCCCTCCACCCATCGTCCCTGAATCCGGGGCTGGGCCAAAAGAGGTCAGATTTTGGCTAGAGAACTCGGCCGGGCCGTCATCATCCGCTCCAGGAGGAGGGAGAGGAGGAGCAAAAGGAGGAATGGGTGGTGGTGGTGCTGGTGCTGGCAGCAAGAAAGGGAAGCAGGCACCAAAGCCTGGTCCGACGCCTGCACCTCCTCAAGGGCGATACATCAGCGTCTACGAGTTTTTTCGTTCTGGTATGGAGAGGGCCCAAGGCTTCTGGTTACTTCCGTGAGGTTCAGGGTTATGCTAACGCTGACGGTGCCTAGAATATAACATCGTCGTCAGCAATCCAGCCTACCAGTGGTCAATGTCGGCACTCGAGAGAGACCATCCTACCTGCCTGCGCAAGTCTGCCATGTCATTCCTGGTCAAGCCTCCAACGCCCAGTTGACGCCTGCCCAGACACAACAGATTATTCGGTTCGCGGTGCGCAGGCCGGCACAGAATGCACAGTCCATCATCACAGCTGGGGCGCAGATGTTGACGGGCGACACCTCGACCTTGGTAAGTTCCTTCGATCATCCCGGGGGTGAGATAGTGTGTGTGTCTGCGTGGTTGGCCTATTTTGACCTTGGGACAAACTAACCAAATAAAAGGACGCATTCAATATCAGCATCAGGCCAAGATTGCTCAGCGTGCCCGGGCGAGTGTTGAATTCGCCCAGCGTGCGGTACGGGGCGCAGAAACAGGCGGCGACGCGGTTCGGCAGCTGGAACATGCAGCAGGTGCAGTTTTCCGCCAAAACAAATCTACCGTACTGGACCTACCTTTGGATTTCATCCCCGACGGTCGACCCATGGAGAGATGAAGAAGAGCTACAAACCTCCGTGAGGAAGTTTACTGCCAAGCTGGGTGAGCTAGGTATCACTTGCAGCGACTGCACGCGAGGCATGCGCATCACCGTTGGCCCCGGCCCCGGCACCGTCGAGTCACGCATTGATGAAGCCTTCCACCGATTCACATCCAGCCCCAACAGACCGCCTCCGAAGCTCGTCCTCGCCATCCTGCCAGCGGCCGACGTTGCCATCTACAACCGCGTCAAATACGCATGCGACGTTCGGGAGGGGCTGATCAATGTGTGCGTGATTGCATCCAAGTTCGCAAAAGCCAACGACCAATACCTCGCCAACGTCGGGCTCAAGTTCAATCTGAAGCTTGGGGGCATCAACCAGAGTTTGGAGCCGTCGAAACTCGGCCTCCTGTCCCAGGGCAAGACTATGGTGGTCGGCATTGACGTGACTCACCCCTCTCCCGGGTCTGCTGCCACTGCCCCCAGCGTCGCTGGCATCGTGGCTTCCATTGACAAAGGGCTGGGACAGTGGCCGGCTGACTTGGCCATCCAGACGGCGCGTCAGGAGATGGTGGCAGGACTGCAGTCATTGATGGAGGCCCGGCTCGCCTTGTGGAAAAGCCACAACGGCGTGTACCCGGAGAACATACTGATCTATCGCGACGGCGTTTCCGAAGGGCAATACAATCTAGTTCTCGATCAAGAGCTGCCCGAGGTCCGCTCAGCTTGTGCCAAGCTATATTCCGCCACTGCGACAAAGCAGGGCCTGCCACGCATCACCATCGTCATTGTGGGCAAGCGGCACCACATACGGTTTTACCCGACCGATTCCAAACAGGCAGATCGCTCCTCCAACCCTCAAAACGGAACCGTTGTCGACCGCGGCGTGACGGAGGCGCGGAATTGGGACTTCTTCATGCAGGCACACACTGCCATCCAAGGCACCGCCCGTCCAGCACACTACTATGTGGTCTGGGACGAGATCTTCCAAGCTCGTCAAGGCTCGGGCTACCCGCCCCCGTTCAAGAACGCGGCCGATGTTCTCGAAGACCTGACACACAACATGTGTTATCTGTTTGGCCGAGCCACCAAGGCCGTCAGCATCTGTCCTCCAGCCTACTATGCCGATCTGGTGTGCGAACGCGCCCGATGCTACATGAGCGGTCTTTTCAACCCGTCTGGAGCCAGTTCAGCTGGCAGCGTGGGTGAAGGGGACGAGTCTACCTCACACGGACCAGATTCGAGTTTGGTGAAGATCCACCCAAACGTGCGCAACAGCATGTTTTATGTTTGATTGCATGTTTGATGATGTCTCTGATGCAGAAGGAATTATCTTTGGGGGTCAAAGTGTTATGGACCTAAGACGTCCCTCCCTCGCACTCGTTATCATCTTTTACTTTAGCTCTCCTCAAGCCCAGGCGTATTTGATAGTGAACAAGAAACGTTTCCAAGTTCTAGATGCATGGACCGATCAAAGACAATCCAGGAATTGCAGTATATCGGATTCGTTCTGGATATGCTGCAGGACTTCGACGCCAACTTGCTCCATCTTGAGCATGGCCTCACATCCCTTCCCCTCGAATAAGGGGATCAGCCGTGTGACCCTTTGGGCTGCTCCCTTGATGAGGGAATAACGGTCGTTCTTGGCTTTATTCAGAAACCCGGCTAGATCTTTCTGGTTTAGTTTCTCTACCCTGCAAATCGGTAAGCCCTGGTTTCATGCGCAGTTGACGTCGGGAGTGGCATCATGCACTTACGCTGTGTTGCTGGGCCAGTGGGCCTTTTGAGTGGGGATCAGCGCCAGAACGCCGGTGGAAAACTCGTCGGAGATGGTACTCCAGACCACGCCGGCATGAAGTCGAGAGATGACTTTTGTTCGGTCTCCTTCTTCGGCATCTTTGGCGATCCTATCAATCACCCATGATGGTACTTTTTTAACAATCCCTTTCATACTCACATTCAATTCCTTCCGTCGCAGGTCTAGCTGGACCAGAAACAAGCGATGAAGGATGTTGTTCGTGTGGGTGTTGTTCTCCAATAGGTCCAGACGGTTCCAGATTTCCTTGGTCGATTGTGGCAGGCCCATGTTCGATGCCACCCGTTGGTGTCTAAAGGCCTGTACGGATTCTTTAAGCTGGATGACTGACGTGATACTGCCGACCCCCTGGATCAGCTTGTGCACCACTGAGGTACCCTCTGATGAAGGGTGGGAAGGAGCTGCGAGTCTGGTACGAGCCCGGCCCTTGGTGGGGTTCCTTTTGTCTGCTTCCTTCAGACTAGAAAGTCTCGAACTGGCCATAGACTTGGTTTTCGGTCTCAGGTTGACCTGCAGGCTGCTAGGTTTGTTTCTGGGACGGCCACCCTCTCTCGACCGGGAGATAAGTGAACTCGACCTCGATGATGGTGTGACGGTCCTAGTTCTCTGGAGGACGGGATATGGATCCGACACCGAGCTGGGATTGACGGTGGTTTCATGGACGAAGAACCCGTCCGAATGGCACTTGTCGAGGAGTTGGGGCGGTATACTGACCGTGCTGCCAAGTTCGAAAGGTGACTGGGGTAGTGAAGTTGAGGCCGGAGTCGGAACCTGATATCCGTGGTTGCTAAAACCTGTGGACGGCTCGTCGGGGAAGAGTTGTGGTTCGAAATAGTCTGCTGGCGGACAAGATGGTGAATCTGACCCGCACGCCTGATCGCGGTAGATGTCGTGGAAAAATTCCTCCAGGTTGTGAGCTGTCGATCGCAGTTCTGCGATGAAATCTTGCAGTGCTTGCACTTCTCGTTGGCCTACTGCTCTGCTCTCCGACAGCCGGTCTTTCGCCCGGCAATCGATCTCGGTGAGCAGTTGCGAATAGTACTATGCCGTACAAGTATGAGTGAGACTGGCATGGTCTGAGCACGATTGTCTGGAACTTACGTCTCTGTCATCCCGGCTTCGTGGCCAGATTTGCCTTTCTGCCATCTTGAGGCTTGATCTGGTGACACGGCACTGGCATTGACCACGTTACCAGCCAGATGAAGAGGATACTGTACGGAGTAGTGTGACCATGAGACCCGCAAGCGGAAGCCTGGAAGCCTGAGGCTCCTGAGGCCTCCGCAGCTGCGCCAGAGCAAGAGCAGTTAGGGGAGTAGTAGTACTACCGACTACTACCCCGCCGTTCCGATGACGACGGACTTGAGTGCAACCCTGGCTTGGCGACTTCATCCAAATCCAGTTCTACGACTGTGATTCAACTTGCCCCAATCCTGCCTCCAGAGCGTGACAAACCCTTACCCGCTGGGAAGTCATGCAAAAAGCCGGAGATAAGAGGAAGGGGATATTACCAACACAGGCGGCCGAGCCCGAAAAGAAAAGGTACATGTACTCTGTGCATCATCCATCCAGACACTGACCGCTCACTTGCTACAGAGCCCGAGTTTGGAGATTTCCAGATTCCAAGGCTCCCGACGCTGCCACCACCGAAGGTCTACCATGGCTACCAATCCGTCCAGCAGATAACTCTTGCGATGGGACGACGACTGGGAGCGGCCTGCGTGCGACGTCTGCACCCCCCGAACTCTCCAAGGAGAAGCTCGGAGAGGTAAACGTCCTCGACACTTCCACACACCTGTGTCCCGTGGAAAGTATGATTTAACCCCGAACCAACAGCTTAGTGACTGGATCTCTGACTCAGGATTTAGTCTCCACTAAAGAAGTGAGAATCAAGCATGAAGACGGTGATTTCCAACATCATGCTCCGATTCTCACTTCTTTGGTGGCGACGAATGCTGCCCAAGAGCGTGCTCAAGTTTTGGCGAAAAGGATACGTCGGTTGATTGCAAAAAGAAACGAGCACCGGATCAATACCGAGAGTTTAAGGAAGAGAATTCGGCAAAGTCAACTGACGTACGCGGATCTGATGAGAAAGCGGAATCGATTGGAGACCAGCCTGGCCGATCTCAAGTCGAAGTTGGATTCCGACGAACAACTGCTGGAGACAGAGGCGCGGTCTATGGAGGATATCCCTGCCGAGATGGAGCAGGCTTCTGCCGAGCTCGCCGCGTTGATCTCGAGATGATTAATCAGGGGCATGTGTGCAGGCGGGTATGCATCCGTGCCCCTGATCAATCATCTCGAGATCAACGCCGCAAGCTCGGCAGAAGTCTGGGGCTTTAGTCGACATAGTCCAAGAAGTCCCAATCAAAGAACCTGTCGACTGGCCATGAGTGTTGCAATGTCTCGATGGGCGTGAAGGGCATACTAACCCAAAGATTTGCAACATGTTCTTGACCGTTCTCAAGCCCTCATTCGCATTCAGACCTGCGTCGAGCCATACGGCGCCGATCACGGCATTCATGACCAGTTTCATCGTTGTTGGTGGCGCCGCCATGTTCTCCTGCCGCTGAGACATGGCCATGCAGGTGTGTAGGCCTTTCTGCTGCGCCACGTCACACAAGTAATCCTTTGTCAAGAATCTATTTCGCAACAAGTCCAGTTCAGCTATCAATTGTCTTTCTGTCAGCGTGAGTTGTGACAGTTGCCGTCGAACCAAGCACGAGGACGAAAACGAGGACGAGGACCATCCTTCACGCACCGTGACTCCTATTCCTTCTGAGCCACTCGTCTGTAATGGCTAGCTCGAGTACAACAAAGCCTAGCTTCGCCAGACGTCGATTCCCATCGGACTTGTGTATCTCACCCGTTGCCTCGTCACGGTCTTTAATGGCACTTTGCAACGCTTCACGGAGAAGATTTATATTGTGGAATCGGACGCCGGTGATGTCTTGGGCCCTCTCGAGATCACGGTTCATGAGCGCCATTTAGCTAGATGGAGGTGGAGGTGGAGTTGTATATTCCAAGTATAGAGACAGATGTAAAGGTAAATTGCAGAGAACGGTAGATTGCAGAGATAGATGTACGGGAGATTGCAGATTCCAAATATATAGAGATAGAAATAGGCCCAAGCATAGAGGTAGATAGACATGACAATAGTCAGGCAACCGGCCTAGGTCGTCGCCTTCTCATGAGATATGAGATATGAGATATGATATGATCCATGCATACCAGTTGACGGGCAACCGGTGTCGGTGTTTAGAAGCGCCGGTTGATGAATCTATCGGAACTTCAGGGACGAATGGGGAAAAACAGCCAATGTCTGACATTGCAATATTCACTCCCGCTACCTGCCTGGTAGGTACTTTGGTCAACCCAACCCCACCCAGCCGGGGCGCGCAGACATGACCGCCAGGTCACTCGGGCCAAGAGGTCAAGTCATTTCATGCAGAATTTCAATTGAGCGATAAAGAACCCTTAGTTGGGTAGGACGTCAGTTAAGGTAGGGTAGAACGTCAGTTAGGGTAGGGACGGCAATTAGGGTAGGGTACATACTGTAGGACGTCCAATCGAGAATGAATGGCGTTGTTGCACCGTTTTGGTCGGAGAAGCTGATCTTATCTTATTTTATCTTATCTACGTTCGGCCCGGCTTTCCGTGTTAGGGGTAATAGTGGTGGGCCGAGGCTGTATCCATACTCTATAGTTACTATATGTATCCATAATATGTATATATATTGGGTATAGCTCCCATGGGTCACGAACTCACTTACTGTAAGATCGTCGGTGGGTGGGTACTCGCTACATTATGGTACTGTACCTTAATTAAGGAGGCTGACCTTTGCTCAGGAGGCCAGCCTCGCCCACTTCTCCGTTTGATCCACGACTGTACAGTACTTTTCAGTAATCAGCAATCAGCAGCCTGTCGAGGGTGGTGTAGCGAGTGTGTGTGTGTATGTGTGTGTGTGTATATGAGTGCGTGTGTGTCTGAGTGCGTATGTATGTGAGTGCGTGTGTGTGTATGTGTGTGTGTGTGTGTGTGTGCTCGCTTTATCTAACCCACACCAGAGCAGCCGGGACCCGGGACAGCTTAGCTATTCTGGTCGAGAGTGGAGTGAGGACCGTCGAAGCTGCCAGTGTTGAACATGATCAGGGCTCTCTGGACCTCTAGAAAGGTCTTAGGTTCTCTTGACCTCTAGAGAAAAGGCTTAGGCTCTCTGGTCCTCCAAAGAAACAAAGACCAACCAGGCTCTCTTCAGCCAAGCTCCCTCCCTCAGTCATCAGCTGCCGCACAACAGTCGCCTCAGCAGATCGGCCACCAGCCGCGTGAATCCCGACGTCTGCCTCCGATCATGGCGGTCGGTTCGTGTTCGCCACTTTCCAGATGGATACAGTGATGGTGGTGGTGGTGGTCGGCGACGTGAAGAACGCTCCTTGACTAGTCGTCCTTCAACTCGATGTCGATGTCGATGTCGATGTCGATGGTGACCGCGAGGTCGACCATGGCTGCTTGCGACGGTATCGTGTCGTTGGTGATGCGACCTAGGTCTGTCGTGTCGATGACGGCGTTGGTGTCCATAGCGGCCTCTCTGCTCTACCGCTGCTGCTGACGAGTAGGATCTGCCGCTCTCCACGACCGCAACTTGGCTTTTCTGGTCCTTAACTTGATTTGATTCAGAAAGTTGAAGCCCCGAGACTGAGACTAAAATATCCTGAACACTCGTTAATTCGTGGACAGGCTGTTGATGAGGCAGAGGCGACCCAGATACCTGAACACTCGTTGACTCGTCAACAAGCTGTTGACAAGTTATAGGCGACCCAGACACTTGAGCATCTACCACCGCTAGGGATGACATAGCTAGCGATGGAGGAGCCGGCACCGGCGGTGGGTTTGACAATATTCTGGGGTTCTGGTTGGTGGTGGTGGGTTGGGAACACTCCTCAAGCTCGTCGGCATCTCCCCCGTCTTCATCTTCGTCTTCGTCTTCGTACACTGCGACACAAGTTCGCGATACTAGGACGACTTCCGTGTCGTTGTCGTCCAAACGAGGCAGAGGCAGAGGCGATTGAAGCTGAGATGGCGTCGAGGCCCGGCCGCTGAGAGAAGAAGGGAAAGGGAAAGGTGGGAGCGAGATGCGAGAGATGTTGGCAATGGATTCGTTTTGAGAAGCATAAAGACGTTTCAACTTCCGCTCGGGGCCCCGGCCACCTGACCTTCCACGCAGAGCCAGCATGCGGCTCTCCAGTAAATCACATAGTCCCCTCAGCGCCTCGTGGAATTGGTCGGCCCGTTCGGACGACACGAACGTGATGCTCTCCGGCACCATCCACAGCGAGTACAATGACTGGTGACATCCATTCCCTTGCAGGCGACCATGGCGGCGCAGGAACTCGTGGCAGAGGTAACAACACAGCTTGTCGCCGCCGACGTAGGCGGTCACGGTTTCCAACTCCGCCTGTTCCTCGTAGAAGACGGCCAGCTGCACCTCGGCGTGCATTCGGTATCGGGGCCAACGCTGCATCTTTCCCCTGATCTGGGTTTCAGTTGCAGGATCAGGAGGTGGCCGCTGCCGCTTTTGCATTTGCGACCCCCCGCGTGCCAATACGTCCGCCACCGTTCTGTGCTTGAGCTCCTGGACTTCGATTTTGGACGCCGCCAGCCCCCGGACCGTCAGCCCGATGTCTTCGTGAGCCAGCCAGGCTGCAAACATGGCGATGGTGTGACCGGCCCGGCAGAACCGAGCAAGCTTCCCGATGCGCTCGACAATCTCGTCGACCATCGTGTCCAGAACGCCCACTTTGGCCTTCAGGCCCAGATTCTCCTTCAAGTATAGCCGCAGGGTCCCGGATCCGCGGCACTGGTACGCCACCGTGCTGACGCGACACCACGTCGCCGGCGACACCGTTGCAGCATCTTTGTCCGTTTCGTCACACAGATGGCGTAATTCGTCAAGCTGACGAGCAACATGCGCCATGTATCGAGCGTGGGTGTGGGCACCGTAGGGGCCGAACAGGTCCACAATTTCTGCGCGCTCCGTCACCTGCGAGAGCGCACAATAGGCGGGAGGGGAGCATTTGCCCACAGCTCGACACTGTGCATGTTTCAGCTGGCCAAGGAGCCGCGACGCATGCTTCTCCAGACGGGTGCGACATGCGCAGACGATCGATTCCAAGAGAGGCCCGGGCCTCTGATCAGGCGGCACGGCGAGCTGCCCATCCCCATCGCCATCGCCATCGACGGTTGCATGCGAGCCCGCCACTCCAGCACCTCCACCTCGGACCGAGTCTTGGAGAGCCTGGTCGAGGAGATGCTGCAACTGGCTACACGCCTGCTCGTCGAATCCTTCATTCCGCGCCACACGCAGGCAGAGGCTGAGGCCCGACTTTTCTGCCGTCTGCCACTCCCGCTCCAGACAGACAGCGGCGACCTTGTCCTTGCCGCCTGGCCCGGCAGCGACGAGCGCCACGTCGTCCAGGAAATTCCGCAGAGACTGCTCGTCTCTCCAGGATCTGGCTGCCGTTGCCGTGGTTAATTCAGAGTGGTTGGCTGGCGTTTTGTGAGCCTTGCCCTGAGATGGGTCCTTGACTTCTAGTAGGATCGCGTTCTCGCAGAATGCCACCCGGTCCAAGCTACGCCAGGGATTCTGGGAGAAGGGTCCTTTCGAGTCTCTCATGACCATGACCATGAACGTTAGTAGCTGCCACGGTTGACCTAAACTGTTACACCACGACAGTCGCCAAAAAGAACGAAGTACTAATTCACTCGTGAATTAGCCACTTGGTGTATATAACCGTCACAGTAGCAGCAGCAGCAGCAGCAGCAGCAGCAGTAGTAGTAGTAGTAGTAGTAGTAGTAGTAGTAGTAGTAGTAGTAGTAGTAGTAGTAGTAGTAGTAGTAGTAGTAGTAGTAGTAGTAGTAGTAG
>NW_006912904.1:436003-849851 GCF_000585565.1 Capronia epimyces CBS 606.96 | reverse complement strand
AGTAGTAGTAGTAGTAGTAGTAGTAGTAGTAGTAGTAGTAGTAGTAGTAGTAGTAGTAGTAGTAGTAGTAGTAGTAGTAGTAGTAGTAGTAGTAGAGTGAGCCTCTATAGGGATTGAATATGACGGGTGTGCAATGCTTGTGGTTGAGTCAAGAAGCCCCTAAGCTCTTGTTCGGTCAGGCGGGGTCGACATACGGAGATATATAAACGGACCACCTTCGACTTAGAGGTTCGATATACGGAAATAAAGATACGGAGTACCGTCGACTTGGAGGGTTGATTGGACACGTAGGGAGTACAGGCAGAATGAACAAAAGAACACCACTAATGGTCTGATTTTCCTGCCAATAGACCAACAGGGACACTCCCACATCTCGAGGGGTTGTCAGGACTAGTTCCTCCGCTTACGTACATGTACGTGGCAGGTCGGATAGATGGTGTATAGATACAGATTTAGATACAAATAATTAAAGTTATCTACTCTGTTGCTCACCAATATCGATCTTGACCCTCATCTGTCCTCGTGAAGCTCTTGGGGTACTTGACGGTACGGATGTGGCTGATCCTTCCTACGCCCGTTGATGTGATGTTCGGTCCTAACCACATCCTCTTTCCATTTGGCACAACATAGAACCCCTGCTCGTCCTCTGAACCCCCCAAAGCTGCAGTCACATCACGTCCAACACGGTTCTGCTGTAAATTTGTAAATCAGTTCTTCTCCGTCCACCCGGGTTGGATGCTGTTATGTCGACTCCTGAGATTTGAGGGTCATGTCGACTAAGATGTGAGGTCTTATATACGTATATGCATACAATAGTAGTTGCTCATACAGTAATCCAATCAGACTAGATCACATCAGCTCAGTTCAGCTCATTTCAGCTATTCTTCCAGAACTCGGCCATATCAGACGCTTTCGGTGCAATCGGTTCGCACATCGAGACGACTTCCAGAGTGGAAAGATGGAGAAAGGATTGAACCTGAGACGGTTCTCCTCCTCCTGCCCCGGCCTCGGCCCAGGACCAGTCTATAGCGCAAGTATTAATCTCTCTTCGTAAGGCATCCCGCACAGGCTTTGGAAGTTGCAGCTCGAGCCATAACGATGGCTTATGGGGTGGACTAGTCATGTCCGGCGTGATAAAATGCTCAATCTCCATCTCCATGCCCATCTCCATCTCAATTGTGCCGTCACCGTCACCGTCACCGTCAGAGCTGCGTGTGCGTGTGCGTGTGCGGCGTACTATGACGGCAGAAAAGAAATCAAGAAAACACAAAGCCATAGCACCGGGCTGAAAATAGCTGGATCTGGAATCTCCATCGTCTCTGTGGGAAACATCGGATGCATTCCCGGTGGCGGGGATGGGGGTTAATCGCTTAATTCGCCCATCCAGCAGCCTGACGGAAGTGTTTGGGTCCATTTCCATGACATGGAGGGTCTTGGTGAGATTTCCCAATACAGGCATCTGCAGAACTTGATCGTAGGTGTCGTCCGCGTCTGGCTTTGACTCTGACTCTGACTCTGACTCTGACTCTGACTCTACAGTAACAACCGTCATGCCCCAGTTGAGGATGCGAAACCGAAGGCTAGTCGTCCTCTGCATCGCTTCGACCCTCTCAAAGGGCCATGTTTGCTCAGTCAAGGCTCTCAAGTAAGTCGAGCTTGTGACGGCCAGAGCTTTCAGCAAAGCGGCTGCAGCTTCCAAATTCAAGCCTGAGCCTAGTTCCAGCGTTGCCCCTTCCTCACCAAGGTACTGCAGTGCTCGGATGGCAACCTCTTCGTTGGAGGAGGTATAATCAATCTCGAATCGTGGATCAGGCTCGGGCTCGACAAGACCCATGAGGCCATAGACATAGTCTCGTGGATCGGTACATTCTTGCCAGTGATAACTTGATATCAATCGGCAAATGGAATTCTCACTCCCACCATTCCTTTGACCGACTTCTGCTTCTGGTCCCCTTTTGTGGTTGCGACTGACGTGTAACATCGGATGATGGTCCAGCAAGCTGGTACCTGAGTTGGTCATGCTTGGATCCCGTTGCCTCGCCACCCACGAACGGTAACCCGGTTTGGAATTCTCACGGGCCGCCTGGTATATTGCCGACATGTAGTCTTTCCCCAGCAGAGCCTTGCCGAAAATAATACACGCATTGCGGGCAAGTGCCACTTCTTGGATAATCCACAGCCTCCGCCAGTACGGGTTATACACGATACTCATGATCTGATTTTCCAGATGGGGAGACTGGGGGTCAGAATGGCCTAGGATATCTAACCAACAGTCCCAATCTTTTGGAGGAAGGCCTTCGATGCTGTCCCTTAAGCTCTCCGACCCTAACCCTGCAGTCGGAGTCGGAGTTTGCAGGTATGTCTGTAAACTGGTTGAGCCCAGCCAGATCAAGACTCTGGACGCTTCGTGGAAGATTTGCCGCATCTTGGTCACCTGATGGCCCTTCTCATGGTCATCAGATTGATTGATGCAGATCGAGTCGATCCATAGTCGTGATCTCGTCAACTGGTGGTCGCGCAGATGTTTCAAGCACCGCCATATGTTGTCGCGCAATGCCAACGTCTTGCCGTTGACGAGGACATGCCGCTCAGGGGTGGCGGTTGGGGATCCCCACATATACGAGACAACCTCATACCGGCCCGGGACTTCATGGATCGAGGCAAGTTCTAGCTCGAGATGAATTCTTTTCCTGTCGCGTCGAGGAAGAATCTTGACCAGGCGGATTTGATGCGACGGATCGCCCATGCGGGTATAATGATATCTTTGGTTGGCCATTTTTCGGGATTGGGATAGCCGCGGGAAGTGCCCACCCACTTGGGCAAACGAACTCCGAGTGGTATTATTCAGTCCTCGTGGTAGATTATTTAGGTCAGCAGAGGATGTCCTTGATGATATCAGATATCATGGTTGAAATTGGCAAGATGCCTGACCAATTTCAAGACAAGGTCGTACTCGGATCAGGCAGACAGAACTGCGCAGATAGAAATATCCATATCAGCCAATAGAATTGACTGGTGTTGGCCAAGGCTGACCGGTGTGATGAGTATGAGTAGATCCAGAGTCCGGCTACTGGGGGTTCTTCAGCACCTTGGACTTCCAAGGGTTGGTCCAATCCAATTCGCATGACCCACGCCTTCCCGTGAGTCTGAAGAGTAGCCTAACAACTGAGTTGACAGGAATAACTAAGGCATAGGCAAAACTACCTGGGTACATATAGCATCGTCACAAACCACTGGACGCAACGCAATTCAGCCTGAACCATCATTCAATGACCATTAACTTGTAGATGCGCACGTTCATGTCACCACGATTCGAGATCATGTCCATGTCCTTGTCCCTGCTGGGTTGATTCTTCACATAGCCCTAACCCTAACCATAACCATAACCAAAAGAAATCTCTCCAACACATTCTGCCAAGGCAATCCTATCCAGACCTGCTCAACCATCTCATAATCATGATTCATCAAGCACCGAGGAATCCAAACCTCCCCGTGTCATATACCGACGACACTTCCCTGTCCTTCATGATCTCGGGGACACATAATCCTGCAGCAAACCATCCAAAGCTGCTCAACTTGCTGGGTTCTTGTACAGCAATTTCCAAACAGGCAGCAGCCAGGCTCACAAAACCGTCATCATGGTCATTGTCATCATCATCATCACCATCAATATTACCGACAACGGCAGGGTGGTTGATCATCCAAGCTTTGATATCTCGAAGGTCGCGATTGAACCGGGCCTTCATGTCGTCCGACTGTTCTCGCTGATATCTGTTTCCCGCCCCAGAACGGCCCATGATGGTGCCGATGAGCACTTCTTTCTCGGTGAGTTGCTCGGTCCGGCGCCCCGCATAGAGGGACATGATGTCCAGCAGATTCGACTCGTAGCTGTGTATCCTGTTTAGCTTCTCTCGGCATAGTTACGACAGTATAGCACTTACTAATCTCGGACTGTCCTGGCAATTGTATAGTAAGACTCAATGCGCGAGTGGTTGACGTATGACCGCACCCAGTCCAGGATGTCTTGCAGCACGTTATCGTCAGCCATCTTGCTGAATAGAGACGAAGTATCGTCCTCGAGATCCTGAAAGAATGTGTTCTCATCCACAGCGCGATAAAGGCGGCCGAGGATTCGCTCGGACTCAAAATAGCGGAATTGTCCAGTATTATCCGTGGAGGCCATCTCTTCAGCTCTCTTGATACCTTTCTCTACCTTGGTGCTTGCGCTTGGCGCCATGAAGTCAGGTCTGCAAGAAGGGCCTCTCGGGATCTTTTTGCTATCGACCGGGACGCCAGTCTTGGAAAAATCCACGGCAGTTGAGTGCAGTGCCGCGAGCAGGAGACAGTTGGCTGAAAAGGTGCCGTCACGGTCGGCAAACACTTGATGGAGAGTGGCAATCCTACCCAGCTGGTCATTTTGCATAAAGTCCACGAAGAAGTTGGCCATATCATCCACAGTGACCGGGCGACCAATGTCAGGAGGCTGTACGGGTAGGTAAGCTGCAGGATCCGCCTGTTGCTGCGGTATGAGCTTCTCGTCGTAGATGATGTTGTAGAGATCGCCATCGAGATCGCCGCCGCTCAACATGCTGGGTAGGTCACGAGAACCCTGCTGGCTGAACACGACGCAGTTGCGGAGATCCCAGAGAGCCGAGCTCGGCAGCGGTGCGACAGCTTGAACAACCTGCACGTCCCCGGGGTGGAGAGCAGGAGATCGAGTCACCGCGACACGGCCATTCAGACAGGAATGCTTCCGGCTCTCCTCCTCGACGAAAGTGACAAAGACCTCGCCTTCCTTCAGCCAACCGGTCTCGTCGCTAATGCCGTAGAGAGTGAGCGCACCCGGAACCAGAATGCGACTTCGGTACTTGATCTCTCGGAGTTGGACCTGCAACAACGCCCCGAGTACTTCTCGCACGAAGCTGTCCTCGGTGGCATCAATCCCAATGTGTTCGAGGTGCCTGAGAAGGGTGGGTAAGCCATTGCTACTGTCGGATAATCGTTTGATGAGAAAATTGACCGCGACGGATCGTGAGGATGCGCTCAGGCGCAGTCGTTGGATATCATCCTCTTGTAATTTCTCAAACACGGAGGCCGAGACCCCAAAGTCCTCAAGGATCTTGATAAGTTGCCGGTTTAGCTTGAACGGAAGGGGTCGGCGATTGGTACCACAGATTTCAAGCTCGTTGGATGGACTGCCAATGAACTTTACCATCGACTCTCGCAGTCGGATTTGTTCTCCTCGGAGCCGGGTATCCAGTGTCAGCATTCCTTTGGCTCCTGTAAACCAGTTAGCGAAGCACCCTCAGCGGCACTCTCTCACCTTTATAGCGGATCTGGTATGAGGTGGGCTGGTCCTCAGACTGTGTACTGCCCCTGAGGCGTGTCCACGTCGACTTGGAAATCGTGCCACAGCCGTCAGTCATCATGTAATCTCCAACCTTGACATCGGAGTATACTTGGACAATGCTCGGATCCACCAGGACGGCGGACGTAGTCTCCGAGAACGCCTGACCAATCCGTGCTGCACATTTTGCCGCACATCTAATGCCGCTGAATTCACCAAGCTGGCTGATGACTGCTTTGGCTAATAACAAACTCCCGTCGTGAACAAAAGGTCGCATGAACCAGCATGTCTGTGACCGTAAAGACGAATGTGAAAACCCGAGGAAGTCAAAATGTTCGTTTGCAATGTTCAAGCCAGCGCTTAGAATTGACAGAAATCGACCGCGGAGGACTCGTTCGTTGGAACAATCTCGATCAAACCCCATTCGCATCTCATTCTCGTCGGAGAAAAGGACTCGAAGAAAGCAGTCTGAATGTGCACGGTACTGTCGCAAGACTCTATTTGCCGCGATATACTCTGGGCCATCGAGATAGATGCCAGTTGGGGTAACTGTGACACGGTGAACTAAGACCTCATCTCGTGTCGGCGTCTGCGCGCCACCATCTTCGAACAGAAGGTGTGCTTGCTCGGTTATGGCGTTCAGGGCACCCTTCACACCACCCGTCTGAGGATCCGTGGCGGCATCATTAGGAGGTAGTTGCAGATTCAGTCTTCGTAAGACTGCAATGAGGGTTGCTTCGCCTGACCGAGTTCGCAGGCCACTCATGGTAGGCAGCAGATGTTCCACCTCGGCGGGAGACAAAAGGCCATTGGCCCAAAGTGCATGTATCTGAAATCTCCATGCAAAGGAACAGTTCAATCTCACAATCTGTGAGTTGAGCTTCAAGAGTTGTTCCTTGAAGTTTCCAATTCGGGGACTAGTAGATAGGGGAGGCACTCTCGTGACGGGGATTCGGTGAGATGTCAGTAATTTGATGCGACGCTCCAGGTCGACAACCCCTGAAGCGACAAGTATGCTGTATGTCAAGCAGCTGCTAACAATTACAGGATCCACACCGGGTAATTTGGTATCACGGAATCTCCTCACTGGGGCCGGACCCAGGGACATGCCCTCGAACATTTCAAGCAACGGGTTGCTAGAATCAGGCTTCTCATCCTCATAGATCTTTGGCGCAAGCGTCAGAGTGATCATCAAAGCATTGGAGGCACCCTGACTCGGTATAGCAAAAGCCAAGATGCTGGATAGATCCATGACAAGATCGTGGAACTTGGAAGCAGAGGTGTTCATGCGGGCAACCAGCGCAGGTCCATCTCTTGTCAGGCTGCCGTCTGTTTGCAGCTCGAAGTAGGGTACGAAGACAGTCTTCCCGGTTATAGTCTCCCAGCGCCCACACTGTAGTGCTGTGATCTTCAGCCCTGCCTCCTTTTGGCTGTGCTGGGCTTCCGCAGACCGCTTCGAAGACTTCTGCCATGCTTGGGGGTTCTGGCGGTCCTTCTCTTCTTTGCGTAGTGCACGCAACAAGTAAGGATCAATGGGGTAGCGGCTTATCCGGAACAATGCATGCTTTCCGGAGGGAGAGGAGAGGAGAGCTGGATTCTTGCCAGCCAGAACCAGCAACTTTTGAGCCTTTGATGAATCTGCAATTGTGAGTATAGCAAAGGTCTTGCTGACTGCTTTTCGAATATCGAAGACATGGATCTGAAGTTCGCGGAGAGTAGGAGACAGGGAATCTTCCAATTCCTCTTTGGGGAATCTCGCGTCGAGGTTTGAAATGAACAGATTCATAGTAATAAGGCTGTGGAGGCAAAGGCAGAGGGAGTAACAGACAGCCGCACTTCCACAGCGACCGTTATATACTTTGGGGGGTTCAAGACTAAAAGACAAGCTGGGTGACTTCGTGAAGAGACAGCAAGGCGCTTGGGCATCTCCGTGGACAAAGAAACTGATGTGGTTGTTGTTCTTGGAGCATAGATGAATTGCAGCCTCACCGGTGTCCAAGGCCCCATGGGGTTTCCTTTTGCTGCCCGCCACTTGGCAAGGCTGCGCCCCATGTTTCCGCCTGACCTTCCCGCTTTGTCTGTTCTCGCCTCACCTTCCTCTGCCGCCTGTTATGCAATTCTGCGTGTTATCAGACTCATCCAGTCGCTAGAAGCAACCCACCGGTGGTTAGTTGACGACGCCCGTCGCAAGACTTGTTACCCTTCCCGTCGCAAGACTTGTTACCCTTTTGCAATCCCAGTGAGATTCGGACACGGACACCAACAAGGACGACAACCGCGTTCAGCGTTCGACGTTCGTGGTATCAATCCACACGAAACACTCGGCCGTAAAGAAGTCATGACGACACGAATCGCTCCAGCCCTCCAGCCGCAGCCTCGTGGAATAAACCTACATCAGGCATAGTGGTGCATGAGACTGCGTATGACCCTTTTCGTATTAGCCAGACCTCGCCACGGTGGCATACTTTCGTCCAGCCATCACCAACATCACTAGGTCAGTCAGAGCATCCGTTAAATAGAAAGCACAATCAAGGTAAGATATCTACTTGGTTGCTCGGCCATTGCCTTGGGGAAAGAGTTCTTGCGTGCAGAGATCTTTTTATACTTCTCATTGCTTTTTCTCGCATTCCCAAACTGTTCTCCATTCCGCATTTTTGGTCATAAGCGTTCAGCAGTCAAGCCCAACATGCCTGTCGATCCAGCCCACGTTAATCCTCTCCACTGCGGTCGAGTCAGTGAGGCATGTCCTGTAGAGGCCTCCATCTACGGCTACTACCCGATCTTGGGGTGGAATGCATTCTTTGCTGCCCTATTTGCGGTCTGCTTCGTGGCTAATCTTGCGCTGGGCTTACGCTACCGTACCTGCACCTATATGCTCGCAATGTCTCTTGCCTGTCTTGCAGGCTGTATCGGCTACATTGGGCGATGCCTGATGCACAACAATCCATACAACATCACCGGCTTCCAGATTCAAATCTGCTGTCTCACGCTCTCGCCTGCCCTGAACTCGGCCGCTATTTACCTGATCTTGAAGCATTTGGTGTTGCAATTTGGCCGAGAATGGTCGAGAATCCGGCCGAAATACTACACATGGGCCTTTATCACGGCAGACTTCTGCGCCCTAGTCCTCCAAGCCGCCGGTGGAGCAATTGCAGCAACGGCCGGGGACGATGACAGCTTCCGAGATGTCGGTGACCATCTCATGATTGCGGGTATATCATGGCAGGTCCTGACGCTTTTGATATTCGCCGTTGCGACCCTGGACTACCTGGTGCGAAGATACAGAGCAGCTCAGCCGCTATCGCCGGTTGCGCAGTCCTTACTACACAATTCACGGTTCCGCACGTTCATCATTGCTCTCATCGTTGTATACTTGGCCATATTTGCTCGATGTGTCTACCGCATTGCCGAGATGGCCGGTGGTTGGCGGAACCCTATCATGCAGGATCAACCTCTCTTCATTGGCACTGATAGCTGGTAGGTTTGCTGGTCACAAAGGATAGTCCTTGCTCAGTCCACTAATTTCATTCTAGTATGGTCGGCCTCGCGACAATCCTACAAACCTTCGTCCACCCAGGACATTTCTTCCCAGCCTTGGCCATGTACAGAAAGACCACGCCCACGCCAGTGAGTTTCGACACCGAGAGTTCTCTGGAGAAGACCATGGGGTAGCCTCTGGCCGTCAGTAGATCCTTTCTCATCGAGGATGCAGAAAAGTGATCATGGAATGTTGCAAAACAAAGGGATCCTGGGGTTCGATCCACGCCAACGGCCGTCGGCGTCTCCAGTGTTACGATTCCAGATGACCACGAGTCCTACAGAGAAGAGGAGGTCATGCACGGCAACTGGAACGCTGCCCATTGAATTGCTTACTGGCCAGCTTCTCAGCCCAAATCGGTCATCTACCATCGACGCGAAAGTTGCATGGGGCTTTATAGATTGTTTACAACCAAGAAGCATTGATAAACAATGCCATTATATCGAGAACAGACAATTCCTTCGAATGAGCTCAAGGAGGGTGAATGGTCGGCCAGGTCTAAATTTGGCCTCCCACGTGATCGCCAAGTGCCCTTAACCTCTTTTAGGACAAAGTTGCGTGTTTACGTAGTTGCGGCCTCGCAGCCTCCGACACCCTGGCATGCGGCCCCAACTGCGGATTTATATCTCGGGCATGTAGGACAGTCGATACCTACCATGCAGTACAAACATTGCGACACGACTTTCGTTTAGCTCATTGCTTACTCTGAGACCTCAAGATCTCTCTACGTCTCTCAAACCCCCGTGATCTGAGGCTGGCTGCGCTGCCATGACCGGTCTGCACCATGGGTGCCTCAGAGTCGAAGTTGGTCTTCAAGCAGGGCATCTTCAGGTTGTCCGAGGAGAGGAATATCCCGGCCAATGACCCTTACTGGACAGGTGTAAGTGCAGCAAACTGTGGTTTGATTTACTAAGTCTTACTGACGGCTTCAGTTCTGGGAACTGCCTGAATCGGTCGAGGACGTCTTCAGCCTCTTTACCCATGCGGATGTTCGCCGGACCCGAGACGCTGCGCTTGAGAACCTGGAAACCCTCATTCTCGCCGTGACATCGCGACTCAACATCCTGAAAAACCATCCATCGTTTCCAGACCCGGATTTGGCTCCAGAGAGAGATGCTCTCAATTGCATCCGCGTCCTCACCCGCTTGCTTCCATACGTGTACGAAGCAGACCAGCTGGCAGAATGGGAGGAGACGTTCTTTTGGGGAATGCGCCGTCGCAGAACGAGAAGAGCGCAGGTTTCGGGCGAGGTGTTGTTTGACGAACATCAAGGTGACAACGACGACGAGACCCAGGACAACCAGGAGCCGGAATTTGAGGCTGCGAAACCGCTGGCAGAAGAACTGATCGACACCTTGACCGACCTGCTCTTTTACGCCGGCTTCACAATCCCTGATCTGCCACAGGCAAAGAGCAAGGTGACGTATTCTATCTGGCAGAGCGGCATCGGCTGCAAATCGTCCATCCCGACCAACAAAGAACTCGACAACAACCGATGTGAAGTCTTGAGGCTGCTCTTGACATTGACCAGCAAGGCCATGTACATACCAGCTGCGCTCCTACCTGTCCAAGGCATCAAAGCCATTACTTATATGGCGACGTGCCCAGACAAACAGGTAGTCTTGTCGGTCCTGTGCTCTTTGATGAACACGGCAATCAAGTCGAATGTCACATCGTGGCGACTCCCCTATGACCATGTCGTCCGCCGAGACTCGAAGCAGACGCTGGTGGTATACAGCTTGGAACTCCTTCTTGTCCTTCTGCTGTATCCAGTCCCGGAAGATGCACATGGCGCGGTGCCGAAAAACTTCTATCGCCACTTTCTTGGTCGCCTGCACAGACCAGAGGATTTCCAATTCCTGGCGGATGGCATGACCCAAGTCCTGAGTCAGCCCATGCAAGCCACGGCCTCGTACCTACCGGGAAGTCAAAAGTCGGTCAAATGGGCTCCTGAAATGATCATGTTGTTCTGGGAAGTGCTCCAATGCAACAAGAGATTCCGGTCCTTCATAATCGAGTCCAACCGTGCTCACGACTTCATCATCCTCATGCTTTTCTACGCCATCGAGCACAAAACGGATGTCTCCAAGCAAGGCATCGTGCGTATGTGCGTGTTTGTCCTTCAAACCATGAGCGTGGAGCCAAGTTTTGGGAACAATCTCAACAAGAAATTCGAAGCCCAGGACACTCTTCCGCCGTCGATTCGATTGAACAACTTTCGAGGGACGTACGCTGATTTCCTCATCGTATCCATCCACACGTTGATCACGGGCAGTAAAGGCAAGCTGGAAGCGGTGTATCCAGCACTACTGGCTGTCATTAACAACATGGCGGCTTACGTGCAGAATCTGTCCTTGGCGACCAGTAGTCGACTGGTACAGCTCCTTTCGTCAATGGCCTCGCCCAGTTTTCTACTTGCAAATGAAACCAACCATCTGCTTCTGCATGCTCTTCTTGAGTCGATCAACGCCATGATTGAGCATCAGTACACCTCAAACGCCAATCTGGTCTACGCTGTCTGGCGAGCAAGAAAACGAATTTTGGCCCTGAGGGAGTTGACTTTGGAGGGCGGTCATGCTGAGATTGAGCGAGCGGCGAGACGTCGCAAGGAGGCTGCTCTCAGCGACGTGAGCAATAACCTCTCCAGGTCTTCTACGACGGACACTGTCACATCGCCAACTCGGGCTGCCCCAACATCTCCTAGTCCAGATGAGGGGGTGGATGGCACGTTCGCCATTGGTGACTCGGACGACTCGGACAATGAAGTGGTACCGACGCCATCACAGTCGACACAGTCGATGCGGACCTCACGAACTCCTTCTATAGCGTCGTCCTCCGTAGCTGACGACAGCGTTCCTATCCAACTTCATGGCATGTCCGAAAAGGCCAGAGGAAAGATGCCCGCTGGAGCACCAACGTTCTCTCGACAAAACAGCGCAGCCAGTCTTGCCACCATATCCAGTTACCACACCAGCCGAGGTGCCTTCACGCCCACACCTGAATGGCTAGAGAGCTGGCTGCCCGAACTTCCTTTACATACGCTGCTCACTGTGATCAAGGTCCTGTCAACTCATCCCTTGGCGTCGGAAAGATCAGGCATCAACGCACACGACAACAGTGCGGACTCGCCGTCGATTCCATCGTCTCGTCGCTCATCTCTCGCCCACGAGGACTTCACGCTCACCGACTTTCGCAGCCAGATTCCCTCGACGGCTAATCAGCCGGCCATCTCTGCCATTCTTTCATCTCCGAGTCCTATCAGGGTTCATCTGTTCGAGTGGTCCCCGCTTTCTCTGGGCTGGTACATGTCTGTGCTCTGGTCTCTGATTTTCACGGCGGAGATGACCATTGCGCCCACCTCATCTACAGCTGCGACCTTGACCGGTGCAGGAGCCACGGCTGCACCGGTGGGGGTCTGGAACGGCACCAATGTGAAGCTCTTCCAGGTCGCAACGGAGGGAAAGCGCGAAGGGCCGAGTCTGTCGCAGCCTCGAGGTGCCGTTGATGCGGTGGGATCCAGGCTGGTGCAGGGTGTGCAAGGTCTCAACCTTGGCGGCTTGGTCGGTCGAGTAGGTGGTGTAACTGGGAGGAGTGCGAGTCAAGGGCAGGGTGGAAACGGTCCGCCACGCGGTTCCGTGCGCGAGGTTTGATGGATGATAAAAAACATTAGTGCGTGGTCAGCAGGCAGACGCCTGAGGCGCCTGAGGCAGCAGAAGAGAGCGGCAACTACGGCATTGCTCCTGAATATGGATTTATTCTATTAGTTTGTCTGTGCCTATTCTTTGATTGTTCAGCCGGAGCATGCGTCATTGCGGAGAGCTGAAACATCAAACTTCGATATCTTTCCCTCTTCCTGAGAGGCCCGTGGTACTGTAACTATAACTGCGGCGAACGATGGCCGACACAGAATCGGTACTGTACATGGGCCACGGGGAGCTACCTTGTGGCGAATAAGAAGCTATATCTTCTGTCTTGCGATGTCGATGACGATGACCATCCGTGTCTGCACTCACCAAGAATTGACACTACCTCAACCGAGCTGTAGAGGAAGAGAAGAGGCTGCATATCCAAGATGGTATGAAATCAAAGGATCAGGACTGGTCATTATGAACCTTTAGAACCTTTAGCTGCAAGACAGAATAGAGGTCCCAAGGCTCTACGGTTACCTCTACGCACCCCCGGCTGCCTTTTCGGCCTCCATTTTTTCCTTCCGGCGCTTCTTGGCCGCCAACTCGCGACGTCGGGCCTCCTTTTTGAACCATTCACTTTCCGGCATCTGGCTCTTCTTGCTCCTCCGGTCCTGTTCTCGATACATCGGGGCCATAGTACCGCCACCGCTCGCATCCGCCATCAACACGGCTTGTCTGCGAACCTGCATTTTCTTCGCCTTTGCTCTGGCCGCAGCACTACCGCCTCCGCTCAGATGACTCCACATGTTATCGTCGATCTTTTCAACGTCAGCCGCCGTTTCTTGCTGCAACATGACGTGGGCAAGCAACTCGTTGCGCTCACGGGCAGTAGTGTATGCTAGTCCAGGCATTTCTGACATGCCGGCCAAGTGCGTGATTGTCTTGAAGGCGTAGCCTTGGTCCACGAGGAAAGCCTGTCTCTTTGCGCTGTACGCCATTTCGGTGGTGTCCTTGGAAACCAGCGAATAGAAAAAAGCGTTGAATCCTTCGTCATTACGGCGTTTGGCTCGTAGAATTCTCCCGAGTCGCTGAGCTTCTTGACGTCGAGATCCATAGTGCGACGAAATTTGGATCAGGCAGGTGGCCTCGGGCAAGTCGAGAGATGTGTCACCGATCTTGGAGAGAAAGATGGTATTGATCATCTCATTGTGTTGGAAGTTTTCGAGAATGTTGATCCTTTCCTGGTTGCTCGTGTCCCCGTAGATGAATGGCTTCTTCATCGTCACTGCGTAATGTTGCAAGGCAAATAGGTTATCACTAAACACAATGATCTTGTCGCCTCGTTTCTCGTGATAGTCGATGAGATACTGGCAGACCTGGTACTTGACAGGATTCATAATGTAGTACAACGCCTGTTTCCGAGTCGTCTCTTTTTGATATTCCTGGTAGAACTCCATCGACATGGGACACCAGACCTCGGCACACTGCACTTTGGCAATATGGCCTTGGTCGGCAAGCTCCATCCAGTTTGCTTCGTACAGCTTGGGTCCGATGATGAAATTGAGGTCAGTGATCTTGTCATCCTCTCGAAGCAGTGTGGCCGTGAGACCCAGTTTACAGTGAGCGCGGATGTTCTCCCCGACTTTTCGGAACATCTTGGCGGGGACGACATGCACCTCATCCAAAATCATCAAACCCCATTCTTTGCCGTAGACCCAGTCCATCATCTGTTGCGTGTCGTAAGCACGTTTGCCGCCAGCTGTAATCATGGAGTAGGTTGTGACCAGCACGCCAGCATCTCCTGTGAACCGCCTCTTTTCCGAGGCCGAGAAGACGGCAATATCTTCCTCTTTAATGTCCGACCATTTTTTAAATTCGTTTGCCCACTGGTAACTGGACATGGCGCTGGTGCAGAGAACAACGATGCTCTTCTTGATGTGACACCCGGCTGTGATGCCCACGAGAGTTTTGCCGGCACCACAGGGCAAGACTATGATACCGCTCTTGCCGCGGCCGTTGCCGAACATCTTGCTAAGAGCCTTTTCTTGATATGGCCGAATTTGGGTCTGAGGTCGGAGGTCGATAGGGAGGGTGGGATTTTCATGGTCATCGGCGAAATCATACTCAGATATGGCGGGGTATCCAATGTCCAGACACTGCTTCGCAACCATATCACGCTTGTTCGCAGCAATTTCGAAGTTCGGTGCTTCTTTGTAAGCGTCTTCATCCTCCTCATCCCGAAGGGCAGCAAGCATGGCTTCATTCTCCTTGCTCGGATCATCTCGAGGCACCTCCACATTGCCAGGGTCGGCTTGTTTCATTCCTTTTGCATTGCTAGTGCCCTGGATCACCGTGGCCTTTGTCTGGATTCTTCCCACCTGGACCTCAGTGCCGGCGGCCTTGCATGGTCCAACCACCGGATCTCGTAGTAGCATATCTATGATCTCGCGTTCATCGGACTCGACGTAGAACTTGTTGTTACGCAAGACTAGCCGAACCTTGCCATATGTCTTGGTGTGCCTATTGATGAAATCGATCACGGTTTGAGGGACGGGAGTTTTCGAAAGCTTTTCTAAAGCACGGATTATATCTTCACCACGTAGACCTACCGATAAGGCGGCATACAAGCTATGCTCCGTGAATCTGTATTCGTGAAGAAATGTCGGTCTCGATTGTGGCTCTGCGATTGTAGTAAGCAGATCCGTGGCTTGGGCAGCCAACGGAGAGAAACTCTCAAGCGTGATCTTGGGACCTTTCTTTGACCCCATCGAGACATTCGGATCTATCCATAACGGTCGATTCTCGTGATCGGGCTTCAAGGACAGCCAGGAGAAGTCTTTATCGCCGAATATGGAGGACACTTGTTTGTGTTTGGGCCCTTGAAACGAGCTGAAATCCAGCCTGGCTCTGGCCTTTCGGATATGCTCTTTCTCGCTGTCGCTGGCATCTTGCGAGCGTGCGTCTGAACCTTCAAAGTCATCATCGCTGTCGATGCTCATAGGAGTGGACGGTGCGGGCGTGGAGCGCTTGGAGGATCTCGCACTCCCATCTTCGAGGGCTTTTCGTTTGAGCGACATATCGAAATCCCCTTGCCGGCAAGGCTTCGAGGAGCACAGACAGCGGCTGCACTGAGTGAGAGACCCAGAGAGAATGGGAATGAATGTCACAGAGGGACAAGACGACGCATTATGGCAGATGATGAGTTCAGATTAGTGACATGGTGCACCAGTGGCGCAGCCTCCGCCTCTGTTTGCTCCCTAGTCTGGCCGGATAAAAGTATCCGCGGGCCGGGTGCGGGCTTAAAGCTGAAGTTCAATCCGGACCGCCCGATCTGTTTAATGTTCTCAGAAAACCCAACTGACGAAAAAGTTCCTGAAAGCACTCTCAAGCTTGTCTCGGCCACTGGTCATTGTGGAATGGACTAGTCTCATTGAAGAATGAATACTGTATGTCTTACCCCAATCCCGCACCACCACTACATATTTACTGACTTTTGGTCTAGATCAGATCAACTTGGTAGGTCACCATGCCGCGCGTGTCTCCAATTTCCTGCTTCAAAGCTGCTCCGTGATGGACGAAACCTGGCACCGGTCTTTTCTTCTACCGTATCCTTGCATAAGACAACCTCGCTGATTGGGCGTCTTAACAGGTACGGCTGGGGCGTGCTTTGTGTCGCTGGCGGAGGCGCATATTATTTCGCAAAGAAGTCCATCAATGCCGACAGAGCTGCACGCTATGAGGCAGAGCAAAAGAGAAAGGCTCGTCAATACCGCCTAGAAGCTAACTCTTTCCCGTACAATGACGCTCCTCCTACCAAAGCAAAGAAAGCAAAGTCGCAAACAAACTCGAACGGCGAGACGAAAGGACTCGACCATGCGGGAAGTCCCAGCAGTGAAATAAGCGAAGACGCAGCGCCGGTTGGTCATGCGCCAGTTGACAGCGAGCAACGCGTCCGGGAAAAGAGCAAATACGAAGCTGCAGAACCATATCGAAGCAAGAAGGGAGATCGATTCAGTTGAGCAGTGCACAGGATACCCGGAGTCAGAATGGAGGCACGGATCAAAGACAGCATGTGCTGCAATACAAAGGAAGCTAGTTTTGTCGGTCGGACATTTTCATTGTGTACAGTCATGGCGCATGAACGCGAATTTTAAAAGAGCTGAATGCAATGCGGCGCATGGCGCAAGTGCACTTCATGGCTTCCAAACAACGCCGGTGGATATGATGCTGATTCCCAAGTCCCAATACGCCCCGCTACCGCAAATCCCAGATCCATAACGCCCGGGATATGTGAACGCCAGTATGTCTTCGTTGATGGTTCGTCTCAGGCGTGGCAGCACAATGGCGCATAATTCTTCTTCGATGCATTCGGGTGCCCTGAGTCTCTTTCGCGTTTGGACTCGATCGCAGGAGGGACAAACGGTAGAACGACGGCCGACGTAATCAACGTTCCTGCAACGGCGGATTGTAGTCTTGTGGCTTGTCTCGGTGCTTGCGCAGAGAATTGGCGGATGGCCGTTTGAGAGAACGAGTGTGCAACTGTGCTTGAGAGACTCATGGTGGCAGATTGAGCGCCAAAAGTTGTAGAGTTGGTGATTGTAAATCGCAGGTCGGTCAATCGTCGAGGGAAACAATCAACAGAATGGGCACGCTAAGGTACTTATAAAGGAGACTGGCCTCGACCTAGCAGATGATTGATTTGAAAAACAAACCAGGAGATTGGTGTAGACTGCTTGGGGGTCACCGGTTTAGGAATGACTCAATAGTCACACTTGAGTAGATGGAGGGCGCTGCAGCCAAATGCGTGGGAGTGGGAGAAAATTGCGTGCTCTGCCAGTGGACTGGTATCGCAGTTTCGTATAAGGCGCCACGCCAGTACAGCAACTAGTAGTATATCAATAACAGGTGTGGCATGAGATGCCTAGTTTGCTGGCGCCGAGCACGCCTTGTGTCAGACAACACCGCAGGACCCAGGTGGCCCTCAGGCTCGCAGAGAGAGTCGGGCTGGGTTTGTCATGCCACCGTCGGAGAAAACCGTAGTAGCAGTTCACGTGCGCAGGGCGCGGAGATCGGTTGCCGGACACAGTAAACTACTAGGTACGTACTCCGCATCTCTTGAAAGAATGGTGAGCTTTGTGGCACTCTGTACCTGAGCCAGAGGGACATGGTGTACCTCCTGTATACCTACCTAAATATAATCGGTATCTGTACTCCGTACTCCGTACTCCGTATATACTACTACGACATGGAAGAGAGGGCAACGAGGAAGGTCACTGGATTAGTTGTAGTTGATAATATAAGATAAGATAAGATAACTAGGCCAACCTCCCCATGATCGAGTAACGCCTGCCTCACTTCTGCAAACGATGCTGTGCATCACGTTGGCGGACTTCGTGTCTCTCCTTGAACCTCTCCGGCATGGCTGCGCATCATATAGTCATTGCAAAGGCATCCTTTGCAGCTGCTTTACTGCGCCCTGACGTGATCAAGGTGTCTCGTGACGACCTCCTTACCTTTCACAGCGCTTTGGAGGCTGCGCTAGTTCGCTGCTCAAGGCACAACATACAGGTTTGGGCAATTCCAGGACGATGCAAACTTCATGGGCTGGATTGACTGAAGAGTAATAGAACTGCAAAGAGTGGCTTCTTCAAAATGTCATTGTTTCAGCTGACCGCGTCGGTGCGTTTGGGAAATATTTGACCACCCTATCCAGACACCTTGCTCTTCCGCCAGACGAAACCGTCAAGACCAGCCTTGCACGTCAACGACTCCATATCCTCTACCTGGTCAGCGACCTTCTCCATCACTCGAAGTACCACACGTCAGAGGCCTCTCTCTTGGGCCGCGTCACAAGCTCCCTGCAGCCCTTCCTGCTCGACCTTTTCCAGTCAGCTTTGTCGGAGCGCAAGAGGAAACTCTTGAGGCGATTGGAAGATTTACTTGAATTATGGGAACATGAACAATATTTTGGTAGGGACGTCTTCGCCCAGTTGCGAGACGCGCTTGCCGACGTGCAGCCACAAACTGCACCGGTATCTCAAGAACAAGCCACAGCCCAGGGGGAAGCAAAGGAGCCCCCTTATGTCTTGCCTGCAACACATGGTGATCCCTCCCTGCGGTTCTATGATCTGCCGGCAGGGAATCTTGTACCTCATATCATCCCCAACAGCTCACAACCCATCCGACCCGACGACGTCCATGCATTACGGCTTCCGAGCGGGCCAGCGGATGAAAGTCTGGTCAACGCGCTGAAGGAATTTTTGGATGATGTTCAGGGTATCAATGAGAGGATCTCAAAGCTCGAAAAAAATGGGGTGACTCTCGAATTTGATGAGATGGGCGAAATATCCTACCATGGCGAAGCAGGGGATCTTGTGGGAGACACATACTACGGCTGGTCGCGCTCCTTCTGTGAGAAAATGAGGAGGCGTGGTAGAAGTGACACCGGTGGTTCACCTCGACAAACTAGGTCCAACAGTCCAAGCCGCAGTCGCAGCCGCGACCGTGGTCGTGTCCCCTACAAGCGGCGCCGTTACAGCGACTCTACGGATGAGCATTCGCGATCCTCTCGATCTTACAGTAGATCAACATCCCGCCCTCGACACGGAGGATCGAAGCAAGAGCGAAGTATTGGTCGCCATGAAAGTCGGTCACGATCAAGGGGCCGGCCGCATTCCCTTGAGTTGAAAGGGACGAGTTTGAAACACCCTTCGACGTTCACCACTCCAGCACCCTTCAGCTACGCGCCTCCAATTCCACCCGTCACGCCAAATATGGGTCTGCCATTTCCACCGCCGCCACCACTACAACCTGGTAGTATACCGCTCCCACCGCCGCGTCCTGATCATTGGGCTGGTCCGTGGCCTCCGCCACCGCCTCCCTCATATCTTCCAGGAAACCCTGCATTCCACAATCTCCAGTTTCCGCCTCCACCACCGTCCCTACCGCCACTGCCTCCGCCACCCGCAGGTTGGCCGCCGGCGCCGCCAGGAGATGCACACCGAGGAAGAAACGGTTACGCGGGAAGACGGTGAGATGTTGTGTATTGGGAGGAAAGACGAGTCTAGAGGTTCACTGGATGCAACGGCCTAGTCCAGCTTAGTTTAGCCGGCTGGGTTCAGGATGCAGACCTGTTCCAAAGCAAGCTTTTCCGTACTACGACACACACATAGCCGGTGCAATGGAAATCTGATCTCAAGTGGCGGTGATTTGTCGAACTGTACAATTAATCGTGTGACAACATGATGGGTCCTGCAACACAAAGATCTGACACCGACGGAGACAGCTTCACGCAGTGGATCAGGTCCAAAACGAGGCAATCACGAGTTAGTGGGCAGGTGAACAAGTAACAAGCCTGAAAGCGTCATCGTCATCGTCATCACAGCCCCCTTGCACGAGGTCTGGCGCTGGAGCCCGTGTCTACTCTATTCGTATTTGAGTTTCACACGCCACTGAGATTGCCGTGGACTCTCACGAAGGGACGTCAGATCAGACATTGCAAGGTCTGTCGCGGACATAACCTAATTTGGACCATGGCAATTCAAGCAACATCAAGTCAATTTGAATGCCCTCCCAAGTGATTGAATCAACTTCCCAAATGCGGTAGCAACACCTCTAAACGACTATTCTGTGGACCTCTGTCAATTCTCAACAGCACAGTTTTGCAACGGGCCTGCCTTCATAAGGCAGCGTGTCGACGCCCGTCCAAGCAGATGTTGGACTTCGACATCGACATTGATGGCGATACAAATGAACAAGTGAACATCAAGAGGGCATTTACTTGGCTGTAAATGAGGCCTGCATACCGATCGACAAGTCAAGGCCCCGCTCCGGGGATCTAGAACCTTGTGAGTCGAGCAAGAGATGCTGGCACCATTGGAGACAGTTGTATGATGACACATCTTGTGTCTCTGGCGACCCTAGGGGGCAGGGATTCTGATGGGCACGGCAATAAAACACAGAGTTCGATAAATGGCTGGCAGGGGGTTCCGATGGCAGACTTGGCAGACGCAAGGCTGTCACACTCAGGCCAATGGCAAATTCGCCCGTCAAGATAAAGTTGTCAATAAGGATGCTTGGCATACGTACATCATGACGACCTCAGCTCCTCCTCCGCACCGGCCACTCTCTGTTACGTATGTGTATCTACTCCGTACTCTGTACTGTATGTGTAGGGGGGCAGGGGTGTGGAGCAAACAACTGGGATTGCATTGCAGGCTGCCAGGCACCGACGGCAATACTCTGTACAGGTGAGTTGGTCACTGCCCTCTGCCCTCTGCCGTCTACCGTCTACCGTCAGCATGCCGCACGATCTGGGCGCCGCCATCATTCATCATTGCTCTCTGCTCTCATCCCTTGTTCACGGCAGGCCAATGCGTTTCTGGCCACGGACGGACAGGAGTTTGATCGGCAGCATCTGGCCCATCTCGCTCTATCATGCCCCAGGCACCTACAGGGTCGAGACCTTCCCCTTGGCTATGACAGAATCTCCACCGACGATCAGAAGCGAGGTCACCTCTATTGAATTTCCTGAAGGGCTCACCATCAGCACCCTGGGAAGCAGCAGCACTTCCCGCCTTATGGTGAAACACAGACCGTTGACTCTAGAATTTACGTTCCACCACTCCAGGCAGGCCAGCTTGTCTGGATGCGAGATGCGATCACCCTGCATGGCTCTGTCATTAGACCCTGAACTAAACCATCCCGCTGAAGGGATCGGCAGGGTTGTCGCCTCCAGCTCGACCAGGGGTTTACGGCTTGTCATTCGCCGATTCTGCAGAAGGCCCGTGAGAATCACAGCTTTGGCCGCAATCGGAGGTCACTGCTGACCCTTTGATCGTCATCCTTTGCCATTGCCAGTTTTGCAGAAGGCCATGGAGAGTGGGCTCCGCTGACGGCAACCTGCATAAGCTCTCCGATCGCATCCACGCCGTCACTGGGCCGGTCAGACGCCACCCGTTGTTAAGCAGCCAGCGCGACAGAGGCTCGCGCTCGCAGGCGCATCCATCCCTTCCCCGTACTCGTCGTGAGATGGTGTTCAGCCTGGCCTGCGTTTCTTCACAGCACGACATATATATTGCCCTTCCCCAGCCAGACGACACCATCTTTCTTCCCTATTCCACATACAAACGTTCTACATGCAGTGTTGACTCTCGTGACCATTTTTACAACTTTGTTGTTTCGATTGATCCTCCACCACACCACATCTGACCAGCTTCCAACCGTTTCCTGCAACAATTAAGATGCCTTCTTCAGTCGAATATCTCAGCAGCCCTAGAGGATCAGTCAACTTCGACTCTGATCCTGCTGTGGCCATGACATCCTACTCGCGAATGATGCACCTTCACACTAAACAACAAATGGATGCCGCCACTCGATCAGCACGGCGACGAAGTCCTTCTGCCGGTGTCAATGCTCAAGCGCAACCAGGCCTTTCGCAACAAAGTACTCATAGCACTTCCTCTTCCAGGTCTTCTTTCTGACTACGGGCTTGCAACCTCTAAGGGCATGCACGCCCATGACACAACCGACCAATAAACCCACTCACGAATCCACTGCCATTTGGCGACCGCCTTGTATCAGCTGTGATGTCACCTCCCACCGGCGCGTCCTGCTATGACATGGCGCATTACGATGTTATCCAATCTGGCTGGGGGTATTCACCCATCTCAACGCGGGTCTGCAGCCTCTTTCACTATCCATGAAGAGCTCTTGACAGACCTCTCTCTCCGTCGAAACAATTTGTTTCATTCTACGGCATTGCATTGTAAATAGTTTCAAGCGGGCGCAGGTTTCTTGAAGCAGGTTTTCCACATCATAGCAACTACGTCTGGTCTCATCTATAGAGGACCTTTTGATTGTGCAAGGGTGCAGGTGGTCACAGTCCAGTTTATTGATTGACGTGAATTTTATTTTCAATGTTCACCTATTTTCTTCTCGATCCTTCCTACCAGTTTGACGACTAGATCAAACACGTGTAAATTAGTGCTGAGCTCACCCCTCTCTATACCTTGGGTTTTGGTAGTGGCAGGTATATACATACATATGATGTGTAAAGTCCAGCCAGCCTCTGATAGGAACAAATAGACACTGGACAAGTTGGCCATGATCAGGTAATAATACTAATACCTACAGATACGTTGTCCCCTCCTCTCGTATTGAACTCCATTGCGTAAGATGCCAGGATGGACGGGACTTGGGGGTGGACGAACAGCCTCGTCGATCGTTTGCATCATACGAATCCACACCACACCACGCCACGCCAATAAATGCCAATGCCAATGCCCATACCCAAGGAATCCCTGGAGACATCTTCCACCTATTTAAATGCCTATTAGTCCAGGTTTAAGACCCCTGTCACCCAGGGCAGCCCCCCAAATGATCTCCCTTCAATACGGAGTACAATCACCATCATAAATGACCTGTTTTGTCGCCGGGTGGATGGAACCTATTCCCGGCTCGACCAGCGGACGGCTTGGACTTTGGACCCTGGACCACTTCGATCGGGGCGGTGCTTGAAATGCTGTGTACTCGTATTGTCCTCCGTACAGAGGACCTACTGTACCTACCTACTGACCTACCCCCAGGTATCCATACCCCTACACATACGGAGTACGGATACACATTACTGGCACGCACCAGGGAGAGCCGACCCCTGCACTCTGCATTAGGGAGGTAGCGATCCGCTGGTGGCTCGTAGGTTGTCAAGAACCCAACGGTACCACAGCCATTTGGTAGGTACAGTGCAGGCGCGTGTGGGTATGTTGTTGGGTAAAAGAACCCGGTCTTTTGCGTCATTGTTGCTCGCTGTCGAGGGCGTCAGTATTACAGATACAGATACAGATACCACGATGTAAGGTATCCTATCCGTACTCACCTACCTACCTAAGGTAGGTAGCTAAGATATCTATGGCTTCCACAGCTCACAGCCCACAGCCCGTGAGACTGCGTCGCGACCGTGTGCCTGAGGCCTGTGTACATACATATACAGCATTGCATATTACATCACTCGCCCCCAAGTCTAGTCCCTGTCCCTTGGTTGGTTATATTGGGGACAATATCAACATCGAGCACTCAAATGTAGGTAGGTATCAAGTGCTTGCCCCCCGTACAGCGAGCGAACGTAAGTATCGAGTGTTTGCCCCAGTATAGTGAGCGAACGTAGGCTTCACATGCCAAGGCTCAAGGACTTCTAGACATCAGGAGTGATTGGTACGGAATATTGCAAATGGCCAATAACCCTGCACACTGGCATATGTATCACTCTGTCTGCCAATGCCAATGGCCTAGTCTAACGTGGTTTTTTTATCATTGAGGCCTAATGGCCCCCTGGTTACAGTCGATCGGCACGTTTTGTCGGGCGTAGGGCCCCTGGAGCGACGATCACCTTCTTGCCACGCCTCCGACCCTCGGAACCCTGGTTGTTTTCGAACAATCTTCATCATCATCTCCGAGTCTCATCTTCTCCCAATCTCCCATCTTCCCAGCCCTCGTCTGCCTTGCTCTGCCGAGGCTAACGACGACTGTGACATGAAACAAAAACATCCTTGGATTTCCAAAGTTTATACGGCATCGTCCTTCCCGTTCCTTCCCTTCCCTTCCACGGCTATCTGCCGTCTCCATATTTCAGTTCAATTCAATTCAGTCTAGTTCAGTTCAGTTCAGTTGAGTTCTCTCCCGAGATACCACGTCGAACCTGCAGGGGTGCCATCCGACAGTCTTGGTATTATGTGCCACGAAGATCACGGAGACCATGCTTCACTCCATAGGTGGGTATGCGTCGGTCGAGAATGGAGGCTGGCTTTTTTGGTGACAATAGACAATCAGTCTGCTCGACCTGTCATTTGTGTGCTGTCGCGGATCTCTCCCCAATTTGTCCACCATGGCCTTTTTCAAAGCATGTGCCGGTGCCGTCATTCAAGAATAGCCCGGGCACCCAGTTCGGGACTGGGAGGGCAGTTCAAAAGTGCTTACTCCGTCCAGAGTAGCACTCCGATTCCGACCCCTGCCGTTGTGACTGCTCTTCATTCTGGCGATCCAGAGTCGGGGCTCAGCGGCCCACAGGCGAAAGCCAAACTGACTCTCCTGACGGGCCAAATTAGGCGTCTCATATGTGTTATCCATACTATCGTCCGTCCCCTCTGCAGATCATCCGGGGATGGTTTCGTCATAGCTTCGTAATAACTGACGACTGACGACTGAGGCACTCCTGCCGTGGTCTGGCTATGCTGTGGGGAGTACGCATAGAGTTCTGCGTTTTGCATGCCATGCCACGCCACCTACACGCCAGACTGACATCCTTGAACATGCTGTGCGGGGGGTTGTCTCTTAAGAGTCTTACCTGGGACCACACCGTCGTCATGGCCCCTGATCAAGGTCATATTACGTCGAGTGACCTCAGTTCTGCCCAACTTGGGTGGGAAGCCAGTGTAGGTGGTAAAGGAGACTGATATCAGAGATGATCCCTAGTCTCGTAGTCGATTGATGCCGCAGGCTGCAGGTTGATCGCTGCGAGTGATCAGAGCCATACCGTGGATTGTCAGCGTACCAAGGGCCGTTCATCCATTACCTTGCAAGCTCCAGCTGGCTGCCGGCAGTGGAAATTGACGTTGACTCGATGCACTGCTTCACTTCATGGGGCCCAATCACAGCGCGAAATGTCCAAATGTTTGAAAGAAGAATAAGAATAAGAAAACATCTTCGACTCATCCCGTTGTTCTTCGCCGGGCTGCCTCATGTGCATGCCAAACAAGAGATTTTCTACGCAAGATGAAGAGGTAGCAAAGGAGGTGGCAGCACCTGTTGTATCCTTGCATCCTATATGAAGATGATAGATACCTTTTTCAAGTATCGTGTATTGTGTATTGTGTATTGCGTATCGTCTGTTGTCTTGGATGCTGTATGACCAGGCAGAAGCTGACCAAATGGCCAGCCAAGGTACATAATTAACCAGGTCCTTGTTCTCTACAGAGGAGCATGCTTCACCCCCAAAACAGAGTAATGGCTATTGGCCAGCCTCACTGTGCCCCCAAACCCCCCACAGCGCGTACACGGAGCTCCGTAGTCTTGGCCCCGCGCCGTCGCGTCGCGCCATGACGCGCCAAGGTCTCCAGAGAGTCGTACAGTTTACTCTGTACTCCGTACTCAGGAACACCTATTGCCCAGGTCACTGGCACGACAGGCGACAGGTGACAGGCAACAGGTATATACCGCTTATACTCTGTACTCTCCACATGTGAGACGCACAACTGCCAGAGTCTATCAGCATCACAGGGACATCTATTCGTTCCCTTCCATGGGCACGGAGCCCTTTACCCGCTTCAACTCCACGATACCGACAAAAGCACTACCTACTAATGGCAACTGAGCAAGGTCAAGTGTCAAGCGAAAACATCAAAGAAGTATTGTTGGACGTGCTGTCTGGTGTTCTGAGTCCAACCTCGCTCGCTTGCTGCGGCGCCCTTCCCCAACCCCCCAACCCAGGCTTGTCCCTCAACGATCATGGCATTATCGGCCTGCCGTTGTCCAAGGGCGATGCGGACGTCATCATATCCCCGAGCCAGACAAAGTCCCTTCGGCAAAGGGGCCGAGACGGTGGTTGACACGTCGGTGCGGAAATCCTGGCAGCTCGACCCGACACAGTTTTCCCTCCGCAACCCGAAATGGAAAGCCATGATGGACCAGATTCTGCAAAAAGTAGACACAGGACTGCACCTCCACTGCGGGGCCGAGTCTGTTTCGGCCGAACTGTACAAGTTGCTCTTGTATGAGGAAGGCGCCTTCTTCAAGCCACACAAGGACAGCGAGAAAAGTCCAGGAATGTTTGGCACCTTGGTGGTCTGTCTCCCTTCCTCTCACCAAGGTGGTGAGCTCGTGCTCAGCCACAACCACGAAAAAGTCGAGTTGAAAACCGCTCCCACCTCCGACTTTGATATGTCGTATGCGGCATGGTATTCCGACGTGCTCCATGAAGTCAAACCGGTGACTCAAGGCTACCGGCTAGTTTTGGTCTACAACCTGGTCAAAAGAAACCCGACAACAATGCTCATGCCCCTGTCCTTGACCAGTCATCAAGATCGCCTTGTTGCAGTGCTGAGGCAATGGTTTGTCGAGCCCAACGCACCACAGTGGCCTGAGTACCTGGTCCATCGATTTGAACATCAATACACTCAAGCTAGTCTTCGGCCCGACCTTCTCAAAGGGGCTGACCTGGAGCAGACCCGATACTTGAAAGCCGCCGCTGCCGAGCTCGGCTTCTCACTGTATCTAGCCACACTGGAGCGGACTGTCATTGAGGATGAAGAAGCAGAAGAGGAGATTGATCGGACCGCGGCCTTGAAGCACGTAGTCACCATGGATGGTGTCCGAGTCGACGATCCCAAGTCGGACAAGGGAATGGTCATACCCGAAGATCATCTATTGGCGGATGACGATGTCCGTCTTGATGAAGCAGATGATGAAGACCATAGCGGCTATACCGGGAATGAAGGCGTAACTGCAACTTGCTTCTATCGGGATACGGTATGTTTTATGTTTTTGGCCCTCCTCACGTGCGCTATGTTTCTCACCACGTCCTGCAGGCCATAGTCATCGTCCCTCCGTGTAGCAGGGCCGCGTTTCTTTATGCGTGCGACCAGAGACCGCGGAAAGTCTTGTCCAGATCCAACAGCTGCGACACGAGGCACAGCACAATGCCTCGGATAGCGCCAGAAAAGAGCTGGTGGAGTTGAGTGAAGCCATCATGCTGTCCCGACGCAGAGCCCGTCTCTGGGTAGATGGGTACAAGGATTGGGCAGATGGGTACACGAATTGGGTAAATGGGACAAGATATGGGCCAAAGTCCTACAGCAAATCACCGAGGCCGCAGTTAAGGCCATGAATGGTCGTTGTTTGACAAAATCGTGGACCAGACCTTTGAGGGCATAACCCTCGAAACCTTTCGTCTGTTCGGTATCATTTTAGGACAAGGTGTTGCCGCTCGACAATCAGCCCAAGAAAGGTACACACGTCTCGTCTGCTTATGGCTCTCGTGCTGTTCGAATGCACAGCTCCGAATGGGGTGTGATGTGAAACTGACATCAAATCTAGGATTGCCAGAGCCGTGAAGGCAGCCAGGTCTTTAATGGACAAGCACAAAGCAATCCAGACCATTCAAGAGGCATTAGAGCAATCACCAGCTTCTGACAATTCCAGTGAGGAAGAATTCACAACAGTCTTGAAATGGCTCGGTGATATTTCTATGACGGTCCTTCAGGGAGCTGTACACTCAAAAGGTCTGACTAAAGTCGAGGGCGAGACCCTGGCACGCTTTCTCGAGTTCTGGGATGTCAATAGTATCAAAGACCAGTAAGTCTGGACGTCCAACACCCCATGATTTGATGAGTATTCAAATATGGACTCACCTGCTAATGTCGAAGCCGTAAACAGGGTGATTCCTCTCATAGAACAGTCATCCACTTCTTGCAAGCTTGGTTTTGTAAACTGGTTATTGGCACCCATCGATGAGCCGACAACGACGGCAGTTCAGAAACGTCGTTCTCGAGACGGAGACGGAGCGCCTCCTCAACCTCAGCCAGCAAAGTTATCCCTCGAGACCAAACAGCATCTCACGAAGCCATTATTGTCCAACATCTGGAGTGACTTTCGACTTAAAGCTCCGCCCTGGCCGAAAGCCCCACCGTCGACATATCGCAGTGTAAAGTCAATTTCACACTGGAGCGTAACAGAAAACCAAGAAGACCGTTCCAGTCGTTTTGTCAACGGTGGCGATCTAAGGCAGCTGATCAATCACACCGTTTCTGCGGGTGCGGTGTCCGAGAGCGAGATCAAAGACCGACTCTCGAAAGCGGTGCGGACTGCGGACAAGGAGACGTATGTTCACGCACTGCTTCCTTTCGTCGAGGAAATCCTGGCCCAAAAGGTGTCTTGCTACAACAACAAGCATGGCGGCGAAATCGACACCGAGACCGGCGAGCTCAGTCAGCAGAGTATGGAGTTCGTGACGCACTTGCTGCTGAATGACCTCAAGACATGTGTCGGCAAGGAACCCAGGGGTCAAGTCAAGTGGAGCCAACCTCGGCGTGGCTGCGGCTGTCGCGACTGTCTCGGCGTCGATGCTTTTCTGGCCAGCCCGACCGAGAGTGTGGGCCGATTTCCGTGCGCCAAACCCCGCCGGCAGCATTTGCACCAGCAATTCAACCGGTCCCCAAACACGCCATACACGATTGAGACGACGCATAACTCCAATCCGCACGTGTGGCAGATAACCAAGAAGAATAAGCAGCTCGAGCGGCAGGCCGTGTGGCGGAAAGACCGGGACGAAGCACGATCGTGGCTGGCATGGCTGCAGAACGCCGTCCGAAATCCCAATAGACCGTTGAGAGACTATCTCGGCACCATGGCCGACGCCATTCTAGCTGCTGACTATGACCGTGTTGCTCAGGAGCATGAAGCGGCCCTTGCTCGTCTCGATGCCACTGTTGGGGGGGATGAAGAGCGACGGCAAGACCTCGATGCCCCTGTTGGTGGTGATGAAGAGCCGCGGCAAGACGGGTTGTCGTTGTCGTCACCTCGCCGGCCGCTTGTTCCCTCGACTTCGACTTCCAATGTACCGAGTGGTGGAGAAAGGTCTGGTTCGAAGAGACCAGCAGATGCCGGCGGCGACGCCCGTGCCAAAAAGTCAAGGACTGGCTCGTCCAAGAGGGGCGAATCCGAATCCGAGTTCACCATGACGGAGAACGGTGCTGTCGAGGTCATTGACCTTACTTGAGCTGGTTTGCTATGGTAAAGATACTATAGTGGAATTGCTACTACCACAGTGGAATTGCTACTACCACAGTGGAATTGCTACTACCACAGTGGAATTGCTACTACCACAGTGGAATTGCTACTACCACAGTGGAATTGCTACTACCACAGTGGAATTGCTACTACCACAGTGGAATTGCTACTACCACAGTGGATTTGCTACTACCACAGTGGATTTGCTACTATCACACTGGATTTGCTACTCTGGTAAAGATACTATAGTGGATTTGTGACGGGTATATACACCAAGTGGCTAATTCAGAACTCACGAGTGAATTAGTCACTTTGTCCTTTTTGCGGCTGTCGTGGTGTAACGGTTTGGGTGAACCGTGACACTACAGAGGATTTGCAAACTACTATGGTAAAGATACCACACTGGATTTGCTACTATGGTAAAGACACTGTGGACTGACCTCAATTTACTGTATTAATATTCAAATGTACATTACCGGGTGGGGTAGCGGTAGGGGAGGAGTCTGGACTGGGACTCTTTCCCACAATTAAGTGAGGATATATATCGGAATCACAACTATCAATACAATCATGGCAATCAGTAAGTCGTTGAAGGGGCGTACTGTCAACTAAAGAAGCTCAGCTCAGCTCAAGCTCAAGCTCGAGCTTGCTAAATCTAAATCTAATCTAATGTGATGAAAGTGATGAGCTTGCCACATCTAAATCTAATGTGATGATTGTGATAAGCTTGCTAGGTAAATCTAATGTGATGAACGTGATGAGCTTGATCAACGAAGTACAGTACTTGTAATTACTGACCTGTCCACCACGATGCTACAGGTACCTTGCTCGCTGCCATGACCGTACTGTACTGATTGTCATAACATAAGGTACAACATAACAGGTAGGTACAATAGGTACGGGTACTTACCTCACTTACAGTAGCGTTAGGTGTTAGTACCTAACCTGTCAAAGGTTGAAATGCTCCATGTTCGCTATCAAAGGGATATGGGGTATTGGGGGGGCAGACTATACATTTAGGTGTGCCTTAGGTATGTATACCAGCCTTCTGGTGAAAGGACAAGGCTGAGGCTGGGAATGCCTATATAAGTTACATAGTGCCTAAGTTTGACAAGCTGACACATAGGTAGGTAGGTAGCCGACATGGGTGATGATGGGACATATTATGTCCTGGCAAGATCAGACCTCCTCACTATTGATCGCCTTGTCATACAAAGTAGCTGGCTATCATTACCCTCCATCTCTCCCAGTTTGTCCAAAGTAGCTCGCTATGGTTACCCTCCATCTCTCCCCAGTTTATCCAACATGGCCGTTTCAAAGCATGTGTGAGTGCCCTCATTCAAGCTCACTGTCCGAACAAACCCCTCCGGGCAGATCGATACGTGACATTAGTGGATGTGATACTCCCTTACAGATACGACCGCAAGCCTTGCAGTGATTGTAGTTATCGTCGTTGCAGAGACAGCAATCTGTTGAGGGCAAAAGGGAAAGGGTGGAGAAGTCAGTCTCTCTACATCAACTCAAATATTTCAGACATGGCGTATGACTCACGATAGAATCGTTCCCACCCCACGTGGATCGTTTTGCCACATCTTGAAAATAATCGGCCGTCGCAGGTCAGGGTGGGTTTTCCGACCCATCCTCTTCGACAAACATTCGGATAGCGCGTTGAGGCTGGTGCTGGGTAAGGGGGGTTCTCTGTAATGGTCTCATTTCTAGACCTTTCAGACTGGCGTCTTTCGAGCTCTTGTTTGAAAGCGCCCCTAATGTTTGCCATGGGCTTGATTGATCGCCAATCGCCTCGAGTATGAGCATCAAAGACGACGGTGTCAAGGGCCTCGAGTCTCTCTAACTCTCGGGCGTATTCGTCAGAGTCCGGGCCTGACTCAAATGCGACATGGCGCGATTTCACTTCCACAGCGATATAGAACCTCCACGTAGCCGCAAGCCGCACCACGGAGGTCTGGTCGGCTCCGATGCCACTGTCCATCTCTTCCTGAGCCTTTAACATGCGAGGGGTTTGTGTGATCATGTCATCCAAAATAGTGCGAGCACTAGCCCTCCACTCATCTCCTATACCGGTTCTGATAACCCTCGAACCATGGGCTATGAAATCCCGCCAATACTGTGCCCGAGATGTCAACTCCTGCTGTCTTTTAACTCCCTCTGGCAGGTCGTCCAGCTTGTCTCAGTGAGTCGTGGCCAACACAAGGTTGGGACAAAAAACAAGTTCACAGAGACGCTCCATAATGGCGGTCAAGACAGGGTCTAGCTCGTCGAACTGGGGCCTAGTGATATCAAACGCGTAGATGATACCATGTAACTTTCTGCCTCTAAAATTGGCGTCGAGGTGCGCCAAGATGTGCTCAACTTGCTCTTTCAGCCCAAACCTGGTGAATCCTGGAAATTCCAGCAGGGTCAACCTAGTATATCGGGAGTTTGCATGGGTGTCAATGTCGGGCCTGTAAGCCGTTATACGCCCACCAATTGAATGCCCACCAATTGAATCTGTTGTGTCAATGAGATGAAGATCGTCTCTTCCGTTGATGCTTTGAACCAAGGAGGTTTTCCCTGCTCCACGCCTCCCCATTACTGCAATGATCGCTTCTGTGCTTTGGCTTGGTCCAGGCGGATCCATCGATTGAGGAAGTCTCTCGTGGCCAGGGTCTGTGGAGCGAAGTTGCCAAATGGCTTGGTACTCCTCGAGGAAACCCGAGTCATCTAGCCTGGTGCCTGGAAGCGGTATGTCTGGGGTCGGGAGGTATTCAAAGTTTGGCATGAAGTCCCACGACCCAGATCCTGGCAACTGGGGGGGTTCAAGATCTTCTTCATCTTTTGTCATCCACTGCACAGGACTCGTGTCCCGATAAAGAGTACCGCCGCTTGATGGAATGTGAGAATCTTTCCAGGACTCTGGCTCATCGGCCTCGGGGAGGATCGCCTCAGTGGAAACATTTTCGGTGGTCGAAACCCCTGAAAGGTCGCCGTCATCTTGTTCAGATGAGTGAAATCGAAAAGACAAGAGCGACAGTGCTTTTAAATGGGATCCGATGTGTTTTTCGAACACAGCACGAGCCTCAGTGTCTTGCTCATTTGGGCTGATCTTGGAGAGTTTCGACGGTATGCAGTCGCATAACGGGCAAACCCACTGGTCCCGAAGGGCCCTAGTTCTGCTCCGTTTCGTCCGTACGAACTTCTGTGATTTTGTCAGATCACCGTGCGTTGAGCTCATGTGGAGCTCGAATTCCGCCGCTCCATTGAACAGCGGAGGCGGCTCAGAACACATATTGCAAACCCATACTGTCCCATGGATGGATCTGGGCCATTCCGGGGGATGCGTATTCGTAATATGGCCCAACCAAGCCTCATAATCGACGAAGAATCGCAAAGGATTCCGGCATTCATCCGCGATACAAAAGTACGGGTGAAGATCCTCGTTCAGATGGTTTCTGTTAGACAGTCAGTAAAGTGCAGCGCATTACACAAATGAGGTTTACCTCCAGAATTCGACGTTAGTCCTTCTCGCCATATCCAGTTTCGAGACATCTAGAGTCTCTGCACAGTATGGACATGGCAAATATCTGCGGTCTCTCGGAGAAGGTGGTTCTGGATAGAAGTATGTTTCACCAGAGACGGTGGCCGTCCCAGTGCTTGCAATAGATGGCGTTGGTCTGCGAGGCTCGGCTAGGGTTCGATTCAATCGTACAATGCTGGGAATTGAAGCGTTGGTCCTTGAGAATACTCCACTAGATGCGACCCTGCTCGCAGCTGCCCGGATCACTCCCCGGAGAACCGGCAGCTGGGGGTCGCTACCCTGACGTGGTAATGATTGTATTGTTTGGTCTTGTTCGGTGATAGGCTCCTGTTGCCGTTTATAGGCCAATTTCTTGTTGTGCCTGGATTGATAAGCTAGCCGCTTGCGGTGAAAGCAAAGGGCGGCAGTCAACTGCTTGATCAAGCCCAGCCTAGCAGCAGGGAATCGACCTTGAATAAAGTTGAAGATGCAAGTTTCGAAGTAGGCATCTTCTTCTGATGGCATAGTGCTTGTGGAAAGTTTCTCGGACCTGGTCACCGAGGATCGCCGGATAGCGGTAGCAAGCCTGTGAAGACGATCCAGCGCGGCAGAAACAGCCTGCAAGCCATGATAGGACTGTGTTGCAGGTATTGACTCCGAATCTGGCGACACGGGGGAGGGAGTATCAACGGTTGCCGACGTCGAGGTCGTATGGGCGACTTGCCTTCTTTCGATTGCTGATTAAATCAGACCTTGCGAAGTCAGGCATATCATATGGCAACTACGCACCACTTCGAAGATTTCTTTGTAACATGGAGAGCAGTTTCAAGACCATCACCCTGATTTCGTCGTGGAATTTTAGCCGGTCGTCCAAAGAGGCGTCGGCCGCAGCGAACGCTCCAGTATAGGCCGCCCATAAGTTGAACCGGCTCTGTAAGTCTTCGGCCTCATCCTTGTTAGGGGTGGAAGGGTTGCGTAAGTACTCGGTCAAAAGCTCTGAGCACTTCAAGCAAGCTTCGTATATATCCAGCGATGACTGGCTGTGATTCTGATTCTGCTGCTCCATGGCTGATAGTTGGCAGGTCCCCAGCCTGATTGCGACTTCCAAAGCGATGGCACCTTCCGCTTCCTCTTCGAGTTAAATGATCGGTTCACCGGCTTCCAAGGTCGGCGACTGCCTATGGAAGGGAGCTACACAGATCGACTTGGTACGGAGTACATGGCCAAGGGCAGCCTCGACCCCTTCAGGGTGAATGGTGAATGCGGCTGAGCCACTGCAACTGCCAGCTGCCAGCTGATGGATATCGGCAATCCTGCTCCATCCGGCAGCGGGCCTGGGCCAAGCCACTACCACTTTACGTGACTTGGTGACTGGTGCCTGCCACTTTTAGCCACCGCGGGGTGGATCGGTCGGGGCCGATGCCGCCACGCTTAAATCAACGGTTGAGGCTGAGGCTGAACCGCAGCCGCAGCCGCAGTCGCAGTCGCAGTCCCCTCATGCTCGCTCCCACTCAGCCGCACAACGGGCAGGATTGGGATTCTCTAGCACAGGTCCCGTTGCTATCATCAAATACAATACTCACAGACTTGACTATGCTGTGGCAGCTTCCGTAGCCGTCGGAAGAGAAGATTGACCGCCGAATCTATTCATGGCCCTCGTTGATGACGCCTATGAGGACTGGCTTCTTCTCAAGTCGGTCCAGCCAGTCTTTGCGTCCAAGATCCCTTCAGTCAGTCCCGCACCGCCGGCTGGATCCGTCCTTGAAGATGTGCTCTGGAACTTTGAGACCATGTTCGAATTCGAGATGCTGCAGGCGTCCGACATCATTCCCAAGGCTGAAGTCCTAGCCTTGTCGGCCAACCTAACTCAGCACATCGTCACGGCACTGAGATCCCTCCTCCAACTACTCGAGCAGCATATTGGTACCCAGGTCATCGATTTTCTCCCCACCACGGATTGTGTACGTTGATTTCAATCGCCCCGGCTGTGACCAAGAAGATATCAACATTACTCATTGATTGTCTTTATAGAACTTACCAAAACTGAAAGCGTTGCAATTTGAGTTGGCTAGGAGGCATGTAAACTTTAGCGGTAGTCCTCTGGATCACGCTGAGGAATTAAATCACCTTGTCTGGCTGGACATGACTCTTGAGGGATTCCGAGATATCGTCAAGAAGCTCCAAGACTTCAACCAGTCCGCGAACCAAGTCGTCTCCAGCACACTCAGGGAGGAGCAGCCTCCATCCGCATCAAATATTTGGAATGACAAGGAGATTCAGTCCGTGCTGGAAGCTGGTCAGACCTGGAAGAGCCTGGATCGCATTTTCGAGAGTTTGGTGGGTGCACTTAGCAGCTGCCGGCTGCCTCACGATGCCATGATTCACCTGAGCGACCCGAACAATATCAAGATGTTGCTGGCCTCGTGTTCACCTCCCCGTGCATGGCGACGCACCGTCTGCAGCGTCATCCTCAACCAGGAGTAAGGGTGTTTCCGAGGACGCATGGAAGACTACTAACCCCTATTACAGGCCCGGCCGCACGATTACACACCCAGGTAGCGCGAGCAAGGTTGAGAACTTCTGTGCTGTCATCCGAAGCAAACGACACAAAATGCTCCGCTTGATCTACGAAGAGTCTACTATGTGGCAGAGCTCGGAACAGATAGTTGCCATTGTCAAAGACGAATCAAGGGTCAATCTGCTAAAGCTGCTGGAATGCCGGACCCGACGCTCAGCGGATTCTGCTACAGCACCTCAACTCACGAGGAAGAAAAAGAAGATCGTTGCTGCCACACTGGCAGTAACGTTGCTGAGAGCCCTTGGTAGCCGGTGGCTAGAAAAAGGATGGGAAGCCGACAAGATCTTCTTTCTCCCAGAGTCAAAGCCGGGCAGCACAGTTGAGTTTGAAACGCCGTATATTCTGTGTTCCCTGGCGTCAGAACTCGACTGTGAGGCCGAGTCCTGGGACGCAGCTTCGTCTTACTCGGCCATTTTCGCCTTTGGTGTACTCCTTTTAGAGCTTGAACTCGATGAAGGCATATCGGTGACCATGGAAGATGAGCAGGAGGCTGACGAAGAATATTCCCCGGTTTATATGACCCTACTGCGAACCTTCCAGTTTCGAGAAGAAGACCTGGATGACCAATATATTCAACAAGTCATTGACTCATGTCTTGATTTCAACGATCGTGTCGACTCCATTCAACATCCCTCCTTTGACCAAGATCTCAAGTTCCGGGCCGCGATATTGCGGTATATTGTGGATCCCCTGATCGAACGCCTGAAAACCGCGCACCGGGATGTACTCCTGGATCTCCTAGGCATCGCAACCCAGCCCGCCCCGTCGCCGATGAAGGCCGGCCTACCCTCCAGGGCCCAGAATCCTTCGGTCCCCTTTTCCTCATCTGCCCGTAGAGGATCGCCACTATATCGCATCGACGAGGTCCATTCAGAACTCTCGCTCGGCAGAAGTTCTCGTGCCACAACGTGGTCATCCCCAGACCTGCAGACGACAACACCGAGCCGCTCACGAGATCGAGGGGACTTCAAGATTGCCATAATATGCGCACTCACCCTTGAGGCTGACGCGGTGAATGCAGTGTTTGACCAACGATGGGATGATACAGAGGATGGGTACGGCAAGGCACCTCGTGACCCGGACGCATACTCGACCGGCATGATCGGACGCCACAAGGTTGTTCTGGCACACATGCCCGGAATGGGCCAAGAAAGTGCAGCCAGCGTTGCCGCCAATTGTCGAGCCAGCTTCAAGGGCATTGAGCTTGCTCTTGTCGTCGGCATCTGTGGCACCTCACCGACCACAAAGGCGGGAGATGACATTGTCCTTGGAGATGTGGTAATCAGCAAAGGCATCATTCCGTATACATATGGACGACAATACCCTGGAAAATTTGTCCGAAAAGACTCTGTGCTGGACAACCTGGGCAGACCCAACACCGAGATCCGGGGTCTTTTGGCCAAATTGAAAGGGCGTGGACATCGCAAAAACTTGGAAGATAACATCGCCAAATACCTCGCCTCCTGGAACACTGAACTTGGCGGGATAGCCACCTACCCTGGAACCAAGCACGACAAGCTGTTTGATTCTCGCTACCGTCATAAACACCAGTCACCATCATCCTCATGTACCACATGCGCCGACTGCACGAAACCTACTGACCCGGTATGTGAAGAATCCCCCGAGCTTTCCTGCGAGCAGCTCAATTGCGACGAAACACACCTTGTCCGACGAGACCGGCTTGTCAGGGACGAGGCCGCCCAGTCGGCTAGCGAGACTCAACAGCCCCCCATCAACCCCAAGGTACATTTCAGCCTCGTGGCTTCCGGGAACATTGTGATGAAGTCCGGCGAGGACCGCGACTCGATTGCTCACAGAGAGAACGTGATTGCCTTCGAAATGGAAGGCGCAGGGGTGTGGGATGTCTTCCCTTGCCTCGTCATCAAAGGCGTGTGCGACTATGCCGACAGCCACAAGAACAAGAGGTGGCAAAACTACGCTGCAGCCACAGCAGCGGCCTGCATGAAGGCTTTCCTGGAAAATTGGACATCTGGCACTTCTGGGATGTGATGCAAATGCAGTCGCAGCTGCAGGCATCGACCACCGCCTCTCTGCATCCAGGCCTGCTTGATCTTCATAGATGGATTCTGCTGCATGACAGTTAGATCCAGATACCCAGCAAGGCTTTGGCCTCGAGGACATCTCACGGCCTCCCTCTCCAAATGTTCATGCATAAACCCCCCGGCAGAAAGGTGTCCTGATGCCGACCCTGGCAGTTTGGTGCTTGAAGAAGACCGTACGGAGATAGTATAGGTCGTGCACGTACCAGAAACTACAACTGCATTTGCATCCTCGAAACTCAAGCACCAGGGATTTCAATGAGAAACTGCCAGAGCAGAGAGCAGCTGCCGCTGTAGACAGGTGTCGCTCACACTGGCAAAACTTGAGTGTATGCGAGAGTCTCCCACACACACTGTCTCTTAGCTACATCAATCTCGAAGGCTCATTCATACCCCGGCCACACTGACGCATCGCGTCCCTTCACACCGCTATGCGAGCATATGGTTTGTACAGATCGTACAATGACAGACAACCAGAAGGAAGTGACACAGTCTTCCGATCACAAGCCGAAAGACCCTCGAGCCTGGCCTTGACGGCCCTGCATTGACAGGGTCAATAAAGATGAGATTTGTGCCCGGGTCAAGCTGGTGGGTAATTCATCCATCGTTGACGACAGAGCCACAACAATTCAAGCACGAGTCACCTTGTACTCCGTTCAGGAGAAACGATGTTCAATATTCAACTTGTCCTGTCGTTTCTCTCCAACATCGAAGACCCCATAAACTTGACAGTCGAGAGCCATCGATCTCCTTCCAGCTCCGGCTCCAGCTCCAGCTCGGCCATCCAGCTCTCAGGTAGTCAGTCAGTCAGTCAGTCAGTCAGTCGGTCGGTCGGTCAGCCAGTCGATCCTGCGCCAGCCTCATCAATATACACTGTACATTCCCCACCCCTGCGGGCTGGATCTACTCTATATTTCCATTTCCACCACAGTGATGTTACTGTTACCGCACTGCTTTTGGCGCGGCGCCCCTTTGGACCTTGTTGCGCCAAAGACGTGTTGCCATTGCTTGTTGCGCCAAAGACATGTTGCCATTGCTTGTTGCCCTCGATTACATACATAATATGGCATATTATATACATATATGCCACACCCATACATACATCTATATCTGTGTTTGCGGGTGAGTGTGAGCGTGAGCAGGCTACAGTCACGACTTGGACTGGACCCTTTCCTCATTGCGTGTCTTTGCTAAGGAGTAAGGAGAACTTCAGACGAGTTTGGTTCTGGCTAGGCCACAGGACCCGTTTACTAAATGAATAAGAAAAGCAACCTGTACGAAAATTGTACCTAGATCTATCTAACATACCGTAAACTACCTCGGTCATCTGGTATCAACCTGGTGGTCAATACAACAAAATAATGACTGGATTTCCTTTGCCCTTGAGTGGGAATTGGGAATGGAAATAGAAACGGAAACGGAAACAGCTTGTGCATTCATTTGACTTCATATAAGGCATCCGGAGTCGTGGAAAACTCAGGACCCCATTTCCTGGTTGATCCAGTGCCATGCTGTAGCAGCATGGAATCCGGAGGCGGTATGTTCATGAGACGATTAATCAATCATGACTAAAGAAAACAATGCTGGCGGGAAAGAATCCTCCTGCCCTCTTCAGCGGAGGAGCATCTCATTATTCTCATCCATGTCCCTTACTCGCCCTCTCACCCCCATTGTCCTGTTGTTGCCCTCCTGATTCTCAGGCACTTCTCCCCCATCATCAGTATGAGCCCATCTCGCTTGTCTGGACCCATCAAATGGAGAGGCCTGAGGTCGTCTTCGCTTTGCTGCTCTTTGCCATTCGTATTGTGCATCATCATGGTCAATGACCTCTTCCCGCATCGCGCCCTTGCTTCGCGGACTGCTTCGAAGCTTCGTGGAATCCACATCTTCTGCCCTCTCTACCCGAGGAGAATGGTGATTGACAGCGTAACTTTCAAGCCCCGAAAGAAATTCCGTGGATACACTTCTGGCTCTCTCTCTTCGCCCCGAGTCACCCTCATCACCGCTTCTGGACCTCTTTCTCTTTGCCTCTCTGAGCTCATTTTTCTGTCGTAGACTCCTAGCTAATTCGGCCGGAGTTGAATGTGCGAAACATTGGTCTCCGACTGTGTCGACACCTTGGCCAGGGAAAGGTATGACCAAGACCTCGGTGCCGGGTATCGGTTTGTGATAACGGAAATGATCCCCAACCCTGACCACATCTCCGACTTGACGCCGCGGTGCCTCTTCCCTCGAAATCATGATCGGGTCATCGTCATTGTCTCTAGCGTGAGAGAAAGAATCCTCCGCAAGATACGCATGCTTTTTGCAGGTGGGGGTGGTTCTCAACCGGCTTGTACTGTCATCCTCTTGCGGCGGTGCTTCTTGATGGGCATTTCGCCGAGCAATAGCAATTCCATCATACCTCAGTTTTGCTTCTGCAATGTCTTGTTTAGTGCGGTGCTTCACAGGCTCTGGAACCGCTGGCGGCTCTAGCGACGGCTCCCTCTTCTCAACCATGATGCTGCCAACGTTGGGAAGTTCCACAGTAGACGTATGTGTTTCCTGCCGCCGGTGTAATTCAAGGATCAGTTCCCGCAGCCTCGACCTCAGGTCTTCACTGCGAATCGTTCGTGGCCATCGCTGGGCTTCCTCCTCCCGTTGAAGAATCCTCGAGACAAAATGGAAAGGATCTGCCACGAATTGCTCCAGGTACATGCACAGGTAAAGGCCGCAGTCGCTAAAATTGCTCTGCGTGGGTATTTGTTTGGCGGTCATGCCCCTCAACTCCGTGGCATCAATATCCAGATCCTGCTTGTTCTTGGCCTCTGCGACGATGTATTGCCGTAGGAGTGAGCACGTTGCAGAACGTGATGAACCCAACGAATCAAGAGTGATTATGACCGGCTTCTCAATATCGTACTTTGGTAGCGATCTCCGAATGACCCTCCGACGGCCTGGTCCCCTCTTAAGTTGACCTTTGGACTTGTTCGCACCATTTTTTTCCTCGTCGTCAGTGATGGAGAGTTCAGCTAGCGATTTCTGGGTGTCTTCGGTAGCTGGGGTGGCTACATTTTCTAATCCTTCGCTTTGTCGGTCGCTGACAGGGGAACCCTCAGGATTTTGGAGACTCTGATCTGCTTGTTCTTCACCTGCACCGTCGTCTTCGGCCTTTGGCAGAAAGTAGGACATGTTGCAGATTATGGCGAGGTACCAGTGAAAGTTCTCGTTCACAGGGACCACTACAAATTTGCGCTTGAAGATGTTGATGTTCTTGGTCCACCGGCTGACAGCATCATAGTTAATGCCTTTTTTCCCTTTGACGTTCTTGGTGAGCGCTTCGTAGAAATACGTGTTGAAGAAGTACATTTCCCGGTACAGCTCTGGATTGTTCTTCTCCATGAAAGTTTCGAGATACTGCATGAAGAAGGATATCAAATTGTCGTTCAGGAACTCATCGTCGTCGAGTCGTCTCAGGTCCTCAAAGGGTACCGTTGCAGATTTTTTCCCAGGTCCTGGATAAATGAGATCCCTCCTCCAAGGGGCTTCTAGTGCGGCATACTCGGAGGGTCTGGGTCTGGGGTGGCCGTCGCTCTGAGCATCCTCACTTGATGTTTGCTTTGTGTCTCGTGAACGAGTGAGCATCTGAGGCTGTTCCGGAGAGATGTTTTCCGGGGATACTTGTTTTCTAATGCGTGACACCGAGTCGTTCGTAGCTGCCTGCATATTTCGTTCTGCGCCCGAGATGACGGTGCGCACTCTCGAGATTGGATGGGGTGGATCGAGTCTATCAACGTGACGGATCTGCTTTCCTGCGCTTAGGTTCGCAAGCCGAGGTTTTACCCCAGTGGCAGAGATTCCTTCCTCCTTCGGTGTCGCAGCGGTATGATTTTTCTGAAGATTGTGGCTTGCATGGTCAGTCTTCGCCTTTGCGAATGCCGACTCCATCCACTCACTGGACACGATTAGTCAGACTTCTGTTGTTTCATGCATGTTGATACTCACGCCGGTTTGGAATGCATTTTCAGAACAGCAGAGCACCCCTTCAAAATCTTCACAAAATCATCGACCGCCTTGTGAGATTGAAACTTGAGATACAACTTATCTTCCTGATGTCCCTGGCGCGAAAAGCTGAGGGATACCAATGGGCTGTTGTCGCTTCCATACTTGACCTCGACAATCTTGGAGATTGGGCGAGACTCGACCACTGGTTCACCCCCCAACATTTCTTCTTCAGTGTTGATCGAGATCTCTTTGGTGTCACAATGGATTTCAACGACATAGATGCTGGCATTCGGCAGTCTCCGATAGATAACATCGTCTAGTTTCAATGACTTGATGTTTTCGTTTGCTCGCTTCATGCGAGAATTTCCTGTCGCGGTATAACCATTCCCAACTATCAGAGCATTCGGTATTTTTATATCTGTATCTCCCAACGACCTTCCAGATTCGCCGAAATTGGTGTGCAATCGGGGTGATTGATCGGCTTGCAGTGCATCGGGACTCGAGTGTTGGAGGACTTTATAGCGCAGATGTCGAGAAGGGGTACTAGCTGCGCCAAAGTAAGGTGAAGCAACAGTCTCAGCTGGGACAATGCTTGATGACACTGGAGAAGAGCTCGCGAGCATCCTGTCCTTCTGAGCCTTCCTCTGCTTTGCTGAACCTTTTGTGAAGTTGCCTTCGTCTTCAGGAGACGAAGCAGTGAGCTGAGAAATAGATTCCCCGACCACACTGCCGAACCCCTTGGATTTAGGCACAGACACATATACACGTGGGGAACTGCGACGATATCGATCTCGCTCTGCTGCCGTGTTGGCCGTCGACTCCGGGCTAAGTCGAAGCTCATCAGCGGACTCTTCTTGATTTTGGCTATCACTCGAGGAGATTGCTGCAGTGGCGCCGCTCCCATTCGGATGATTGTAGTCGAGCTTTCGTTTCTTGCTTGCATGGACTTGGCCATTGTCATACGAAGGGTTTCGGACATTTGTGGTCTTCTCAAAAACGAGATGCGATCTGGTTCCCGGACGTGCAGTGTCCAGTGTGTTCATTGGCTTGTAGCCAGACTTCAGCTAGATACATGTGAGAAGCCTGAATAAGTGGTGGATAGTAACATACTGTAAACGACCTCTTCATCGGGTCTGGTATGGTGACAGAGCCCGGCTCGCGCTTGCTAATGGAACTTTCAGCACCCTGATCCCACGGCCTGAATTTGACACGTACGTCAAGGTTGGGAGGAGTCTCGCCTCGTCTCGCGATTCCGACCTCTTGACTCGGATTTGAGTAGGCGTAGAGTATGTTCTAGGCGTCAAACAATCAGCAATGTAACCGACACCACCTCTTTTGCCCTCGCTAAATCATACTGTTGAGTTTGTATTCGCCGACTAGATCTCGTGCTCTGACCGTCTGGGGGGCTTCGGTCGTCTTCATCACTGTCAATCTGCGCAGTTACGAGTGTTAGAAATGAAGGCGCGTTTTGTGTGGAAAACAGGGCAGACAACAGGTGCGGCAACTCACCTCAATAGGATCAAAAGGCACGCTATCATGCGCCTGGACGTAGTTTGGTATGTTCCTTGTCAGGTACGCTCGGCGAGGAGTCGGGGGCATCTGCGCCCCAGTATGTAACTGTGACGCTGATGCATCAGGCTGAGGGCTGGTTGCGGTATTGTCATCTGAACCAGCCAGATGAGATAGAGATTTGAAAGCGGAGGAAATGATGGCTTGGATGCTGTTGTTGGTTTCATTCCACCGCCTCATTGAAAACTTCCAAGTGAGAGATGTCCATAAACAGCAACGGGGAACATTGAGAGGCGGTGTAAGCTGCAGTGAACATGGTCCTCTACATTAGAGCGGTGATGCGCAGTGACTGCATGTGTTCTGCGACGTCCCCGCAGTTTAGGCAATCACAGCAAAAGCACCAGTACAGTACCGCGCGCTATCAGGGAACATGCAATTAGAGACCCCAATGGTCTTCTTTAGAAGCATTTCATGCAATTGAACATTACTGATGCAACTTTCAGGTCCTATCCAGGAAATACATGCATATAATCCTACAGGGCGGGATATTTTCATCCCGTTATCATGATACAACCTTTCCCTTGCTCTTTTCAGGGTCGTCATGCAACGTTTGACGCCGTCGCTCCGCTCCAGGATGGCCTGGAGGTGCAGTAGACTTCTGGTGCCTTGCCTCATCAAGGGCCGACCGCTGGGCGATGCTGTCGTCGTGGCTCTTCCACACGATGTTGGTATCAGCGGGAAAGGCGAGAATCCGCTTGATGGTTTCCCTAGTCGGCCATAAGTAAAATGCCAGTCTAGGTCTCGCTCACTGGATAGCACATACCTTATTTTGATGTTCCGGCCGCCATCAATCTTTGTCCAGACACTCAGGACATCTTCGCCACTTCGCACACTGAGGACAGCACCACAGACCTCATCTCCGGCTTCCATGAATTGGTCGCCTATAATTGCAAGTAAAAGATCCTCCCAATATCGGTCAGCCACCCCCTTCTTGAGCCTCACTATCCACTTTCCACCCTTCTTGTTGGCATCGTCCTCCCATACAGGACGAATGCCATCCTTGAAGATGTGATAGTCGGAGACCGTTGGCAACAAAGACGGTCGCTTGAGATGCGAATAAATCGTCCAAAAGCTTTCTACCGAGCTAATGGAGGCCAATTTCAGGATCGATTTCTCATAGTCGGAGAATTTGTTTGCCGGGGGCCTGTAGAACAGGTTCCAGGTGTTCCGAAGTTGGTGGCTAGAGGAGGATGGCAAAGCCACGGAGTGTTCTATCTGTTCTTCTGTCCCGGGGCTTTCGGCCGTTGCCTCTGTGTCCTTATCTTTCCTCTCGCGCGATGAGAAATCAAAACCGGACCCCGTCCCTGGTGTCTTTGGTGTTTTCGCTGATCCAAAGGATGCAAATGCACCGCTACCCAACCCGAAAGCGGAGGAAGCGCCCGCCGAGGGCGATTTCGCAACGGATGGGGATAGAGCGTTGAAAGGGTTCGTCTTTCCGTGTGAGGATGAGTCGCCGAAACGTCGGCTAGTGTGTGATCGAGGGGATTCTAGCTTGGCACCGTCTTTGCCGTCTTGGTCTCTCATAGACAACGAAAGTTTTCCAGCACTGCAGGAGTCGGTCAGTACTTGCAAACAGATTAGCGGAGCATTTTAGAACCAGAACCTACTTCGAGCGCCGTGTCCACAGATTGGCGTTTTCCATGAGCAAATCAATACAAACAACGGAACGTAAGCGTGAGAGCTCGTCCGAGCCACTTGGACTCCAGAGTACGTCGAGTGCAGGAGCGAATACTCAAGTCTCGCAGACCGCGTGGTACCAATGGACCAAACCGGCAGAGCAGAACGACCGGATGGAATGCAAAATAATGGAACAAGACAAACGAGCGAGGGTAATCAAGCAGTGGGAATTCTATCCGAGTACCGTCAGGAACCAAGGGCGTCAAGGGGCGGGTTCGCGGGTTTGAGGTGGGAGAGAGTTGGTTTGCAACAAGTAATTAACGTAGATGAACGAGGGAGAAGGCAAATGAGGATTGAAGCACTCGCACTGCAGTTTGTTTGCAGCTGGAGAGCATCAGCCCGCCAATCGACTTGCTCGTAGGGCTGAGGGCCCTAGTCTCCGCCCGCAAAACAGACGCCGCTTTTGCTCTCCCACCTGACACTAGCCGGAGTTGGGTTCGAACTTCCTATATGTTCTCCTCGTCTGAATTTTCTTCCCTTTTGCTACGTATATAACAAGACCCCCAAACTACTCAAATCATCGCCAGCGAGAAGACTTCGTCGCCGTGAAGCTGGCGATTCCGAAGGGTGTGTCGAGATTGAACTGGTATACATTCCGCATCTAAAACCATCATCACGAGGGCCCTGTGGCTACCATGATGCGGTGGTGACCTGATTCGCGGTACATATTCTTGGTCAGTAGTCGGTGGATCTGCTCTTGCTTTTCTGAAATTACTGCGTCCTTGTGAGGAAATCATCAACTCTGGTAAGCCGATGGCTCAGCCGCAAGAGAAATTCTCCAACAATTGCTGGCAGTGCATGAGGTTCCAAGGCAAATTTTGTCTGAGGGAAATATCGCCTTGTCATATATCTTGCTTATCATATTTATCCTAGTCCTATTGCTGACTATGCTGATGGGCAGGCAGCGGTAGCCTCTCAAATAAGCAGGATGTCGAGTTTAAGATGATCTTTCATCCTCTATCGAATACTACACATTTTAATCGGGCAGTTTTGTCGATCTTTCAACATGTCTCTTGGTGTTTTTCTTGGTGATGGACTAAACTGCTTGATCTTTTTGCACATAATTCAGACTCCGTCGATACTTGCTCGTGACGTAAGCTGCTCGTTCTGGTTTCCCAGTTTTGAAATCTGCAGGAATGCGTCAACGCCATAGCCTTCTAGGGTATGCAACTCGAGACCACCCGCCCAATATTCTGCATAAACTCGACTCATGGGTAAGCCCATCCCCAGCCTCAAACCAGGCGGTCTGGATGCAAGGGTGCTGAGCGAGGAATCTCTCATCTCCTGCATCGTTGCGGCGAGTGTTGGCACATCTTTGAAGTTCTGCAGCCGCGTGGCTCTCCTTGGACCCTTGCAGAATGACCACAAGTAGGACATGATGTCGCGTGGAATGCCCCCGCCCTGGTCAGAAATTCGGATCACGACATGCTGAGGTGCCTCGCAGATCAGAACGTCAATAGGTGGTGGGGGGATCTTTGTGTCTTTGTATTTGTCCATAACTGCTTGCACCGAGTTTCGAAGAAGCTCTCCGACGATATACTCAAGGTGACTCAGCACGTAAGGGAAGGTGGCATTGACGTGGCCTTGGATTCGGATTTCAGGGACAATCGGGTCAACGCCGGCAGAGGACTTGCAGATGTCCTGAGTGAATCGACCACATCTTTCAATGATTTCTTTCGCGTTACACCGTAGAAGGACTTCGCCCACGAATTCATTTTCAGAACTGATCTGAGGAACGTGCCATGGCGAGTCGAAGGTGTCTGTCAGGGCAAGATGCTGTTCGGCAATGACTCGCCTAGAGATACGGGCGCGGAGCATCGCCTGCACAAACTGGTCCATCGTATCCGGTGAAACCAGGTCCTGACACTCGAGAACGCCCATGACCAGATTTGGTATGACCGCCAAGTGCTCTTTCAGATTGTCACTTATGAGCTTGCAAAACTCGTCGTTCTCTTCAAGTGTCCTAATCACGGGTACACGCCGGAAAGTCTCGAAAGACTTGTAGTAGAGTTCGTAGACTAGAGATAGGTGAGGGTTTGTAACAACCACGTAGGGAAGCCGCTGCATCTCGCGCAGTCGATGGGCCAGCCTGCTCCAAAGTCAGCCGTTGTAGAACAAAAGGCACCAAGCGCCAGACCTCGTAGGCAACTCCATTCGAACATAGTTCGCTGAGCTGAGAAGACGGCCTTCGGTCAACGTGCGACCAAAGAAAAATAACTGACGCAGACTAATAGGACGGATTGGGCGATCTACCCAACTGCAATGTTGCTGTTAGCCCTCTGAATATGTCATCGAGAAAGACATCCGTACTCGTCCAGAGTAGATGCGGGCCGCCATGGGGGAGGATTTCTTCCTCCTCGAGACGAAGCCCATCGCCGATTCTGAGATACGACACATCTGGCTACGCAAAAGGCTCGCGGCCGGGAAAGAGGAGCGACCCGCAGCATTTCATATCAGATGAGGGCACAGTATCGTCACAGTATCCTGATGAGAGGCCAGCTAAGAGCATATTCGTCGATTGTCGTCTCGCCACGCTGGTAGAGAGGCCTTGCAAACGAAAGCATTCAGCGCGCAGTCATCGGGGCAGAAGAGTCATGATGGATGGTGAGCCGAAGAGTGGAGAGACGGAGCACAGAGCACCAGCTGCCAGTAACCAGCTTGACCCAACGCAACTGGGGACAAGAATAAGGAGTAATGGATCGATCTCTGGAGTGACCGACTGCGGTGAGGCAGTTGATGTTAAATGGACTGTGCATGGGGGCATTTTGCCGTTCGTCATTCGTCATTCCACACGTTGCCTGCAACCCTCTTTTCGCCCGCGACACCTCGATTACACTCTGAATTGCGCTGCAAAAGCACACGCCCCCAAATTCTGGAAGCCTGTACCTAATTGTTCTCTTACACTGCAGTCTTCGATTCCTGCCCTTTCGTGGAGGCAGGCTCGACTCCAAACCCATCCGCCGACTATCCACGCCGTCCATTGCATCCCACCATCATTCCGGTCGCCTCCTTTGCTGACCGGCGTGCGGTGGCTTTCGCACCTGCGGATACCTGCATACATCTGTGCGGAAGTCTGAGGAAAGAGCTATCCATCTGTCTTCCTCGTGAGGACGGGTCGAGATATTCAGCATGGACAACGTACGTTAGGCTGTATTCTGCTGTTCCTCTGTCTACCTACATATCAAACAGAAATAATGGACGCTGACGTCGCTTGCATCTTGGACCGTTTACAGTTGACCGGACCCGATATGCTGATTGACGGCTATGACCAATACAACCAACAAGAGGATGAAGTGGTCAACATCTCTCCTGACGATGCCTCAGAAGAACCCGCTGATGCCCTTCCGAGGGCTGATGATTGTATATGAGCACAGATCACTGTCTCTGCTTTCCCTGTACTGACTTGTCTGCAGATGAGGCGATGAAGAGACATGTCCTGGTCGACTTACCCGATCTTGAGACCGAAGCTGAAACATATCATACATGGCATATAGAAAGATGGCGGGATCTGTCCCGAAGAGAACACGGCCCGGTGTTTGAATGTGGTGGTCATCCGTGGAAAGTCCTTTTCTTCCCATACGGCAACCAGGTCGACTGCGCCTCTTTCTATTTGGAGCATGGATTCGAAGGTGACCCGCCACCGGACTGGTATGCTTGTGTGCAGTTCTCCCTCGTCTTGTGGAATCCGAACGATCCAACTCTGTTTCGGAGCCACACTGCCACCCATCGTTTCAACGCGAAAGAGGGTGACTGGGGTTTCACGAGGTTTGTCGAGCTCAGAAAAGCCTTCAATCAACCATGGGAAGAAGGGTCAAGACATCTGGTAGAGAACAACGAAGCGAACTTGACGGCGTATGTCCGCATCATCAAAGACCCCACCGGCGTGCTATGGCACAATTTCGAGGGATACGATTCGAAAAAGGAAACCGGCATGGTTGGGCTGAAAAATCAAGGTGCCACTTGCTATCTCAATTCTCTGCTACAGTCCCTCTACTTCACCGACGCTTTCCGCAAGGCGGTGTATCAAATCCCTACCGAGCACGAAGCAAACCGGAGTAATAGTGCGTGGGCTCTGCAAAGATTGTTCTACAAGCTACAAAAGGACAGATTCGCGGTCTCGACCAATGAATTGACCGCGTCCTTCGGTTGGGATACACGGCAAATCTTCGAGCAACAAGACGTGCAGGAATTGTCGCGAATCTTGATGGAGGTTCTAGAGAAGAAGATGAAAGGAACACCTGCCGAGAGGACACTTCCGGAGCTGTTCGTCGGCAAGACGAAAACCTACATCTCATGCATCAACGTCGACTACGAATCCTCGAGGATAGAGGAGTTCTGGGATCTTCAACTGAATGTCCGAGGAAACAAGAATTTGCATGAGAGCTTCATGGATTACATCCAAGTGGAAACTCTCGAGGGCGAGAACAAATATGACGCCGGCGAACCTTATAAACTGCAAGACGCGCGGAAGGGCGTTATTTTCGAAAGCTTCCCACCCGTACTACACCTGCAACTAAAACGATTCGAATACGATATCAACCGAGATGCCATGATGAAGGTCAATGACCGGCACGAATTCCCGGATGAGTTTGATGCCTCTCTGTATTTGTCTGACGAGGCGAAAGCAGCTTCTACAGAACCTTGGATCTACCAGCTGCATGGCGTACTGGTCCACAGTGGAGACTTCAACGCTGGTCACTATTACGCGTTTCTTAGGCCGACTAAGGATGGCCAGTTCTACAAATTCGATGATGACAGGGTCACTCGGGCCACCATGAAGGAGGTTCTGGAAGAGAACTTTGGAGGAGAGTACGCGAACGTGGCCAATGGTGGGCCCGGTCAAAGACAGCCTTACATGCGCGGGTACTCCACAAAGCGTTCCATGAACGCGTACATGTTGGTGTATCTTCGGAAGAGTAGATTGGACCAGGTCCTTCACCAAGTCAGCGAATCCGACATCCCTCCCCACATCGAAAAGAGAATCGCCGAGGAACAAGCAGAACTTGCGAAGAAGAAGAAGGAGCGTGAAGAGGCACATCTCTACATGAACGTCGGTGTGATCACGGAAAAGACCTTCCAAGCCCACCACGGGTTTGACCTGACGAGTTATGATCTCGAACAGAGCGACCCTGCAGCGGCCCAAATCCATCGAATCCTACGCACGACGAAAGTCTCGGAATTTGCGGCCACGGTTGGCCAGGAGCTTGGCGTCGATCCTGATCAAGTCAGGTTTTGGGTGATGGTAGGCAGACAGAACAAAACAAACCGCCCGGACCAGCCGATCCGGGATGTTGACGTCTCTATGGAAGAGGCGATGAACAAGTACGGATCCCGAGGGCGTCCGTTCTTCTTGTGGGCCGAAACAGCCCTCAAGTCGGAAGACGGCAAGGCCCATTTCCCTGATCCTACGCAAGCCGTGGGAGGCAACGCCCCGATTCTGGTGTTTCTGAAATACTTCGACGTCAAAGCCCAGACATTGAACGGCGTCGGCCACGTCTACGTTAAGAAACTGGACAAGGTGTCAGAAATCGCTCCTCAGATCAACCGAGTCATGAAATGGGATCCAAGCACGCCCATTCTATTGTTCGAGGAAATCAAGTTCTCGATGATCGAAGCCATGAAGCCGAAGCAGACGTTCCAGCAGTCTGAAATCCAAGACGGCGATATCATCTGCTTCCAACAGAACCTTCCCGATCTTGACACGTCTACGGTGACGTACGCGGATGCACGCCAGTACTATGATTACCTGCTCAACAGGATACCGGTCACGTTTTACCCCAAACCCGGCACAGACGGAGAAAGCTTTGTTCTCAGCCTGAGCAAGAAGATGACGTACGATCAATTTGCGGCCAAGGCAGGTGAGCAGCTCAAGGTCGATCCCACGCATATCCGCTTTGCAACGATCAGTGCGACCAACAACAAGATCAAAATGTGGATCAAGCGTGGCATGAACCACAATCTGCAACAAATCCTGCAGTCACAATTCTCGTCTTACGGGGGCTATGCAACACATAGAAGTGATGCATTGTACTATGAGATTCTCGAAACCAGTCTCGCGGATTACGAGACCAAGAAGATCATGAAAGTGATTTGGCTCAGTGACGGCATCAGCAAAGAGGTGAGTTTAGTGAGATTTGGGGGCATGGACCGACATGAGACTAACCAGTGCAGGAACCATTGGAAATCCTTGTTGCCAAAAATGGTATGATTGCAGATTTGATGCACGGTATAGCCAGGAAGCTCAACCTGGACGAAGAAACAGCCCGCAACATACGAGTGCTCGAGGTTCATGGGGGTAAGATTCACAAGGAATTGATCGAGGATTTCAACGTGGTCGGGGTCAATGAGTTCACCACACTTTATGCCGAGAAGATACCGGACGAGGAAGTCAACTCGTCCGATACCGACAGGTTCATCTATTGTTACCATTTCGATAAAGAGGCCAACAAACCACACGGCGTACCGTTCAAATTCCTCCTCAAGCCTGGTGAAGCTCTCAAAGATACCAAAGAGCGGATCAGCAAGAGAACAGGCATCAAGGGCAAACTTCTGCAGCAGATCAAGTTTGCTCTAGTGGGGAGGGCGGTGTATGCAAAACCAAAGTATATTGATGACGACGATGTCATTGTCGATCTCATCCAAGACGGAGATGAAATGCTTGGGCTGGATCATGTCAACAAGGCCCGCAACTTCTGGGGCAAGGCTGAGGGCATGTTTATTCGGTAAAAAGTTATTTGGGTAACAATTATGGACGACCTTTTGGAGAACTTGCAGCGTCAGACGAACCTGCTCCCGGTTGGCAGCACCTTGAGCCCTCAAACCGATCTGCGAGGAAGAGTAAATGGTATCCAGCGTTTGAGGCGCTACCGTCTAGACAAGGGTCAAGGGTCCGTGAGTTAGGTCTTTGGCTGGCGCAGGCGCATATGCATCCACTGGGCTTGTCAGAATATGTGAATGCACCAGCTTTGGCCTTGTTCCGCCCTGCGGGTCACCCACATACTACATGTGTCTGACCCACGAGCGTTCCATCTGGAGTTGGGAATTGGACTGCCTGGATGATGAGAGTGGAGGGCCGATGGAGGATCCAGCGTCAGCCAGGATGGCGAAAGGAGGGATTCATGTTCGAGTACAGCACTTGCAGTAGGTAGATTTTGTGTCTGTGTATTCATAAAAGATACGTACTGTAGATCGCGAGCACTCGAGAGGAAGGGTTCGACGACAGGGCGACAGGGCGACAGGGCGACAGGGATGAGTTCGACAGAAGTTGATGTATGGAACACAGATGGCAGCAATGCGTTGGATCGGCCTTCAGTAGATAACTTGAATGTGTTCATTTGATCAGCACTGCAACCCACATGCGAAGGGCCTGATTACCTGGCGAACGAGATTCACTAGTTGCATAGTCCGTCTCCGGGGATGACTGAGGAACTCCGGATTTCCTCGGAGTGTAGAACAGTTTGCGACAGTATCTCCAAGGCACAACGCAGCGCAGCGCAGCGTGGGGACTGTGCAATAGGTGAGGTGAGTGTTGTACGGATGGTCCGGCCCTATCTGTACGAACTGCTCCCAATCCCTTCGCATTCGGCCATCCCCGCCCTTGGCTCCCTGTGGCCTAGCACTCGATTACTCGATGGTGGAAAACTGTGACTGCTAGCGCTGGCTGATAAGCGTTGCAGGTCGACCAGATCGATTGATATATTAATGACAGCGCCGCCGACTTCGTACAGGTGCTCCCACCTACTCCCCCGATCTCTCTCCTCCGATTACGACTAGGACATTTGTCCGTCCAGGATCGCGGCTCGCTGTCTTGATCAATCCAACGTCGGTGAACGGGCAGAGGTGTGACTCTGAGCAACTTGCAAGATGCACTATTCATACCTACCCCTCCTTGCCTCTCTGGCCTCGTCGTCGCTGGCGGCCGAGACGGTACTGGGGGTCTACATCTTCTCCAGACATGGAGACCGGACGGCCAAGATGACGCCCCCGGCCAATCTGACGACGCTCGGCCTGGAAGAGGTCTACACCAGCGGCACCTATTACAGGAATCGCTACGTTGCCAGTGATGCCAGCCATCGCATCCACGGCATTAACAGTGACCTGATCAAACAGTCGCAGATCACCGCCTCTGCACCGACCGACACCGTGCTGCAGAACTCGGCCCAAGGTTTCCTGCAGGGCCTCTATCCTCCAGTCGGGGAGACGTTGGGCAGTAGTACGCTGAGGAACGGGACCGTGGTGCAGTCCCCGTTGGACGGAATTCAATTCATCCCCCTGCAGACCGTCACGACCGGCACGAACAGCGAGAACAGTGCCTGGTTGCAAGGCGCGACCAACTGTGCCAACGCCCAGATCAGCTCCAACAACTACTTCCAGAGCGCATCGTACCTCGAGACATTGAACCGCACGCACAGCTTCTATACGAGCGTGGCCCCGATGATCAACCGCACCTTCACCTCGGCACAGACCAGCTTCAAGAACGCGTACACCATCTTCGACCTGTTGAACGTGGCCTCCATCCACAACACTTCGGCCAACTTCCCACACGCCGACCTTCTTACCGACGAAACCTTCTTCCAACTCCGCACCCTGGCCGACCAGCATGAATGGGGCCTGGCATACAACGAATCCGAGCCCATTCGCGCGGTGACGGGCGCCATTATCGCCAGCGAAGTGGTCAAGGCACTGAACGGGACCATCACACGCCAAGGCAAGAATAAGCTGAACATCCAGTTTGGCGCGTATGCCGGCATGATGTCCTATTTCGGTCTGGCCAACCTGACCTTGGCCAGTCCAGATTTCTACGGTGTGCCGGATTATGCATCGACTCTGGTCTGGGAGCTGGTCACCAATGCAACCGTGGGTTCCTCCAGCAGCGAGTTCCCTTCGGCCGACGAGATCAGCGTGCGCTTCCTCTTCCACAACGGCACCACCAGCAACATCAGCGAGCCGATCGAGTACCCTCTCTTCGGCACCGACAACTCGCTGATGCCTTGGTCCGATTTCGTCAGCAGCATGAACAAAATCAGCATCTCGTCCCAGAAGGATTGGTGCACAGCATGCGGCAACTCTACGGGCGTATGCAGCCCAGAATCACTGGGTGAGAGTGGCAGCTCGGTTAACTCCTCCAGCTCCTCTTCTGGCAGCAACAACAGCGGCGGCGGCGGTATCTCCAAGGCCGTCGCAGGTGTTATCGGTGCAATGGTGACCCTCGCAGTCATCCTAGGTGCGGAGCTCCTGATTCTCTTAGTAGGCGGCTACAGGCTCGTCAGCAAGAAGCGCCTCGCAGGAACGAGCCCCGAGTCCAGCGTTGGGTCCGGCGCGAATGCTGGAGGCCCCAAGGCATAGTTACCAACAAGACTGAGAAGGGATGGAATCAGCTGGAAATGCAGGACTCGTCGTCATCGTCGTCCTGCAATCTCAACTACAGACACATAGTGCCATTACATAAATTAATCTCAAATTCGGACCTGTCCCACCTGTTCAGGGCCGATCTCATTGTTTCTCATTGTTCTTGGAGAAATGCTCCCTTGCTGTAATCCGATCGTCCATCATTCTTCACTCTTCACGACGCCGGCATCATGTCCAGCTCCAGTACCTTCTTGGTCTTCAATCCCAAGTCCGACAGCAAGAGCAAACCACTGTCACTGTCACTGTTGCATGTTGCCTGCCAAATTCCTCTCTGGCTGGCGTTCAAGTTGGCTGCGATCTCCGTATCCAGCCTAGCGCCACTGTGCTGTGCCTCGTATATCGTATCTCGTATCTCGTATTGCTCGTGTCCAGTGTCCCAACATCTCACTCTCACTCTGCCTCTGACTGTGACTCTGATGCCCTGTCAATTCTGTTGCTGGCTTGCACCTGACCCTGACAACACTGCAACCGCTCTCTTATCCTATTGACAGTTCTTGTCCTTATCGTATCTGATCTACCATGATCTAGTCGCTGGTCGCTCGTCGTGCAGCGCTGATGTAGGTGCCATGGCTCAGACAGATTTGCAGTCTTCCAAACCGATCATCAAGTCGGACCTCAGTAAGGTGCACTGCTGGCAACTGTTGTCAAGCCTTTATCCAATATGTTGACAATATGTGGGTTGAACTGCTGCCCCTTTATCGATCACAAAGCCAGGTCTACCTGGTAGTGACCGGTCAAAGACACCGGACATAACCAGCGGTCATCTTGGCTCTAAGCCTCCTTCAGCCAGCCAGTCCGTGAAGATGGCATGAATATATATATGAGAATATGAAGCAGTCTCAGCGAAGAACCTGGACACACCATGTCTAGCTCTGTCGGTGTCGACGAGTTCAGCACACGCAGCACACGAGGCTGTCGACCTGGTCCTGGGTCGTCTCTGCTATGGCCTCAACGTTGGCTCTATAGCTAGCATGGTGTGTGACCTGTTCCAGTATGCAGCGAGAATGGTGATCTCGTCTTGGGTGGAGGCCGCGCTGTATGCTCGCCTGTTTGTTGCACAGACTGGGAGTGAAGTGCGGCTCTCCTTTCAGTCACGCTCGGTCTGCGTTATGTTATGCTATGCGTTGCGGTGCGGCTGTGCAGCTCTGGCAAGCCGTTCACGACCGAGCCGCAAGCTCATAGAGTGCTGGCAGAATCCTGAATATGTCCCGTTGCGGCTGGTGTTGGGATTTAGAGTCACCTCTCCTCGTCGTGCCTCAAACCCGCATCAAGGCGCGCCCGCGAATCAACAATAACTTCACCACCGGCTCATCTCACTGCAGTCTTTACTTCAACGCTTGACGCGGTTTTCATCAACAAGAAGATTTCTTTTCACACCAGTCAAGGCCCAAGGGAGTTGACCAACTTCAGAGACAAAGGCACACATCTCTCCTCTCTCCAGACCGGTTTTCAGTAAGATGCCGGTTTTCAGCAAGATAGCATTACAAGACCTCACAAACACTGACAAGACTCCTATGACAAAGGAGACTGACACCATGCAAGACCCCTCCGACCCAATCAGCGAAGCAGCCTCGGGATCCGAATCCATCAACATGTTGAAACAGGAGATCGAGGAGATCGAGAACGCGCTTGCCGAGAAGAAAACAGAAGTCGACAAGCTGAACCAGGCATTGCTCGACCACAAGGAAGAGCTTCAAGAGCTCCAGCTTTCAATGGATATCGAACGAGCCCGCGCTCTGGCGCCGGATTTGTTCGACCCTATCAGTCCAGAAGCCTCTCCCCGCAGCACATTTGACATCACTCTCCAAGTGACAATCCAGGTTGGTGGCAACGTGCCAAAGTCAACCCACAGTTTCGAAATGCCCGCCGTGAACTCCACCACTCTGAACGAATTGAGGGCAAACATTGTTTCGGTCGGGTCGGAAAACCGCGCGTTGCAGAGAATGACGCTGTGGGAAGATGCCAGCCTTGAGCGACTGATCAAAGACCTCAACCGAGTCACATTCAAGTTGGAGGAGGATGGCCACGCGGCTAGTATGAACATCACCCCGACTAGAGTCGATCGCCGCTGTGCTTTCCCAGAAACCGAGTACGGAGCCTGGTACTACAGAAACGTTCGTCGGGGCAAGAAGACCATGTACGAGGTCAACGTCTACATCACAGTCTAATCCTAGTCTGAGACGCCACATGAACAAGCACCCCCCAACACAACACATCCCTGCGCAACGAGGGAGAGGGAGAGGCGAGACAGGGCAATACAACCTGTGCTGTGCTTGTACTGGTACTGAGCTGGCTATCGGGCCCTTTTTTCATCAAAACTTTTCGACAGCATTATGCAGGTATTGAGATGTGCTGGACACCAGGGAGGAGCTTGATGTGAGAACAGACCGGCGTGCTAGGCAGAATACCCACGTTCAAGGAAGGCTGGGACAAGTCTGCCAGTCTACTGTCTAGATCCAGCACGCACTACCAGGCAGCAGAGGGAAGCTGAACGTGTGCCGTGCTAGCTGGAAGGAGGCAAGAAAGGAGCTGGACACACACTACCCCAACAGAGGTGCCATGAGGCAATGAGGGAGCTATGCATTGGGCTCTGATGAGCTGGAGCTGGAGGGTGAGATGAGGGCCACTGAGCAATTAGCTGAGCTAGACAACTTGCAACCAAGATCATGACAATGGGACAATGATCATGTCATCGAGGATCAGACCTGAGCTGATCTGATCATGATGCTAGAATCGTGTGCTCGTCGTGCTGTACTCGTCGTGCTGCCAGTACTTACTGGTACTTGTGCCTTGCCTGAGTGCTAGAGTAATCCTATCCTATCCTATCCTATCCTATCCTATCCTATGCTATCCTATCGAACCTCCAACCCATCCCTGGTACTTGTATCCTATGCTATCCTATGCTATCCAACCTCTTCCAACCCAGCCATTCTTTCCAAAACAATAGAATGCCACTACGAATGCCACTACGAATGCGAATGAAACGACAATGACATACTGTACTCTTTAGCTATGTATATGTATGTACATGTACAGTATACTCACTCTCCTCATCAACTCCATTCAATATATTACCATACCAATCTATTCTACGACCACCCACAACCCGTAACCCGCCACCCGTAAAGTCGCCAACAGTCAGCTACGGGCTCCTAGTTACTTTTTAGCAAAACTAGTTGTTGGTCTCATCTCATCCCATCTCATCTCATCCCATCTCGTCTCGTCTCATCTCATCCCATCTCGTCTCGTCTCATCTCATCCCATCTCGTCTCGTCTCATCTCATCCCATCTCGTCTCGTCTCATCTCATTCATCTCATTCCATCTCATTTCATCTCATTCCATCTCATTTCATCTCATTCCATCTCATTTCATCTGATTTCATCTCATTCCATCCCTCGAGCCGAGCCGAGCCGAGCCGAGCCGATCTGCGTCGAGATCGAGGTCGGAGAGATCTCTTAGATCTAGTCACTAGTCACTAGGTATAAGTGTAGGTGTAGGTGTAGGTGTAGGTGTAGGTGTCTAGATGTAATTAGGCATCTTGGTGGTGTAGGTCTAGATCTACATAGATCTCCAGAAGATCTGGATGGATCTGGATCTACATAAATCTAAATCTAGACTATCTAATAGTATGAGCCAAAACACAAAACCAACCCGAACCAAAAACCAACAAAATCAGGTTCTCTAAGAGCCCTTCTCTTGTTCTAAATATAAACATAACCATCACTGCATGAATACATATTGAATCTTCTATCCCACGCCAAACGCCAAACACCAAACGCCAAATGCTCGACGAACGCTCAACGCTCAATGGCTCGCCAAGTCTTAGGGCTCCTGTACTGCAGGAGGCATTGAACTGAACTGAACTGAACGAAATGGAACTGAACTCGGGTCAGGAGAGCCAGAACTTCTACTCGTACCTGAGCTGGGAAAAGTCAATCCAAAAAGAACCTTGAAAGCTAGAACTAAAACTAAATATAACTTAGATAATATTAGTATCCGTACTAACACGTCCCAGATTCTGTACTGTCTTGTCTAGACTCCGTACATAGTTGGATATCGGCTCTCCGACGCACGCACTGTGAACCAGAGACGGAACCAGAGATTCTGGATGGCATGGCACCTTGGGCGTTGGGCGTTGGAATCCTAAACCGAAACCTAAACCTAAGCCTCTGCCCTAACCCTAACCCTCCACAGAAAGGGTGCCTCTTTCAAAAGTATTCGTATGGAGGACTGGATAGGATCCTTGGGTTCTCTTTCAAGTACTCCGTATTTCATACGGGTGCTCGCTACCAGACGAAGGCCATGGTCATGTCCCGCACACTAATACCACATACAGTCCCCGTTGCTGATATCACTGGTGTCAATGTTAAAGGTTGAAGGGTACTCCGTAAAATGTTCCCTGTTTTCTAAAGGGTCGCAAGCATCTAGCAGGGCGATCGCATGCTAGCCTAAACCAGCATCTCTGGTTAAAGGGCAAGGCTGGGAATGCCCAAAGTTTGACAGTCAAATCCTCAACTACGTTGGTTACAGTGTCGATCCTAGACTACGTTGATTACAAAATCCGACCGGACATTCATGACCAGACATTCATGCAGACTAGAAATTGATTGCTCAAATATAGCTGTAGACGTACGCTGTTCTCGCAACTCCCGTGTATGGAGTAATCTTGTTTTGTTTAGCCGACCCAAGACACAAATGCGACGTCTTCGCCGAGGCTAGGTCCCCGGCTAATCAAATCTTCCCCTATACAAGTACTCCGTACTGTCCCGCCATCGAGAAAGGAACCCTACAAACAGCCGTGTGCAACAACAGAAACAAGGATAGCTATTCGTTGGATCCCATGTGCGGCCTGATCGCATGGCGCTCCCGTCTGGGACACGCCTAAGTTTGCCTCTTCCCCGATACCGCTTGGATTGATTCGTGCATGGCGGCGTATACATTCAGAACTCCAACTCGGTGGGAGAGATTCGTATTCAGGGAAGCAAGAACAGCAGCAGTTTCGACGAGAAATCTTGAACCCATCTCGGCTGCCCGATGCAGCCGGCACAACATCGCTCAAAAAACAAGAGCACGAGAAATGGGACACAGGCTGAGCCACGCAGGCTACGTGTCTGTATACCTGTGCCTCAAACCATGCCCCTGCAGACGCAGTATCATCGAAAGAGAACATTCAAAAGATGAGAGGATTGAGGTTTTCGTAGAGTCATGATCAATGTTTCGCCATCAACGACCATGGCAATCCCAAGGAGCGAAAGGAGTGCCGACATGGACTGTCGCGCCGTCCGAGCGATTGAAGATCAAATCGGGGCCTGAAACCAGCGGATCCCAAACACCCTGGACCTTGGCTTCATTTGTGGCCTGTTTGATAGGACCGTGGGCGGCGGCGGCTGCTGCTGATGTCGATGGCGATGGTGGCGGCGGTGGTCCCAAGTACTTGAAAGCTGACTTGTCGGGTCGTGTTCCCGCCTTCATAGGCGCATCTGATCTGTAGCCAGGGGGGCTAATCGGCCTTTTTGTCGCTGCTGGTTCAGGGAGGTTATACTGCCGCGTGCCTTGGTTGAAAAGGCTTGTGTTTAATATGGGCGGGAGCGTGAGGCTGGCCAAATACTCTTCATTGTCAGGACCTGGAACGGAATCGATTGAACCTCCAAACGATTTGACATGCTCTCGTGACGAACTGGCGGGCTCAATTTCTCGCTTGCTTGTGCCGACTGAACGAATGGCATCCCCTGGTCCGCGTCCGCCTCATGTTTGACGCCCTCGAATAGAGAAAACTTGAGTCGATACCAGCCCTCATGCCGCACGGAGAGATCTGGAAAGATGAAATAGGCAGCCTTCTTTGGCCTATCCAGATAAGCGGCGCTGGCAACTGCAACGCCCGTCAACACCGGGATGGCAGGAGGAGTGTGCATCTTTCCGCTCGCGATGGGCCGTGCAACTTCGAGGCTTGCATACAACATAAACGTAGCATCGTAGCCCATCGTGATGTCGGTGTCATTACAGAACACCCGGAGTTCAACAACTGGAGGAGGATCCACCGGTCTACGGTCGGCCGATGCTGTACAAAGGATCAGCGAGATACAACGGAGAAGAGACGCAACACCTACACCTCGGACCTGAACCGCACGCTCTCGCCTTCTCGGGCTGTTGCACAACCTCGAGGCGGTACGTGATGCGTCGCCCGTCGATGGTCATCCTCGAGTGCTCACTCCTCGTTTCATTCCCTGGTTGTGCCATGTTGTATTTAGCGCCACCAATGGTGTACGTCACGATAGGTTTGTCGTCGAAGTAGACAACCGAAATACCGGGGATAAAGAACTCGGGTATGGAAGAGAGACGGCGTGGTGGTTGCGGTAGTAGAGACCGTCGAGAGTTGATTTCGGGCCCTACTATGTCCCGGAGGCCTGGAAGGAGCTGGTGGCTATCCCCGTTGGGTTGAGTGGGGGATATTGACGAGGTCGACTGGGAGCTATCCATACTGCTGGTTAGCAAATAGTCTGAAAGGGGAGGGATCTGGTCCATGGTGCAGGTCAACGAAAAGAAGGGAGAAAGAATGAGAGACGAAAGACCGCATCAGCATATAGCATGTAGCATATAGGCAGTTGGCCCACGTAGATAGATCTCTAAAGACTTGAAAGATAGCAAGTGAAGCTGGTAGGACGAAAGAAAGGACTGTGTCTCATGGCTACCGGAGCGGCCACAGATAACTTCTTCTGCTTGGGACCTGCGGTACCTCCAGAGTTGTGATGAGCAGCCGGGGCGACCGCGACGGATCGTCATTCTAAGAAAAACAAAGATCGCCTCCAATAGGCAAGAACTAACCTGTATTAAACTTTCACACTCGCCCTTGGCCCTGCAACCTGACGCGCGAAACGTAGTATGAACCCTCGACAAGTGGATGAATCCCAGACAAATTGTTTCCCATCCACAGGTTCTCTGACTCAGCCAAGCGACGATCAACGATTCCTGTCTGGTTCAGGCTGCGCAACAAAGAGTGCGATAGGCCGGGAAGACGCGGGTAGGTTTGGTGTGTTGTTATTCCGTTGTTGGATTCTTGCTTAGAGCCTTCTTCCAAGACCTGCTGGGTGGGTGGCACAAAGCCGGTGACCGGTGGACGGCGACTACCCTTCGATCTTTGCCCAACAAATGTTGAGATAAGACAAATCTGTCTTCAAGAAGCGGACTGGGCGTCCGGAATTGTGTTCGCAGAGGGGCACGCCGGACAAGAAGCAGTCGTTGGAGGAACCGAGTTGCTGGAACACGTCTTTGTCGTTGGTAGAGCCAAAGCGCAGGAGGATCGGCAGCGGAGATCCCAATGCGTCAGACCCGTAGCCGTCTGCAGGAAACTGGAAGAAAGTCGAGATGGGAGGGCGATAGGGACGATACAAGGGAGCAGAAATCGGGGGTGGATGAACTCCAGACAGCCCGTGCAATATGCCCTGATGCCGAGGGCAGCAACAGTGAGGATAAGAAGAAGACGGCGAAGGTGAGTGAGGAGACGAGAGGACTGAAGATCGAGGCCGCCGCCGAGTGAGGGCGAGGTGCCAATGTGGGCGCAGGGCGAGCTTGAGGGCCACCCAAAGGGATATCGGCTCAGTGGAGATGTGGCACTTGGGCGCTGCGCTCTCATTCCCCCGGCTCTTCACTAACATGCACTACCACCGCCGCCAACGGCACCAACTGAACATCCCCCAAACCCGCCTGTGCACTATTAGCATGCTACTGCTCCTGCTACTGCTACTGCTCCATGCTAAGCGAGTTGCACCTCCAGGCTCCCGCAGCCCAGGCCCAGGATCGGTATCGGTATCCATCCTCCGTACGGCGTACATCTGTACTGCCTGCTGTCCCTGCGAAACTTACCTCCTGATTCCTCCACATCGTACCACTGCGAATGTGTTCCCGTGGGGCCAGCAAATCGCATGACCGACATTCCAGCCGGCAGTTAAACAGAATTGGTGGTACGAACCTTGAAGGGCAACCAGCCGGGGGTTGGCTGCATAGGCGTTGCAGTGGCTGGTGCTCTGGCCCCTTCTCGACATCCTCCAACAGCTCTTTCGGGTGCGCCGCTTGTCTCCTACCAGTTTGGATGCGGACGCCGTCGCTGTTCCGCGGGACGCTCGTACTTTCTCCTCCTTACTAGCTGGGATTCGCTTGGTGCAAACTCGGCCAGCTAACAGGTGCACGGCCCCTCGTTTACAAGTCGGTGCATGGATGCCACGGGTTTGGACGCTGGAGGGAAGAGAAAATCGTCTCAACCGATCCACTATTACCATCGAGTCACTCTAGACCGAGGACTCCCGGTAATCGTTCCCGTCTGGTGGGTGTCAGCCCTTGACCTAAACCTCCTGCACCCACATGAGGTGTCGAGGGCAACCTCTGTCAACACACTAATGCCGCTCTACTACTCTTATCACAGAACCGATCGAAGGCTAAATCGGTCTGAGGAAAGAGTGGCTGAACCAAGAGACTCCACAGACATTCAGGACATTGTGGGGGTACGACGATTGAATAGAATGGACGGCTAGAAATATCCAAGAGAGCGAAGAGACTCGAGAGAGAGAACAGACCAGGAAGTCCAGCGCCGATTTTCAAGCGGTCCACGAGGAAGTTATTGTCCCTCAAACCCAGCAAACGCTGCCACTCCTGCCAGGTGACAAGGAGCCGCAGAAGCCTCACCTGACCAGTAGCTCATGTTTTTCAAGTTAATGAGTCGGTTGACAGCACAAACTACGGGAGGTCTGACCTAGTTGTTACTATCCGTACTCCCTGGTAGGTGCCCAGCTCCTCCTGGGTCGAATGAGTCCAGGACCAAAGCGCCAGCTTCAGCAAGGACATCCTCCTCTGCCATGTCCATGTTAGCTGTTACACCACGTGCAACCCTAACAGATCCAGTGTCTGGGTTTACCTCTTGTGCAAGGTCTATCTGTCGCGGGTTTTGCATTACAACCTCAATACTGCATGGACCCGGCCGTCTTCGGTGATTCCATTGTCTGCGTAGAGCGGTCGATCACAGAGCACAAATAGACACACCGGTGGAGAGTTGGCACAATTCTCAGGCCATAGCGCTCTGGAGCTTGTCAGCTTTCAGCCAGACCCAAACGTGGTTGATGGCAGGATCCAAGGACATGGCCTTGGGAAGCATTGCGGTGATGTGATTGCAGGGGAAGCAAATTGCCTTCCGCGGCCCAGGATGACAGACTTAGGCTCAACGTCCAGGGCATGTTCAAGACACGTCCTGCACAGTGCCCCAGGCCCAAGCTACGTCTTGTCTTGAAGCTGGGTCCGGATTAGAGTCCGAGCGCTGGCCCGAGTGGGAACCTGCAAGTGTGGACAAGGGATCGACGCAACTGGACGACACTACGGAATATCCGCACTCCGTGCTAATCAAGCTGCTTGGAGAGGAGGCAACTTTCCTACCGAATATTGAGTCTCACTGGCCAGTGGCTGCTGCGCGGTGTCAGACCGTACCATGGCAGGCCCTCTGGTACGCCCAACCGGGTTTCGACAAACACGCTAAACGACGCCTTCTCCTCGCCGATGACTTGCTATCACTGGCCCGTGCCTGGCAGGTTGCCTGGTAGCCTGTAGGTACCGGGGGGGCCTGCTAAGGGAGACGCCGAAGTTTCGCGCATGGGGAGCATGCTCGGAATGGGATGGATGGTCTGGAGACGGGGATTGGAGCATCATTATTGAAAACTCTCGGCCCACCGACTCCGACCTGACATTCGACTGTCTCGAACATTTCGACATGATCTGAGATCCGTGGCCTGATCTTCCAGACCGATGGCTACCTGCTTCTGGATTCGTCAGTCTACTGAAAAATCGATCACCTTTACAAACACAAATCCTCTCGGAGGCACAATATACAACCCACTGGTCTTCGCTGATCTCGACAACTTCGTCAGATGTGGAGGCTAGGCAGGCCCCTTCTGCCGTGTGATGCCGTATCGCTTCACTGAGTCTCCATGTCACCCAGTACAGTTCTACACCGTCTGCACCACCCCTCATACCACTACTACTTACGCTTCTTCAATTTCCTGCACACGCATCTCATTTATTTCTTCCTTGTGACACCCAACTCACTGGATCGGCCCCGTCACGTTACACAATGAAAGTGCAAACGCTAGGGTGGACAATTTCTGCGTCCGCGGCTGGTCGATAAGCCATCTGACTCTTGGCCCAGCCCGAAGCCCGGAGGTTGGTGAGAACGAATCAGCTTCGTGAACACGCTTCTGGAACGACTTGCAACTTCTACAACAGTGAGGCTATACCCTGTGGCTGTTGAATGTGCGACTTACCCCAGTTGTCATTGATTCCGTGACCACGTATTGGCTAAACCAGCAAATTTGAGGCCGATGCTGTCTGTGCTCATCGCCAATTACAGCCCACCGCCCTGGATCTATTGTTTAACTGAACAGGATAAGGACAATACGACTCGGCAAAGGCCGTCGTGAGTCAGCTGCCACTAGCATCATCTCGATGCCATTCACTACGTACAGGCGTCAAGATATGGCGTCGCTGTGCCGCGTCGGCGTGCTTCTAACCTGACAAGAGCTAGCTTGCTAATATTTGCTTTCGCCAAAGGCGCCTCTCTCACGGTTGTTGACCTCATTGTGTTGGACGAGGCGGAACTCACTTTACTGCCTTCCTGCAGATGTCAGCCGTCAATTTGACATATGGCTCGCTGCTTCACGGGTGGTGCACACGGCTCTTTGGGCCCTACTTTCGACTGGTGCAACACGGCATTTTGTTGGTAAGAAACCTTCTATGAAGCCAAGCCGTGACAAGGTCGGGACTGGGAGATCTTTCCTAGGCCGTCGTGCTGAGCAGAGATGATTTGATACCAGGCCAGGTGTTAGGGTCCTGCGCCAATAATTCCCATGGCCTCTGTTACTTATGGCCCTGGGAACTCGACGGTGTGTTTCCTCGACAGCTGTTGATGGATCCAGGGCCTTGTTTCCAGGCGAGAAATGCGACACAGTAAGATTTGGCATTTTCGGGACTAATAATCATAATGACCGCCAGCCGCGCGAAGATCTGATTTTAGTATCCTCTTTCACTTACGATACAGCTGCCGTCTGGATCAAGCTCCCGCGTGGCACCGTTGGAAGTTACCATGTCCCAAAAGGATGCCAAAGAGTGCAGTGCCCTTCTCCAGGACCATGGTATTGTCGCTGTAGCAATTAATTGCTTCTAACACAATGTCTCCTGGTCTCGAATCAATCAAGAAGATTGCCCTCATCCGCAAGAAAACTCTGTGATCTGTTGGCAAAATATGCGTCACTTTGATCTCGAGACGTGGCGACAGGAATGAGGACCACCAACCAGTCTTTGCCAGCAGGCTGTACTAGCGGTTTGCGCACGATCCAGCTCATGATCAGGACAGTGGTGTACGTCTTGTATCTAGAGCTATGGTACGGACAGCTCATCTCTTCACGCAGCATTTGGGGACAGATTTGAACGATGGCTCGACACAGGTATTCACGATCCTGACAAGAAGGCGACCATGCAAAAGCAATACTAATAATATGAAGGTAGGTCTCTTCGCCAGCAGAGGTCTCCTAGCTGTACAAACTCTCTGTAGCTCCTCTTCCACTGCGAATCTCCAGGAAGCTGCCGAGATATGTCTGTGCCTTTCAAACGCACCTACCACCGTCCACTTCCAAGTTCACGCCTGTGATGAACTCTGCTTCATCACTCGCGAGATAGCAGCATGCATTAGCGACATCCTTGGGGGTGCTGCCTCGGCCCAAAGGGACGGTCGACACAAACGCCTTTCGGTTCTCTTCTGTATCTGGCTTTCCTAGGAAGAGATGTGTCCTATCATGAGTCAGTCATGAATGGCCTTACGGTAGTGTGATGAGGGGAGGAGGAACTTACATGCCCGTACTTCCTACAACCGGGCACACCGCATTGAATCGGATCTTTTGGGGGGCGAATTCCACAGCCATGGTCTTGGTAGCATTGCTCACGGCGGCCTTCGAAGCGTTATACCATGTCAATCCGGGCCTCGGTCTAATGCCAGCTGTGGAAGCAATCTGAATAAAACAACCAGGGCGCTTGGTTTCCAGGAAATATGGCAATAGCACACTGCTCGAGAGGTAGACACTTCTCACGTTCACGTGAAAACAAAGGTCGAAGTCCTCGTCCTTGACTGTCTCAGTCGGCTTATTCGAGTAGGTGGCGCCGGCGTTGTTGACGATGATATCCAGCCCGCCAAAGGAGTCAATGGCGTTCTTCAGCACCGCTTCCCAGTCTGCTCGCTTGGTGACATCTGCCTTCTGGAACGTGCAGCCCAAAGACTGCGCGACCTTGGCGCCATTCTCTTGCGCGAGATCAGCAATGATCACTTTTGCACCTTCCTGGGTGAATTTCGTGGCAATGCCGGCTCCGAAGCCACTGCCGCCGCCAGTCACAACGACTACTTTTCCTTCAAGGCGGCCAACCATGTCGCATACGACTATAGGGAATGCTGGTGGGCAACGCAGACTTTATCAGGCCTTGGGCTCCTGTCTGGATCAGAAGATGGTCGGAAAGTGGGCAGACGTGGTTCAGGGAAGATCCAGGGACCAAAATATGCTCCCTCGCGGAGACTGAGGGGAATGGATGCTGGTGTAGCCGAGGAAGACTGCTGTCCGACAACAGCCTCGTCTGGGGTTAAAGAGTGAAGATATTGCGGGGTGGCCGGCGGGTCGACGGATTGCGCAGTTGGTTCCCCCACAGTCGGAGGCAGTATCCGGGACCCATCACGCTGAAGTGAGAGATCCCAAGCACCGTGCAGCGGCGGTACAGAGTAGCAAGTTGAATGTAGAAGCAAGAGTGAGGTCGACGAGGCCATCTTCCATCCAGCCAGCCAGTGCCCCATGATGTTGTCCACCGTTATGCGCAGTGGAATCCATAGTGCCGTATCTGCCCTGTGGCCTGAGGCTTGGGATGTCCGAGCCGCCTAAGCCCTTGGACTCAGTAGACGTTGCCCACACCTGTGACGCCTGTGACATCAGACCCCAAGTAGTAGCGCAGGCAGTCAAACACCAAGCAGAGCCACGCCAGCGATGAACAATTCCATCCTTGTTCTTCATCTTGACATTATTGTCAATCTTGGGTGAACCTGGTCCTGGGCGACTACAACCTACCATGAGTCAAAACTTGACCAGCCCGACGGTATCCAATATCGCCTCATGGGCCCTTAAGTTCAGCCCGACAGCCTGGCTGAAGTCCTGGCTGTTGTATCTCGGGATTCAGACACATGTTCGAGGAACTCTAGAGCCAGAGATGAAGCCGTTGCACAATGTCTGCGAGTATCTCCACGCACTTCACATTTATACGGATGAAGCACGCCGGGGAGATGTGAGAACTGTATCTGCCCACCACTTCTGTTCCCATGTCAATAAAGGTCAGTGACCAGTTTCCTATCATGAGACGGACGTGTTTGTCTGAGTGTCTGCAATTCAGATCTTCGGCAATGCTTGATCTACGACTCCTGCCGGCCGGACGCTCGACTGATTGGCGTCGAATTCATGATCCCTAAATCCCGCTACGAAACCCTCGACCCGGAAGAACAAAAGCTGTGGCATTCTCACGAGTTTGAAGTCAAATCGGGAATGCTGGTGCTCCCGTATCCTGAATCCCATGCACATCGCAAGGACGCCTGGGACGAGCTCGAGACCCAGGCCATGGAGGAGGTGGTCGGGCTGTACGGCAAATTGTATCATTTCTGGGAAGTCGACAAGGGCCACGAATTGCCGTTGGGACAGCCAAAGTTGATGGGCTCACTGACCGAGTACAAGCAAATTGATGTGGACAAGACGATGGAGGAGAGGAACAGAGAGCAAGGGATCGATCAGCAGAAAAAGCGCCAGTTGAGAGAGTACATTCCTGTGCCGGGAGTCCATCCAAATTCAGATAGTTGGTGGACGGAAGCTCGGGCAAAGGAACAAGGGATCTATGCCCAGTAGTTGGGCCATATTCGTGCAGGTTGACATACAGCATTCAATAATGGCTACTGAATGTATGCATTGATGCTTTGGGCCCGAGTCGAGGTGAATGACATCAATCTCTAGTCAGCCCCAAAATCACCCTCGCCCCTCACACTTCAAACGAATTTGTTTGTTCAAACCTCACCCCGCGCTGTATCCTTTCGGCGTACCAATTATTAGAAGCCTCAAACTTGGACTTGGACTATGATCGGTCAAGTCTAAGCCTACCTACAACTTCGTGAGACATCCTGCTGCACACTGTCAGCTGGCCCAAACTGCCTGCAGTCGTGCGCGTCTCGATCAGCAGGGGGTCGGGGGTGGTCGTTCACCATGTTCAAAAAGAAGCCCCAGGTCAAAAATCTCTCGCCTCTTCGGTCCTCCGACCGCCGCAAACTCGCGGATCAAATCATTGCTGATTATAAGGTGCATGTTCCAACCTTGGAAGAGATAGACCCGACCTGCTCCGCAACAGAAGTCCAAGCCCATCAGGCATCGCACAACCCTACTCCCGCGTTGTCTTCGACTCGCACCAGCCTCATCCCCGACACCTGTCTCTCCGCACGCTTCACAACTCACGCTGGGCCCGACGCAACCCTGGTGTCTGGCACCGTCTACGTGGGTGCACATCCAGGTCAAGAGGAGAGGATATTGTGGATACAGTACGGCAAAGATGCGAGGTTATACCCCACGGTCTACACACTATGGCGGAATCCGGGACTGGTTCCATTGCTACACACTCCGGATTTCGTTGTTGACAAACTGCGCACTGGAGCGGATCTGATGACCCCTGGTCTTGTGGGCGGGCCGCCCTGGCCTGAAGCCGCAAAGACGGGGTCGGTGGTTGGCGTCGCGGGTCTCGAGCGGCCCAGCGTGCCGGTCTGGGTTGGAGTCTGCAAAATCGACGTGTCCAGCCTGGGTCGCGTTCAAGGAGCGAAGGGTGCGGCTGTAGAAGGAGTGCATTGGGAAGGAGACGAAATCTGGAATTGGAGCCAGACCGGAAGTGGAGGCCGAGCTGCTCCAGAAAGGATAGAAGGGTGGGAACTGGAGATCGCAGACATCGCAGATGGAGTCACTCGGGTGGATCTGGACGATGGCGATGAAGACGAGGGTCAAGAAGAGGGCGGCGTCGCCTTGGAAGCTCCGGCTGCGGCAAGCCAGGAGGCTGCAGGCGTTGACAACGTGGACGAAGCACCGCCTGGAAGAGAGCCAACCACTGCCGAAGTCGACGAAGCCTTTGTTCAAGCATTCCTCTACGCCATCTACAGCGCCAAAAGGAACGGCGAGCCGCCACACTACGGACTTGACCTTCCGATTCAACCATCGTTTCTGATTTCCAACCTGGTCCAACCTCATTTACGGGTTCAAACCCCACACTATACCATCAAGAAGACGTCGTGGAAGAACACCAAGAAATTCATCAAGTTCTTGGACAAATCAGTCCTTGTCAAGTCCAAGGACCGAAACGGTGGCGAGACGGTGATTGTGGACATTGACTTCGAAGATGACAGGGTCCGAAATTTCTCGCCGTACAGACTCCCGAAACCGAAACCACAAGCAGCCACTGCCGCCAACGAAGACAATCAGACGGCAAGCAACGGAGGCTCTGACCCGTCGTTGGGCCAGAAGCTGACGCTGCAGACGCTTTACCGGGCATCGAGCAAACTCGTTCCGGATCTCATCCCTTCGAAAGCGACCTGCTACACTGCATCGCAGATCTCGTCTTTCCTGAAAAGATACATTGAGAACCACCCGGAGCTGAGCAAGAACGCGACCTCTTCACGCTTCATCAAACTCGATCCCTTCATCGCCAACAGCATTCTCTCTTCGAGTCCTTCGATCTCGGACACGCGAACCCTTGCCGCCGGCGAAATTGCCCGCGACGCCCTTCTCAAACGCATCCTCGACGATTCTCATCTCTGCATCCCACACTGGCTGCTCCTGCGCAACAATCAGACCTACGACCCGGAGAATCCGGATCCGGCCCTGAAGCCTAAATCCGGCCCGCCACCGCACGTCAACATCGTGGTGGAGAAGCGGTCCGGTACGAAAGTGGCCACCAAGATCTCCGGCCTGGAAGTCTTTGGTATCAACCCGCACCTGCTGGGCCCGGAGCTGCAGAAGAAATGCGCCGGCAGTGCCAGTGTCGGTCAATTGGTCGGCGGCAAGCCCGGCACCCTGGAGATCCTGGTGCAGGGCGACCAGAGAGATGTGGTCGAGAAGGAGCTTGCGCGCAGAGGCGTCGATCGAAGATGGATCATCGTCGAAGACAAGACCAAGAAGAAGAAATAACAAGAGAGTGATAGTGAGAGTGGCAGTGACTTCGACCTAGGGTCAAGAGAGTGACAGTGGCAGTGACTTCGACCTAGGGTATGGAAGGGAAGACACGCGCCCACGACTTCTACTTGGCCATCAAGCATGAGATATGAAAATAGAAAACGAACCCCCTCCGTCTCCAAAGGGACCATTTAATCCGTCTCAGTCTCCGTCTCCGTCTCCGTCTCCGCCCCAACGGTGTAATTCATGACCATCAAGCATGAGATATGAAAATAGAAAGCAAATCCCCTCCGTCTCTCCAAAGGAAAAGGGACGATTTAATCCGTCTCCGTCTCCGTCACCGCCTCAACGGTGTAATAGTATGCACTTATTAGTATAAGTACCACCTAGTCTCTTCCCGACACAGAGCATAGAGCACAGCTATATAGTCATGCCCGCTTTACGGCTTAAGGGTGTATTCACTTATTAGTATCAGTACCAACTAGGTAGTCTCTTCTCTCTTCCAGAGCACAGCACAGAGCACAGCACAGCTCAACTAGTCATGCCCGCCTTACGACTAAGACGTGCTGTGCTGTCCTTCTGAAAGAATTGAGTCAAGTCGTGGAAACGTGCTGTGCTGTCCCTCTGAACCAGTTCAGTCATGGTATGGCTGGCTACCTTCTGAAAGAGTCAAGTCGTGGTTATGGCTACCTACCTTGTCATGCTATGGACTGCTTGCCCTTCTGTACGTAGGTATCTATACTCCTACTCCTACTCCTACTCCGTATTATGCTTCCTGTTCCTGTACCAGGTAGCTTTGCTTGCTAGTCTCGTCTCGTCTCTTCTCTTCTCTTCTCGTCTCGTCTGTCTCGTATAAGGTAGCCAGCCAGACTGTTCGGACTGGTTGACCTAGCCCAGCCAATGCCGATCCTGATCAAGCTATTCTAGACAACGCGACCTATCTGGGAAATGAGTGGCTTGATCAATAGATTTACAAAATAGGGCCAGGTAGGGTGCGACATTGAAGAAGAGAACAATAGTAGAAACAGCAACCAGTCTTGATAGTAATCATAATCATAACCCTAATCATAATCATAATCATACAGGCCGCCCGTATTATGTGGTCCACGAACGAACTAAACATAAGAAAGGTCTGTTGCGTTCCAAATATGCTGAATGATAATTTATCGACATGATGCGAACTGTAGCCGTCCAGATTACCCCCTATGCGCATGCAAACCATCGCGGCCCCTATCTAGAGGATCCAAATCACCCCTTTTTGGGGTCTCTTTTTACAGAGCGACGTCATATTTATAGCAAAACGGCCCAGATGTGGTGCTAATGAGGTCTCTGATGGTATAATGGTTGGGATCAAAATAGCCCCAACCAGGATGAGGGGTGTCAAGGGTGACATTGGCACTGGGTGGCGCATTGTTGGCCGTTTCCGTCCCATACACGGCCGTGGCGAGGTCCGGATGACGGAGTTGCCATGAAGTGTAGAGGTTGTCGAGCATGGCGTGCAGGGGCCACCAGATTGGATCCTGGACGGAGACGAAAATGCTCGATGCTGGAGAACCCACGATGAAATGGGCACCCGAGTGCAGCCCCAGCTCTGCGCCACCGATAACGCCGTTGATCAACTGGTCGAACGTCAACAGGTCGTCGGTGTCAAGAGCTTCGTAGAGCGCGGTGTAGTTGCAATATCGCTGGGCGGCGTACGTGTTGAGATCTCGTGTCAGGCACGTCTGGTTGAGTTGGAATGCCGTGTCCGGTAAAGGGAGACCGGCAATCAGGTTGTCGATGGAAATCGGGGCCATTGTGGTCTGGAGCCCGGCGAAGGGGCCAGTGTTGACACAGCCTCCCCCTGAACCATGAGGAAGTTGAAGAAAAGGGGAGAGAACGACAGGTCCGTCGTCAACGTAGATGCCGTCGCCGGACATGGAGTACTCAGATCCGTCAAACACCGCCGAGCCACGAAGGTTGTCCGCGGTGGCTGGCCAATTCCAGTATGGGAATGCTCCCGTGTATCCACATTGTTCAGCCAGATCTTGCTCAAACAAGTGCCCGTAGTACCTGTGCCACGTCAAGAAAAACCCCGACAGGTGGACCTGCTGGGTGAGATTGACGTGGGTGACAGCGTAGTCCATATAGCGATTGGTGGCGGCGGGATACAGGGTCTGGTCGAGTTGCGAGGGTTTGGTCATCATACAGTTGATTGCGTCGGTGAAGGCCTTTCGTTCTGCAGGCGCCATCGAGTCAAAGTCCTTGCGAATCTTGATTCTGTCCTCCGTACACGGCGGGTACTTCCCAGGGGACCCGAAGAAAGATGGACCCCATGGCGCAGGACCAAGACCAGGAGCAGGAGCAGCCTCGATCAAGGCCGGGAGAGCTGATAGCGCGAGCGCGGCGAGTGAGACAATGGCATTGACCATGACGGCGGCGGTGGGCGTCGCTATACGATAAGCGAGGGTGGAATCGAAAGTAAGCTGGATGTTCGACAGATGTCGAAGAGTCTAGAGCAGAGGAAGTCAAACTGCTCAAGTTGAGTGTTATATACAGGCAAACGGATGCAGTTGGCAGAGACGGCAAGTGAACGAGTGGCACGGTGATCTTTCAAGTACCGGACAGAACAGAACTGGTTTGGGAAGGAGCTCATGTATATGAAGCCTCGCTCCAACCTGTGCAGTTCTGTGGCGGGCAACGGACCGCCACGTTGTCCGACATGCTGACAGGTATTTTAACATGTTGACCACCAACTCACGGCAAGCAGTCAACCGGGGGCAGGAGTGAGAAGCGTTCATGGATGGGCCCATTGCAGATATCCAGTAGTGATGACGACTAGACAGCAAATTCGAAGGGAGATGAGAATGGCCCATCCTGATGGATGACGGTCGGGTTTGCTATTTTGGTAACACGAGACAAGCATGCAGATGGATGGGGGAGTTCATGCATACATATCGACCGGGGTCATGGTTGGTCTCCATCCACCACCCGCCAGCACCAGCCTCTTTTCCGGGCATTGAGGCCACCCACGCCACATTTCATCTCCTCCTCGAAGATCCGGACCGTGATATTGTTTGTCGGGAGTTTGTCCCCTAGACAACGGAGCGTCGATGATCGTGTTCCTGAACCATAAGACGTCAGGTTCTCCTGATGAGACTGCCAGAGACATCCTTGAAGGTTGATCTTCTCAAGGTTTGAGGCCCGGAGGCATCGCATTCCGATGACACCGATGAATGATGAATGATGAATGGTGAATGAATCAAGTTCAAGTTCTGGGGCCAAGCGAGCTTTCGGTGGCGGAGGCTGACACCGGCTTTGGACGTGGGATAAGCTTCTTGACTAGCCTTAGCCTTAGCCCCAGCCTAGCCATTTGTGGTTGTTGGGCGGCCTTAAAGCGTTCCTTATTACCCGCTAGGTGCCCGACGCCTAGAGAATAGGCACCTAATACGGAGTTTGGGCGAGCTGGAGTTGAGGCCGCCTGGCTCTAATCGCATTAGCCTCAAATACGCCCCGTCGTCAATGGCTGTTTCACTCTCCGTCTAGTATAGGTCATGTATGGATGGAGTACCCAGGCACCAAGCCAGGCAGACTCAGCCTCACCAGCCTCTGGGCACTGTTGAACCGCAGCAGGGAAAGCCATTCCCTACTAGTACCGCTGTTGGGTGCTTGCCATCTGGAACTGGGTTTGGGTCGACTGATAGAGGAGACCGACCAACCTTAGCGTCTGAGTCGAAGTCGTCATACATATGTGTACGGATTCCGGTACATATCGGTTGAAGGGTTGCATAGACTCTGGAACCTGAAACTCCGAACATCCGTGCTCTCGAGCTTGATTGGCCTTACTCATGTGAAATACATCGATCACTGTTCCTTTCAGTTAACGCTTCGGCGTTGCCATAGAGGATTTCGTCAACACTCGTTGAGTGTGCCTGCTTTCATATGCGTCGTTCGAGAGATCAACTCTCCGAACTTGGAATTCCGTGCTGCAGAGGTCTCCGGCCATTGGTCACTCATCCGCCTGAAGAGCTGTGCCGCTTGTTCTCAGCAAGACCATGAGGCCCTGGCGTGATGTACATAATCCCTCTTATTGGGCTACGTTGCAACCGTGCTCTCATTTTCGCTTGCAATAGCCCTGGCAGCAACATCTCCGTTAGTTAACCGGGCATCGGAGGATAACACCAGCTGCTACTATCGACGGAAGTTTCTCACGATCAGATCGGAAACCTTAATCCAATATCATCGGCCTAATGCATACAGGGTTCTTTCTGATTGCAGAAGGTACATGATACTCCGAGATCCTGACATAGTCAACATATCGTGCTTCACATGTCATCACGGACATTGATCACAACACTGTACGCTTTTGTCCAGACGACTTGGCCAGTTGCCGCATCCAGGATTGCTGCGAATTGAGTACATTCGTTGCTCGTGGGGTATGCCGTCACTAAAGGTCAGGTAAGCGGCTGTCGGACACCGTGAGACCAACTCTTCGGCAATATCTGCAAGCGTCTTGGGCTCGTTTTCATCGTCATTCTCAGAGATGAAATAACCTCTAGATACTGACTGGCGATAGCCTAGTAAAACAAGCAGATGATGGAAGTAGAATTTGAAATGCTCTTGCCTGGTTGTGGCGTTATGGACACCCCGGAAACTCAGAGACAGGCTCAACCTCGGACGAACAGAGGTTAAGAACCCGACAAAACTGACGAACGTGATGCTGCTAGCAAGAACTGGGGAAGGATCTGAAGGTTTGCTTCGGATAAAATCAAGCTGCACGATGATCGACCTGAGAGAATCCATCTTCCAGTCCAATGTTCGAAAGTCTAGCATTCTCGATCTGTTCTTGGGCTATCCCGGCCGTAGAGCCTTGACAGCGCCAAAAGTGCAACCCATCAGGAGATCCACAATGGCATGAAAGGGTACTCTGGTCATGTTGGCAATCTCCCGCAGCTCTGCATTTTCAACCGGCGAGTACACGCCCCTGAGGAGAAGCCAGGCGGCATGGTTGATAGGGCCATGGTAACGAGCTGGAAGCCCAAGATCACCGAACAAGCTGCTCCTTATACGCCTCGGCTAAAGCTTTGTAGCGGTCTTCTGGGCTGTGAGAGGTCGATCGTGAACGTTGGGGGAGTGTAAGCCCGCTGTTCTTCGGTCTCAAAATCCATGGTGGCGTGTGCGGTGTGTGACCGAGCAGAACTGACAGGAGAGATGTGTGGGATACTAGTACTCCGTAGTCTAGTTGTCTCGGGGCCGAGGCCAATATAAGGCTGCCTGCCTGCCATCCAGGCACAACCTGATCCTGGATCCCCTGCAAATTCCAAGTCTTGTCTTTGTCTCTGAGCTTAAAAGAGCATCTTGCATAGCTTCTGGTTAATCATGTGGTGGTGGATACGTGGTCATGCTGGCACGGAATGAGTAAATAATGAGGCGGCCGCCGAAATCGGAAGAGATCCACGTCCATTGCTTTCCTCATCTTCCCGCTTTGCTCCTTTCTGCTTGCTCCTTTCTCCTTGTACTTGGCTTTCCCATCAACTTTGCAGGCGATTTCTCGTGGTCAAGGCCGTGGCGAGCGCCTACCGGCAGACTGTGCTGCCGACAAACAGGCTGAACTTTTGCGTAGCATAGGGTTCGTGCAGTTGAGCTATGGCTGACTTCGGAGCTACTGGAAATGCGGGAGGAGACTGATCTGTGATAGCCATGTTACTGCTGCCTCTTCCACGATGGCTTGGACAAGGCTGTGAAGTGGGTTGAACTGTACTATACATTAACAAAGGCATGCTGGAACCGTCAGCAGTTTCCGCTCAAGACAGAATGTGCGTAAGGGTCCGAACAAACATACCGAAGCTGCATCTGGCGTGAGAAGAAGGAGCAAGGTGCTATTGCCCATACTTTGACGAAGGTCTTGAAGGCAAGTTGATGAAATCAGTTGACCTGCGCACTTCACAGGTGTCGAAGGAGGCCTCCTCAACTGGGTATTTTCTTCCCCGTGATCTGCCTGCCTGCGCATCATCCTGCGCCTTCACCACCTACCCTCATTTTCCACACTCCCACTACCATCAGGCAGACTCTTCCTTCTATCATTGCCTCCATATCTTGCTCCAGCTATTATCATGTGTTTTTCTTGTGGTGGATGGCCATGGGGCCAGTCCGTCCAACTCGCCGCCGAACCAGTCAAGCAGGAATACATTTTCCTCGAGGACAACGCTGCTTTCTATCCAGATAACCGCACTGTACGTTTCCTCGAAATTCGCAGTGAATTCCCCGCCTCAGTCCTGCCTGCCACGAAGTTCTGCCTTCCGCACCGAAATCAAACCGATTCACCTGCTCCTCTTCTTCTCCCCAGTCCCGCCCGCTATCTTTGCTTTACGATCTTTGCTTTACAATCAATCTCACTTGATCCTCTTGTTACAATTGCTCTATGCCTAGAGAGATAAACCATGCCCACCTTCTACACGTACCAAAATCCCAATCCCTCAGCGTTGAACGATTCCAACCAAGGGCATTGGGAAGACCCTACCGACTGGCCGCGTACATTCCTCTACGTTTCTGCTCACGAAGGCGCACAGGGAATCCATCCACCAGCACCCGTCTATCAATCGAATCAGCCTTCTCAACAAGCAATGTACTACTTCGCCGTAAGTGGCCTGTTTCTCGTCACCGTCAGCTCACTCACCATTCACTATAGGGTAGCTCCACAGCTCCAGCAGGCTATTATGTCAACGGACTCTACTATGGAACACAACCTCCCTCTGCAGCAACTGGTTGGCCATATACCTCCTCTTCATACACTTGTTACACTCTGCCCTCTACCCCTACTTCAACCACTCCTTGCAATCTCAACTACATGTACGGCTACTCACCATACAGTACAGCACCACAAGCAATGCCATACCCAGCTGCATCACCATGGAGCCAAGGCTCAGGGCCCGCTCAAGCTGCCGCCGCCGTAGCCGCCAATCTCGCGCTTGCACAGATGCCAAATGCACCGGCCTACTTTGTCGGAGCGACCGCCGCAGACATTCAAGCCCAGAACGCCGTCATGTACGCCAATCTTGCTGCAGCTCAGCAACAGCAGCAGCAGCAGCAGCAACAACAACCAAGTCAACTCGCGCCCTACAAGCCAGGAGCAAGTCCACAGTTTTGGTGCAAGGAGTTGGATGGTAGCTGGACGCTGAGGGAGTACAACGATGCCGTGAAGGGCGATTTTCCTGCAGGACACTGGGAGAGACATGCTACCAGTGGATACCACTACTACGTTCGCCACGCCAGCTGAACAGTACAGGGAGGAAACAGTTGATATGACTTGTGTCGCATAGTGACTCGGCACTACGACAACGCTGGACGGAAATTGGCACTATCAGGAAACGATTCGATGAGCATGATGCTTGGCTAATTTGATGAACGTGGGTGATCGTTCATTGGAAAGCAAAATTGGATGGACGGCTGGGCTGAGTGAGAATCAAGACTCTAACAGCCAAGGGCGAGCTGATAGGAGTCAGACGCAACTGCTTAGCTCAATCACGCTACCACAAACACAAAGTTGCTCCGAGACTTGTTGTATCCTTGAATATGTCCAAATACCTCCTGCTCGGCCAGGTCACTGTGTGACACGGCGCATGGCACTCTCCATCCATAATTTGGTGTACAGCTTGTGCAGCCATTGTATAGTATCAGGCATCGGGCCGTGTGTCTTGTCCTGTGCCTCACCCTCACCCTGGTAGAAAATGCTTTTGAGCCTGAACTCGGCGACGCCCTTGTCGAAATCGGCCTTTGCATCCAACTCAAACAAGCCATCACTCGGCCGCGATGTGTCTGGATTGTGCAAGGGAGAGTCACCGCAGCGTATCAGAACCGAAGTTGGAGTTTTGTCCAACACCACGAAATGGTCTGTTATCTCGGTACCGACGTCGTATGTCGAAGTCTGTAATTGTTCAGGCGTCCAGAGCTGATGTGCGGTTGTCGTGTCATTTCGGTATTTTCTCTCCAGATACAGACGTTGGATTGTATAGCCTGTATAGTGTGAAAGTCAGAGGATGCCATGACAGTATTTTTGAGCATAGCCAACGGAGCCAACCCTCTCCAAGAGAGCGCGCGTGACAGCCTTCCACTTTTGCTTCGATGTCAACACCAGGAGAGCCAAGTCGTCAGAGCAGGTCTCAATAGCATACTGCAAACCTTTGTCGTCTGGCGGCTGCTCACAGAAAAAAAAAGCCGAAATTGAAACAACAATAGCACATACCGAATCCTCCCCAGACACCCTGGTTGAATGCCTCGACCAACTTCGACCCACCATGTCGGGCATCCTCAACGAGCTCTGGCCGGAGCTTATGGAGTGGGATGCGTCTCACACACTCATCGTGGGTGGAAGGGTTAGCATTGGGATTGAATTTAAGGAACCATTTGCTCTGGAAAAGAGGCTCTGCTGTCGGGCCGAACTGATTATCCGGGGTAAATCGGGCATGTTTCGTCCACACGAAAAAGCCGCCCAGCGAGGCGAGAGATGTCACTGTGACGCCCTGAAGGACTTTGGAAAGGCGAGAGGGAGCCATCCTTGCGGCGATCGATCAAGGAGAGATGAGGCGGCTATCTGTGCTGGTACTGTAGGGAGTAACAGGAGGTTGAATCTTGATAACGGCGATTGCTGCTTTTCACGCTGCCTCGGGCCGCCTCCGCTCGAGATCCGCTAGTGGCACAGGGACATTTCGCAATTTATCCGTACAGGGTCGCTAATCCTACATACATATAAGTAACAAAGTCTTGGCTGTGGACGAGCTTGGGATTTGTACGGATACATGAAGTAGTAGTTAGCAGCGCCGTCAGGAAAATGTGCCTTATACGTTGCAAGGCTTACCCAGCTGGAGCCCCAGGCCAAAAAGCTGCCGGCTGATTGTGTTGCCAACGTGTGAGATGCTTCGCAGTAGTAAAATTTCTCCGGCGCATCAATAATTCACTCACCCGCAATATCGAGTTTGCATCATTTTCCTTTGATGGACTGTTCATGCACAAGACCTTACTCTGCATTCCTTCCCTCGGACACTCACAACCCACCACAAAAATGGCGACCGGTCTTTTCGCGTCCTTACCGCAGCCCAAATACACCGGAGAGCATGAAGAAGTGCCGGCGCATGCTCAGCCAAAAGGGCCTAGAATTGTCGGGCCAGGCGTTATTGATGAATCTCAGATTGTTCTAAAAGTCAGTTTTTAGGCTCTACTGGTCCAGCTCATTACTGACATTTGTGATTGTAGCGTGCCGGCCCTCCTCCCTACGGACAACGCTCAGGATGGCGACCTCGATCCGCAGAAGATTTTGGCGATGGCGGAGCTTTCCCAGAGATACCCGTCGCACAGTACCCTCTTGATATGGGCCGAAAAGGAACGTCATCTACTTCCAATGCTCTAGCCATCCAAGTCGACGGCGAGGGCAAAGTCAAATACGATGCTATTGCACGACAGGGGCACAACGAGAGTCGGATCATACATTCAAGTTTCAAGGATTTAATCCCGCTCCGACAACGTGCCGATGCGGGTGACCTGAACCTGGACCGACCGGCTCAAGAAGAGGTCGAAGCTACGGCGGAGAAGACAAGACTGGCGTTGGAAAAGCTTGTTTCGGGTGCAGTGGCAGCGCAGAAGCCAAAGAATGTAAAAGGTGCAACGAGAGAAGAACCTACATATGTGCGCTACACCCCGGCGAATCAGATGGGCGACAACAGCAAAAAGAATGATCGGATATTCAAGATCGTTAAACGGCAAGAAGATCCCATGGAGCCTCCCAAATTTAAACACAAGAAGATTCCTCGAGGGCCACCTAGTCCACCACCGCCTGTGATGCACTCGCCGCCACGAAAATTGACGGCCGAAGATCAGGAGGCATGGAAGATCCCTCCCCCTATCTCCAACTGGAAAAATCCAAAGGGATACACAGTACCTCTGGATAAGCGGTTGGCAGCGGATGGACGGGGTCTACAGGATGTCACTATCAATGACAAATTCGCCCAATTCGCAGAGGCACTTTTTACCGCTGATCGACACGCAAGAGAAGAGGTCAAGCTCCGTGCACAGATGCAGCAGAAACTGGCCGAAAAGGAGAAACTGGCCAAGGAAGAACACCTGCGGGAAATGGCACGAAAAGCAAGGGAAGAAAGACAGGCCACTACTGGGCGGCGGAGAGATTCGGACTCTCAGTCTCGACGGCGGTCGAGGTCGTACTCTGGATCTTCGTATGATTCGAAATCACACAGCGACAGTGAAGATGATGCTGCGAAGGAGAGAGAACGAGCCAGGCGAGAACGAAGAATGGAGAATGAACGACAACTGCGACAGAGCAGGATGGGCACGGAAAAACGGATCCAAATGATGGCACGAGAACAAAATCGTGATATATCCGAGAAAGTGGCATTGGGGCTTGCGAAACCGACGCAGAACAAGGAAACCATGTACGACTCGAGACTGTTCAACCAGACATCCGGATTCGACACGGGATTCAACGAGGATCAAGCATACGACAAACCTTTGTTTGCAGCGCACGATGCCATCAACAGCATCTATCGACCATCGGCGAACCAGGATGACGACGACGGTGAAGACGCGGCCGAGAGCGCAATGGGCAAGATCCAGAAATCCAATCGCTTTGACGTCTTGGGGAAGGCGTCCCAAGGGTTCAAGGGAGCCGATGTGGCCGAACGCGAGGCTGGACCTGTGCAATTTGAGAAGGACAAAGATGACCCCTTTGGCATTGATAGTTTGATTGGCGAGGCTTCGGCCAGGAACGGTGGTGAGAGTGGCAAGAGCGGGAAGAAACGGTATGGTCTGGAAGAGGCTGGACCCGGCGACAGGGAGAAGAAGAGAGCGAGAGTTGACGAGGACGATTAATGGTTTTTGGGGGGTGTCTTGGAGATGGTACGTACTGACTATACGATGGTAGAATGCTTATATATTGGCAATGCAATGTTATATTGTTTGATGAGGATGACCGCGATCCTGGTATTCAGGCTATCCCGCTCGCTGGATCGTCGAGAATGGCATTGGCAACGGCAATGGCAACGAGAAGCATGATCGCCTTAACTAAGGATGTTAATGATTAAAACCCAACGTGGTCGATGAGATAAGATGATCGAGAAGAGCAAGTAGGTTTTTTTTTTGCTGTGGTATCTGTGGTTGGTGATCGATACTGAGTATTGACTAAATACTGAATACTGAATACTGAATACCGAATACCGAATACTTGATATCAACCCACACGGGCAGATACTATTCGGTCTTCGAGGACCCTACCCTGGACAATAGGGAGAAGCCATCTCCATCGACTCGGCACGGCCACGACCTAATGCCCAGTTCTCTTCTGTTCCTGATCGATTCTCATCTATTCCTGTTTCGATTTCTATTCTCTTTCCCCTTTCCACATTATATCAGAACCCAAACTCACCCAACCATCCCATCACATCCCATCCTCTACCGATCCCAACCTCTCCTATCCTATCCTATCCCATCCCGATCCGACCTATCCTCTCCCATCCCATCCAACCCAAGTCGGTCCCAACATCCCATGGCCGTCCTTCCAGGACCAGGACCAGGACCAGGACCACAACCATCTCCATCAAAGACCCTCCCGATAAATTTGCCAAATATTCAACATTCTCGCACCCTGGCCGGGCGTGAAGCCCTGATAACACGCGTCGCTGCTGTAATCCATGAAATTGTGCACGGGGTCTGGCCCGCTGTAGCCTTGCGGTCCGTAGGGGTTTGTGGAGCCTTGGCCGGGCGCGCCGGTGTAGGAGCCAGGCGTGACTCCCGAGGACGGGCAGCTGTCTTTGTAGATTGGACAATTGCCTTGAAGATGACCGGAATATGAATCAGTTAGTTGAGTGTAGAAGGAAAAGCGATGAGTTGTAGAGTGTAGAAGCAAAAGCGAATGAGTTATTGAGTGTAGAAGCAAATGAGTTATTGAGTGTAAAAGGAGGAGGAGAGGACCACCCCGAGAACAGGAGCCAACGCATCGCATCAGATCGAATTCAACAACCTAGACTCACGCAAACAAAGCTAAACAGCATAGAATCGTGCGTATGAAGGTGAAGGTGAAGGCCCAAATCGCCCTCCAAAAAAAAAAGAAAAAAAGCAAAGGAACAGGAAAGAAAAGGCTGGCAAATCTCAATCTCAATCTCAATCTCAACCTCAATCTCAATCTCAACCTCAATCTCAATCTCAACGCTCAAAGCTAGTCAACAAGGTCAAGGTGAAGGCACAAACCGCCCTCCCAAAAGAGAAAAAGAAGGGGAAAGAGAAAGAAAAGTTGGGCAAATCTCAATCTCAATCTCAATCCAACGCTCAACGCTGATCAACAAGGTCAAGGTCAAGACTACTCACTCGTACTCGTCATCTCCTGCGGTGTGTCAGCGACGTAATCGCCAAAATCGCCAGGGTCGCAACTATTGCCATTGAAGGTATGCAACAAGCCATTCCAATGGCCGACCTCATGAGCGGTGGTGCCGCCCAAATTATAGCCGGCAAGGTTCCCACCGGGCATGGTAGCGGCCAGCAGATTGCAGCCGTCGAGGGTATACGAGCTGTGCGGCGTCGTCGCCGTCACCCCGGCCGCCGGCAGACTGCAGAAGCCCAGCAACGTCGAGCCCGCGGGGATGCCGGGCGTGTTGGCCGCGGCCTGCAGCATCGACTGGTAGTAGAGGTTGAGCGACGAGTAGGAGCCGCGGCGCAGCGCGCGCTTCATGGCCACGTCGTCGCCGTTGGCCGCCCATGTGTCGTTGGTGGTGCGGTCGATGCCGAGCAGGCGGAATCCGATCGACGCGTTGGTGTACGCCCGCGCGAGGTAGCTGAATTGCAAAGTGATCATCGTGTCGCTCACGTAGTTGGTCGACCCTGGGACAGCGCTCGAACTGTCCGCCACGATGTGCATGTATGTGTCGACCACGTACAGTGGACTCGCCGCTTGTCGGCGCTGGGATCGGGGCCGGGGCCGGGGCTGATGCCCATCCCCATCTGACTCAAAAGACGGATGCTCGGCGTAGGCATGTCGTTGCTGTACGCTCGAAGCGTTCCAGAGTTCGTTGTCTAATGGTTCGTTGTGCTGCAGCCATCGGTGCGAATCTTCAAGCTCGACCGAGGGACTGCCAGCGCCGCATGACCGACCGACCGGCTTGTATTTGGGAACGCCTGCATGGCTGCATGGAATCAAAGTCAGAACCAACAAAACAAGACATGAACGAATGCATGGCGTCGTGAAGTGGTGCCTTTGCATAGTAAGAAAGAAACTGGAGAGACGGTTGGACACGCAAATACAGGCGAAGGCTGCGAATCAGGCATGAGTGATGATATTGAGATTGAACAAAATCCAGTGTCAACAATGAGCACAGACATCATCTCCATCAATGAATGGCACGGCGGACTTGGAATGTGGAATGGAATGCGCGGTAACGCTTGCCCAGCTGGATTGACATCGAGCCCGAGTACCTTATGTTGTAACAGATATTGGGAAACCGTCCGTGCAGGAATGATATGTGACGATAAGACCCCTGACTTAAGGCGCGACCAGTTCTTTTCAGCCATCTCATCCATATCTTAAGGAACGCCTAGCGCCGCATACCGTCCCTAATACATCATCAACGTTAAAAATCATGCATTCTGTCAGGTCGTCAAGCTCCTCCAGATCTTATCTCCCGCCCAGTCGATACGGCCGTCGACTGGTTATCGGTGTTCCAGGACAAATAAGTATGATCGCCAAGTTTTCTGCTTCGTGTCAGCTATTGTCTATACGCGCTTAAACAGAACACACTCACCTAGGCTTGATCAAATGGGCGACGGTGAAAACAACACCCAGAACAATGCATAGTCCACCGACCACGACATAAGCGATCCCCAAGAAGGAGTTCTTGCCACCCACAATTGTCCGTGTTGAGATCACGATACTCTTCTTGCCGTCGTAGACCTTGACAGGGAAAACTGGACAGGTTAGGCCAAATTAGGCGGCAGCTTGTGCGTTCGAGAGCTTACAGTCATAGATGTCCATTTGATAAATCCCGGCGGTCATATGATCGTCGTCATTGCGTAGGGCAAGTTTACTGAAAGTGGGCAACCCTGCCGTTCTCATCCACACCTGGAATTCTTCATATTTGGACAAGTCCGGAATCGGGTTCTCATCCGTGTATCCGTTGGGATATCGCCTTTGCCAATTCGGAGGCGGGGAGACTTGATCGTTGGTGTACTTTGTTTTCTTGTAGAGCGAAGCATCAGAACTCCAAGCAACACTCTTGTTCGTCATGCGGTACTGTTTGCTTGGTTCACCGCCTGCCAAGTTGACGGCAACTGGGGAGTTGAGGGTATCGTTGAAGATGGAGTTGGCGATCAAGCCGCACGGGTAGTATGCTTTGCCATTGCCGTCAAGTTTCAAAGGGGTGCAAGAGCTCGAATGGATTGTGCTATTGCTCAACGCATCGCCTTTCAGTTGATCAGTATCAAGCGACTTGACGTATCTTCGATGGTTTTGATAAAAGTCCGTCAAACGGTAATAGAGGTAGACGGGCGGCCCGATATCGTTGGGAATTTGGAACTGGAGGGTGCAGACTGGAGTGTCTTTAATCTCGACGCTATAGGGTGGTGTCGTTGTGTTCAACGTCTTTCTCCACTGTGGTCGTACGGTGGTGTTGGAGGATTTGAATGACAAGGAGACCTTGCTGTCTGGGATGGGCTGGAATTCGGAGGTTGCGGTGGAATTGCAGTTGGTGTAGTCAATGACCAGTTCTTGCACCTGGATACAACATCAGTCCATCTCTTGCCAGTGCGACCACGGATTCCACTGACACTTGCGCTCGCCCAGAGAAGAAGACCACCGATGGGGGCAAAGATAATGCCGATTCCGAACAAGATAGGGAGAACGGTTTTGGGGGTGAGGATGGGTCTGGAAAGACGATGTCAGCCTCGAGGCGGAGATCAATCAGCGAGCGATAAACCTACTGCCACGCCTTCAACCTCTGTTGGCGAAACGCGGTATCTATGCGATCGAACGGTCAGCGGAAGCTCGTGGAAATCTTCACCCAACTGCAACCGATTCTAACTTACTCGCCGGGCGTCTGTTCTTTTGTTTCTTCGGAGGGCTCTCGTTATTGGGGTCCTCTTCCTCAATGGAGTCGGGGCGCTGGATTTCTGTTTGCGACATGGCTGGGATGATCGATAAGATGGGAGGAAGGGCGATGAAGAAGGGAAGATGGGAAGCGAGTCCTGACGCCTCTCGAAGCGCAGACCAGCAGCTGGACTCCAAGCAATAGTACTAGTAGCAACAGGGAGCGGGTGGGATGCTGGACATGGCACTGAGGGAGGGTCGTTGCGTTGCACACCTCACTCAGCAACGGGCCCCTAAGCCTCTGTACCTCTCTCTGCCTGCGCCTTTGCACCGCTGCACCTGCCGGCTCACGGGTCTTGCCAACTCCATTCACGCCCGACCATCCCTCTTGTGGCCTAGCGCACGTCACAGCCTCCCTCGTCCATTTTTTGTGATATTTTCGACGCGGGCGGCTGGCTGCTCTTCTCTTTCCTTTTCTCTCCATAACTCATTCACGGACTTGATTTATTGTAGGAGCCAGGGTTGCGCACCTGCACAAATCTCTTTCTCCTCTACTATGTAGTCCAAGATCAGATCCTGCGCCGTAGCTGGAGCTTGCTATGACCTTTTCTTCGAAGAGGTCAATGATGTTCAGTTTCCTTACCAACGGACGCTACAAACTGAATGCTAACATAAACCTACATTTGTATGTGATAATGGCGTATTCACTTCTTCCTCATATTCATTTGCAATTGAGTCTTCCTCGTTTATCTAGAAGATAAAACTCATTCTATCTCATTAGTTGCCTTGTGGCCAAATCTCCCTTCCCGAAAAGCTGGCTGCCGGCCAACTTGAACTCCAGACGCCTCCGCTATGCTTACATATGATGATACATTGACTACGTTTTCTCTCCTTGATCTCCAGCCTCCCAAGTGCTCTCTTGTTTAGTGCCAGGAGGTAGCCACCCTGATGGAATATTCGATTCGTGTGGACGAGAACGGCTGTCGTCCCTCTTAGGATGCGACTCTGACATCTCGGTCACATAATCGTCCTGTATGGCATGGCTGTCGGGGATCCCGGGCGTTTGGACCTCAGTGACAGGTAACAATGCCGCTCTGTGACGGAAATGATCCGACCTGGTTCTCCTCTCTGCAGCGTCTTCTACGCTGGTACGATCGTAGAGGTAGAGGCCTAAAAAGGTCAGGGCAATTCCGAGAACCTGCACTGACGTGGTCGGACTTCGGAACCAGATAATAGCGCCCACAATCACCCAGACTCTTTTGATTAACGAGGCCACCGAATATGACACGGGTGACAACATTGAAAGCAGGACAAATGCCATGATGTTTTGGAAAAAGTGAAAGAGTCCGTTGAAGATGTACTCCAGTATGAGCTCCCCATGATCCAATGCGCCCTGTTTCGCAGAGAGAGGAACAGCCCCTTGCTTCCACAAATCTTTGAGCAAGTCAAATCCTTCTGTGTATAGCCAGACAGGCGCCGAGAGTAGGAACGCACCGACCGAACAATAGCACAAAAGATTGAGCTTGTCCAGTTTCGAGGGGTGATGTGTTTGTCCGTCGGCCTCCACGCGGGCTGACTCCGTGAAGAGCTTCTTTGAGAAGATGTTTTGTGACACGAATACAACGGCTGCCACCAGAGAAGCGGTTATACCCCAGAAGTTGGTGGAGAAATCCGTAGAGCAGGCCAGCATAACTCCCAGTGTGAGCGGAACAAGTGCCAGGTACGTCGCTCGTTTGTACCGGATGCGGTAAACGATGCGGTAAGCGAGGACTGTGAATAACGGAGACAAGCCTTTGATGGTATGCACCAAAGACACCGGGATCTTGGAGGTAGCATATGAGCTTAGTAGATGGCCCAGAAGCTGGAAGACCGAGAGCGGAAATGCTGTGTACAGGACATCCCAAGACGGCCGCCTCAGACCATTCTTGAGCGCCGGAATTGCTCGTCTCAATTGTGGAAACAGGGAAGACAAGCTATTCAGAAATATACACCAAATCGACACCGACGCAAATTGGACTATGGTCAGGGTGGCTGGCTTGGGTAATGCGGTCAATATTGATTTGGAGGAGGTGTTGGTCAAGGCGGAAGTCAGGTACCAAACAATGCAGAGTGTCTGTACCCGTTAGAACTTGTGGGATGCATCCATGGTTGTCACTTACAATGAGCCTGTAAGACACTGGTGCTCTCAGGGCCTCAGCGAGTTCCTGCGCATTTTCGCTAACGCTTCCTTGACGAGTGCGGATTTTGTTGATTGCTTCGCTGACGCTCCGCCTCGATCTGTGTGTATAGATTCCTAAGTTTCTCCCGTCACGCCCTCGCTGGCTCGGTTTCCTCGCCGGCCATTTCAGATCATAGTTCAGACCTTGTGCTGGACTAATGTCCAAAGGACTTTCTGCTACTGCGAATGGGCGGTATTCGTCGAAAGAAGGAAACTTTTCATTGGGGGAAGCATCGTTTGCGCGTTTATGAGGCGACAGAGATCGGTGAGTGAATGTCTGGGGTTCCGGAACTTGGGTCATTGTGGAAGTCATGTTCGTCGAAAGGGAGTCTGACTGCAGAATGATTCGTCCTGTTCTGCTGCATCCGGCGAGAGGTCGCCAATTCAGGGTGAGATGGTAGCTGGTGCCATGGCTTGTAACGAATGGACTGTCGCCAAAGAGACTGAGAGTGAAAAGTGGCCTTGCAAGCTTTGCTCGCTGGTAGGGAAAAGAGGTGGTTCTCTCTCACTCCCTCTCAGCTGGGATGAGTAGCGTCGTATCATTGACAGGAAGCGCACCACGCAATGCACTCGCCATCGCAGAGTCACGCTAGCCCAGAAACAGAAGGCGGTGTGGCGATACAGAGATATGGGTCGGAACAACGGCATATCGCCTTGTGTCACCTTAGTTCTGGCTGTCGAAGCCAGGCGAATCATCTCCTCCTGAATGTATCAAGATGTAGTACAATGAGGCTGGACTACTACGCCAACATCCTCTTGTGTGTAACACTCTATCCTCGCTCCGTGGCGGCGGGAATCTCTCAAGCTGTCCTCTCCACCGATCATGCTCTCCATCCGGACCCCATAACTTTCCTCAGCACCTGGGACTTACTAGGGCCGTTCCGGCTAGGCACTCGAGGTACGACACATCAGATCTCTCTATTTGCGTTCCTGTCGCCCCTTTTTAACTATGTACAGAGGCTGTATGGGGCGCCGACCCTGTCGAGCTCTATGGAGGCATTCGATCAGTCGCCATCGACGAGGGGGCCCTCTACCACAGTCCTCTCACCAGGGACGCGACAGTGCAATGGAGCAATCGAACATTCACCACTCTAGCTTCGAAGACTCGAGCATCCGTCGAATTGGTCATAGACTTCCCTGAGGTCGACTGGCAATTTGCACAGAAGATTTATGGCTGGTCTGCTTTCCAATTCCAGGGGTGGGCGAAAGGCGGCATTTGGAATACCGACTCCGTTGTACGAAGAGTGGTGCTGCATCCAGTCAACATTCTCGAGCTCTGGGTCAATGATATCCATGTATTTGGAGGAGACTTCTATGGCTTTGAGAGAGCCCCCGTTGCTTTGGATCTTCGGCCTGGCCTCAACGACATCAGTGTGCGCCTCACACGCGATGTTCGGTCGATGGGTGGTGCATTTCCTCCAGTTATCCGAGCGACTCTCAAAGCCGAATTGGTCTCCGCTTCCATCGAGGTTCCTCTTCAAAGCCTGGTGTTACCTGATGTGGTTTGCGGTCGATTTTGCAGTCGTTTTGGTAGCATAACGGTGAGGAACCAGGGCGATTCGTGGATCCAAATCCAACACATTTTCGCAAATCTTGCTGAACGAAGTGCTATTGTGTCAAGTGAAGCAATTGGACTCGCCCCTGGTCAGTCACGTCCTGTGAAGATGACCCTCGAGTCTATTGAAGGACTACAAGAAGTTGTTCATTTTGAACTTGAATATACTACAGACGACTCAAAGTTATACCAGCAGACATTTCAAGCGCCAATAACTCACACCAATGATTCGTCTTCACAAAAAATCACATTCCTGCATCCTAGTGGCGTGGTCTCTTATGCCATACTGAGACCACCACCGACAACAAATTCCCCATCAGTAGATCAAGTGGCCCCTGTTCTTCTGAATCTTCATGGAGCAGGCGTCGAAGCAGACGGTTCTCTGGCTCGCCATATGTTTGATGCGGCTCAGGATCTACCGGTATGGATACTCTCTCCGTCAGGCTTGAGCCCGTGGAGCGGGGACGACTGGCATACCTGGGGCATGGCTGATGCTGAAGCTGCACTGTCGGCCGTCCCCAAATGGATCCGAGACACTGGTTGGGATGGCCCTGCGCTGGAATCACCAAAGTTGTTGATTGCAGGTCATTCCAACGGCGCACAAGGGACTTGGTTCTATGCGTCGCACCAGCCTGATCGTGTTCTTGGTGCAGCTGCCGCTTCGGGATATTCTTCAATCGAGAATTATGTCCCATACCTGTTGTGGAACGAAGCAGATCCACTCCAAGTCGGCATCATTCAGACCTCGATGAATAGTTTTCGTCATGAGTTGTTGACAGAAAACTTAGCAGGTATTCCTATATTCCAGCAGCATGGCACTGAAGACGCCAATGTCCCCGTATACCATTCTCGCCTGATGAATACCTTGCTTGCGCAAGTAGGTCAGGTGGCTGACTACTCCGAACTACCAGGCAGGGGACACTGGTTTACTGGGTCTATGACCACTCCATCAATGCTGGACTTTTACCATGGGTGTCTGAATGGCTCCAATCCAATCCCCACTGTTCCCACCCAGTTTACATTTGTTGTGCCAAATTCACACGATCTGGGCTCTCGGTATGGTATCGTTATTGATCAATTGGCCACCCCAGACAGAATGGGGCGGATAAAAGTGACCACCAGCTTGCATGGCTCCATTAACCGGTGGCATATCAGGACGGAGAACATTCGCCGGTTGCATTTCAGTCCTGCTGCACATCTTGCCAATGCGCCTGATGAGATCGTGCTTGACGACATGCCCCAAGGAGTCAACTTTGCGAATTTCACAGAGAAGGAGTCGTTTGTCAAGTTTGAAACAAACATCTGGGGCAGAGAGGTGGCACTAGAGTGGAGGAACATTGAGCAACGTTATGGACGTCAAAGGGGATTCCTTGATTCGATCCTCCGCAGCGCAGGACCCTTTGAGCTTGTTTATTGCTCTGACCAGGCTTTCCAGTTGGCAATCCAGGCCAGTCGGAACTTCATGCAATACTTCGGAGCTGATTCGAACATCAACCCTTGTCTGAGATATAAGGAGGCTCTGCATCGACAAGGAAATATAATCACGATTGGCTTGGGAACTACGATCCCCCCTGCCAGCCTTCCGACCTTTCCTATCCAGCTTGGGGAAAAACAGATCTTGCTGACGACGAAGGACTCGAACACCATATCGATCCCCCGCACATCAGGCATGGGAGGTGTATGGCTTCGTCCGCTCCCTGACTCGAGGCTCGAACTCGTCGTATGGGGCCATGATGAAGTTGGGCTGAGGCAAGCTTCCCGACTGATTCCCACCCTTACCGGAGCAGGTCAGCCAGATTTTGCTATCCTGAACAATGAAGCAAGATGGAAGGGACACTCAGGGGCCATAGCGATGGGGTTCTTTGACTATAACTGGAGAATTTCGGCCGCTTCATTCCTCCCATGAGGCGCATAAACCAATGTGCAATCGCAATAGACTGCAGGAGCCTTTGAGTGATTGTACAAAGGATCTGGGAGAGGCTCTCGACGGGATGACTGGAGGATAATCCGCACTTCTCGGGTCAGATGGAGCAAGCTGGCTACTGACTTTCAAGGGCCTGTTGAGACCTGCGGAGAATGGTGAATGGGATATGCTGCTTCCCCGCCGCTGCTGGGAGCAGCTTGCTATTGAAAGAGGTTGGCTGCCTTGGATCGGAGTGAAGAAGGAAGGAGCGTACACTGCGGCTGCCAGTGGGTGTCCTTTGTGCCTGCAATTCACTGCACTGCACCTTGTTCATCCTCCAGTCTCTGTCCCCTTCTTCTTCATCGCTCACTGCTCTCTTCTTTTCTTTTCGCAGGCAGTGTCCGTCTCCCATCTCCTCATTTGCTGGCAATCTCGTGTCCCTCCCACCGCCTCGACGACGGCCTGTCGCCATCCTGCCCTTCGTTGACATATTCCCGAATATCTTGCATGTTAGGACTTTGGCCTGAACTCTTTGTTTTCGGACTACAACTCTCTCATGGCTGCGCTTGTGTCCACTGGGTCTCCCAAAATGAGTCGCAAGTCAACTCCAACCATCAAGGTGCGCGAAGAGAGTGAAGAGATACGTGGCGCTGCGGGCAACAATCTTACTGTGAGTCGGGCAACGGATCTGTTGACGCCCTAACTTACATGTTTGCAGCCTTCAACAACATCTCACATTACACCTTCAGCCCGCCCTCCTTTCACAGTTTTGCACTCCGATAAGCTCAGCAACATTCAACCTTCAAAGCGCAAGGACAAAGTGAGTTATGCCAGAATGACATTACTCTCAACCAAACACCCACTGACCACGGAGTTTGCAGACCACCACAGACCAACCCGAGTCCAACGTTGCCGCCGGCATGGATGACATACTCTCCCGCCTCAAGCTGAATGACTCTCGCAAACCCACGCCTCCTACTGAAAGCAAAGCTCAGAAGACTGACTTTGGCACGCTTAACAAACTTCTGAACAATCTGCAAGACCAGAACAAAACCTTGAAGGAACAGGAGAAGGAACTTAAAAATGGTGTAGAACCAGATACTCAGAAAGAGATCGGCACAACCTCTACCTCTGCCTCTGCCTCTGACCTTTGTGTCCCTGGAATTGGTCACTTTGACATGGCAAAGCCGAGCCCAGGCCCGCATCCCTCAGTTGTTGGCAACGTTGACCTTGCAGAGATGATGCGTGTCAAACAAGAGCTCGAAGCCGCCAAATCGGTCATATCTCGCCAGGAGCAAGAACTTGCTGAGACCCGAAATCTTAAGCAGACCATGGATCAAGCCATGGGTCCTCCTTCCGAAGTTGACTTTGGCGCGCCAAATGACATCTCGGAGCAGACTATCGGGCATCTTCAGAGTGCGTTCAACGCTTCTGCTCGTCCGTTTACTTCACGCACCGACACCTGGGTTGCTCAGGAGGAGGCACGTTCTGAACAGTCCGATGTTCTTGGTGCGGGCAACTTTGGGCGTGGTCGAGCAATTTGGAACAATCCCACTGCATCCATGACAAATATTTTGGCCAGTAACGCTCCTGCGGCAGGTTACACCAATCCTCGTGATTCCCGCCTCTCCGGTCAAGCCTACAATGGTGTGTATGGAGCAACCATTTCTCCTGCCGAAGCAAACTTCCAGCCACGGAACTTCTCAGCTGCTCCCAATGGTTACGACATGCACAGAAATGCTGAGATGATGCCATACAATCCTTCGGTTGGTATGAGGCGGAATGGAGGACAATTGCGCATCAATTCGACCATCAGTGACCCGATGGCCCAATTCGGCAGCTTCCCACCAGGTGCATCGGCACTTACTCCGCCGCCAATCAGTCCCGTAGCGCTTCCAGCTCAATACAATTATCAACGCGGACTTACAACACCAATCACTCCTGCAGCACCGGACTTCCCAACCACCACTGTTCATGGGGCTAGCAACCCATGGTCGCTTCCGGTAAGTGTTTCTCCAATTTACCATGCCCTATAGCTGACTGTTTCAGGGGGGAGCAGTGAACGGACAGACCTATGTGACGCCACTTGAACCAATGAACTATCGTCGTCTCCTTGACAAATCTGTGTCCTGCGACTGGAAGTATATTGTGGACAAGATCGTCTGTAACAATGATCAGCAAGCCAGCATCTTCCTCCAACAGAAGCTCAAGGTCGGCACAGCGGAGCAGAAATTCGAGATTGTGGAGTCTATTGTCAACCAAGCTTACCCTCTCATGATCAATCGGTTCGGTAATTTCCTTGTTCAACGATGCTTCGAGCACGGTACCCCGGAGCAGGTTGTCGCGATTGCCAACGCCATTCATGGAAATGTCATCTCTTTGAGCATGGACCCTTTCGGCTGCCACGTCATCCAGAAGGCTTTTGATTCTGTCCCCGAGGACCACAAGGCTGACATGGTGCGAGAGTTGCTTCGTCGTATTCCGGACACTGTCATCCACCGTTACGCCTGTCACGTTTGGCAGAAACTATTCGAACTACGCTGGAGTGGCGAGCCACCACAGATCATGTTGAAGGTCAATGAAGCCCTCCGAGGCATGTGGCATGAGGTTGCCTTGGGTGAAACTGGAAGTCTTGTCGTGCAGAACATTTTCGAGAACTGTGTCGAAGACGAGAAGCGCCCTGCCATTGAGGAGGTCATTGCCAACATTGATTTGATTGCACACGGACAATTTGGCAACTGGTGCATCCAGCATTTGTGCGAGCACGGCTCTCCACCAGACAAGCGTCGTGTGATTGACCACATTCTCGCCAAATCTTACGACTACAGCATTGATCAATTCGCCTCGAAAGTGGTGGAGAAGTGCCTGAAGATTGGAGGCCCAGAGTTCTTGGATCGTTACCTCGGAGTCATCACCACCGCTCATCCAGACCGTCCACGTATTCCGCTCATCGATATTGCGGGCGACCAGTATGGCAATTATTTAATTCAATGGATCTTGATGAACACTCATCATCACCAGCGAGAGCAGGTGGCCATTCACATCCGCAAGCACATGGTGTCGCTTCGGGGCTCCAAATTCGGCTCTCGTGTTGCCATGCTCTGCTGCAACCCGAACTCAGTCACTCGTCCAGGTCCTGGAGCAGTCGTCAATCCCTTTGGCGCACCGGGCCAACCACGCAGCCAGTGGCCTCGCTTCCGCTAGGTCTCCACATCAAGGTCTTGTCTGGCCCTAGCTGGTGGCTTACGTCAACTATCTCATCTACTTACTGATCATCTGTTGTCAAGATGAGGGTATTCTACGAAAAGTCAATACACATGGGGGCATCTTCCCTATGGCTTGGAATACTGGCTTTACCGATGGGTAGGGAGCGACACTCCAGCACTGAAGTCAGCCGCCCAAATTGGCTTGCACCTCTTGGCTTTTCATCTCCATGTATTTCTTACCGGACGAGTCTATTCGGATCATTCACCCTGTATGTTCTTTCCCATATCGACAAAGAGTTTTCGTATGTGCCGGTGGAGGGGGGGCCTCGGGGGAAAGTCGGCATTGGAGTCACGACTTCAAGTTGCTGGCAGTGGATATTTCAGAGCTACAGCATTATCACGGCCAATGTTCAGGCGACGACACCGGGTGTATCAGATCATGTTCCCGACATTGTCCTGCCGAGGGTGAAAAGGGAAAATACCCAAAGCATGTATTTAGCAACAGCATGAACGACAATGATCAGGACAATGTAGCCATAGTGCACATGATAACTGAACAAGAGCTTCATTCTTCTCAGAGAGACTTTGCTTGCCGCACATTGTTTTCATTGTCAAAGTAGAAAATGGCCAAACTGCTACACTTAGGGCCGTGGGCTGCATCACTTCTGCGAGGATAAGCCCCCACGGTGGTTGGGCAACTCGCTTGCCGCCGAAGTGCGCTCCAGTGGAAAGGAAAGTTGGAGCCGAGCGACTGACTCTGTAGAGATGTGGGTCTGGCTCGGGCACTTTTACAGGCCAGAACACGTCACGTTGTATCAACAAGTAGGATATTTTCAGCTTTCCCTTTCAATGACCTTCATCCCCATTCATCCCCATTCGGGAAACAAGAAACAACCAAACAAGAAAGACCGCTCGAGCAGGACATGGTCAAATCCAGGGTAAGGGTCTTCGCTTCAATCGTCATACCACCCGGGCCGAACAGAGTCGCTCATGAACGCATCGACGACGTTATCGTAGATCTCGGCCTCGTTGCCTTTGTCGCCGTTGATGAACGAGTGCCATTTAACCTCGCCGCCTTCGAGGAGGATCGGGGTCGCGTAGGGGGCACGGTCGGGGCCGAGGGATTCCCAGAGTCGAGTCTAGTTGATCAAGAAAACTGGTGAGTGATTGAATTTCATTACGGACGATAGTGCAGAGTGAGATGAGAGAGGGGAGAGGGGGTAGGTTTCATCCCACGGACGATAATACAGGGTGAGGGAGGAGAGGAGAGAGGTGGTAGGTGATAGAGGAGATAAGGTATAGGCTGGGGCTGCGAGCTGCGAGTAAAGCCGAAAAGAGCTGAGCACAGCAAAGCACAGCAAAGCAGAGTGCATTATACCCCCCGAAGAACAATTCACACACATAGAGAGCTCCAAGACGTGTGATGCCAATCAAGGGATAAGTGTGATTGTAAATCGGGATTGGTGAGGCGAGGTGTTTCTCAGAGGTGCAGTGTTGCTCGGGAACAAGAAAGAAATCAGGGATGCGGATAGATAGATGGGTAAGAAATCAGGGAGGCGGATGGACGGGTGACGGATAGACGTACCAGCTGAACCCACAACTTCCGATTGACGTCCTTAGACAACAGCATAGTATCGGCCTCAAAGTACGGCAGTTTCGGCATATCGAGCCGTTTGGCCTGCATGCTCAAGTTCGTCCACTGCGTCTCGCACCACAGGGTTTTGCGGGCGTCGGCCTCGACCGAGGTCTGGTGCGTCGTTGGTTTTCTAGGCCGCGACGCCGCCGCAATGATGGACGCGGCATCTTTGTCTTTGCCCTTTTGGTCCGCCATGAATGACTTTCTAGGGTTGGGATTGGGATTGGTTAATCGATGAGATAGATTGAGATGAGACGATATCAGATCTCGCGCTGAGCTGACTGGCGATCAGGCTGGCGAAATGCACGGTCCTTGGCTCTCTGTTCTGTTCTGTTCTGTTCCTTGGCTCTCTGTTCCGTTCCGTTTTGTTATGTTGTCTTCGCTGGCTGGGCAAAACAGGATGAAATACTGGGCGTGGATGGATCTCTCGCTGCTTGGGGTTGGAGGCCGGTGTACGCTGTACGCTGTACGGTGTACTGGACAGAGTACGGCACTAGTACACAGCTGATGTTTGGTTGGATCTCCAGGGCCCTTCGGGAAATAGTGAAAAACGGTAGAGGGGGTGATTGAATGAGTGAATCAATGAGATGGAGCGTCCAAGTCCGTACTAGATGAGTGAGGCAGCTGGGCTCGATTGCGTACTGTGTAAAATCTCAGTTGGGTACCTATTCAATGTTGCTGTCGGAGAGCCCGGCATGGTATTGAGTGAGACATTTATTATTATGATTTGACAGGCTCGCGATATCAGAATGCACTAACCGCCCCCGTACTCCGCTGTACCAATACTGCAGCTCAGAAAACATCGAAATGCACTTTATCAGGGGGCTCGGGCATAAACGACACGCACTTACACGTGTACCATCTGTGACTGATAAACACCGTGACAGCAACTATTCAAAAAAGACGCATTGTTTCATGTCATTGTTTCAATTGTCATCAGCTAAGCTCACAGATGGCCACCCGGATTGATCATGTCCATGTTAATGAAAAGCTCCAGCCGTCTTCACCAAATTGCTCGGTTGTAGCCAGTTGCCAGTTGCCAGTTGCTATTTGCCCTTTGCCATTCCATTTCAGCACTGTTGTCATCTCATCTCATTTCATCTCATAGTGCTCCCGGCACTCCGCGAAAGAAAAGGCATCATTCATCAGTCTTGACGAGTCATTTCCAAGACATATTTGGGCTTGCCTGGATACCCAAGTATGCCGCTTGGGCAGGTTATACTCATCTGTAACCACGCTCAGTACCGGACCAGTCCGTTTCCATGACCGTGCTTGTGAATGCGACGCTTGTGTGCCCTCGCTATTGGGGCTGTACCCTCGGATACAGTCACTGTAACGATATCCTCCACCAGAATCATGTGGACTTCTACACTGCCACTCATGTAGGTTGAAGTCACCGTGATCTGAGGGTCCGTGTCTGATGGAGATGGGGTTGTTGTGACATTCATGTTGGCTGAAAGAGGCGCCGCCGTCGCAATCGCAGTCGCAGCCGCCAAACTCGAGGTTGGGTTCTGTGATACACTCAACACTGTAGCGTTTGCAGTTGGCGAGGGAGTAGCTGATACTGCTGTGGCTTCTGGCATGGTCGCTGGTTCAGGACCTGCCTGAACCTGTATGTTACCGGGTAATTGCTGAACAAGATTGACCGGCTCATCCTGGAGGGCCTCTGGAACCTCCATCTTGCATTGCGTACCAACTGTTCTGTCCTGCAGTGAGAATATCGGGCAATCTTCCTGGAGACCCGTGCTGTTCAAACTTGTGCAGATTGTATTGTCGATCGCATCCTGCAAGACTCCCTCATCCCATCCACAGATGAAATCTCCGTGGTAGCCGTAGCCAGTGGGGTCACCGTTCGAAAACACAAATTGCCCATCCATGCCGGCAAAGAGTGGTGTCTGGTAAATTGTTTCGTAGAACAAAATTGGTAGTTTCACCGGGAAACCTTCGGGGCATGTGCCATACTTGACCTCACTTGGATACGCGACGTGTGTGGTGTGATTACTACTGTCCAGATCTTTGCCATTCCAGCATGATGGGAACAGTAGTTCCGCGCGTATTCCATCCTCGCATGTAGAGTCAATAAAGCCCTTGTTGCGAAGTCCATGGTGCTCTAGCGAACCTTCGTTTGGGACCCCGTCGCTGTAGTGTAGACAGTTGAAGCCAAGGGCTTTCTCCATAAGAGATTGCTGAGTCATATCGCTCGGCTGCCAGAGTGACATGGGAGGATCGGGGTCTGGACCATAGAATGCACGTTTGACCGAGTTCCCAGCAATCATGCGGAAGTTCTGAGGGAACGCCGTCGCCGAGACGTTGGCTTCCCCGCTCTCAGTGAAGTAGTACCTGACGGTGTAAGCAGGGAGGATTCAAGGAAGAAATGCCGGGCAACTTACACGGTCATTCCGCCAGAGGTGGGAATCATCTCGAAAGTGCCGTTTGAGTGCTGAAAGTACATGCGTGGTGCCCAGTAGACTGAGTGATCCTGCGTGATGGAACAGCTGGTACAGTTTGATGTCAACAATTCGTCAATGGTGGGATCGAACCCAAAGCCTGCGCTATGATCAGATTTCACTTTCCCGTCAACTCGGTTTCTTGAACTCACTGGATGCGCCAAAGCTGACGTGAACGTGTTGTGATGGATGACCTGGAGACATGATCGGATCGACGCGTCCATTTCCAAGTTCACCGAAGCACAGATGGCGGAAGAAGGCGTGAACTGGGACGGTATTGAGGAGGAACACCACAAGGAGTAGAGCGGGTCCGGCGCCGAGAGATTTAAGCTTGACCTTAGGAATTACCATTGTCGCAACTGTGTAACAGTATAGGCTTGATTATGAGAGAAGGGAGGTTCTGTCGGTGGTAAAGATCGACTGCGGTCGAGTGAGAAGATAGAAACGGGGTTTAGAGGTTTGATCGAACGAAGGTCGAAACAAGAGAAGCGTAACGATCGTACGATAAAGGAGTGTCAATGGACAATGGATAATGGCGAGATGCGATTCTGAGGATGGGATGGATTGGGTTGCTGGATCGCAATGGGGGAAGCGGACAGAGGGTTGAGAGTTGAGAGTTGAAGTCGTGCGGTAAGTTAGTCAAAGTCGCGCAGATATGGGAAGGTACTGTTTACTCACTATAGTCTCATGGTGTCGCAGTCAGTTTCTTTGTTTGGGTGAGGCAGAATCTTTTGTCGTCGGTCTGCTCTTTGACCTTTTGACCCTTTGACCCTCAACGTGGCCTGCCTTTTCGCGAGTTGCCACCTGCCGCCCACTCTGAGTGACGACGTGCAAAGCTCACCGTCCACAAGATCATGCGCTCTGCCTCCTCTGTCGTCCGTCAACACCAAGACCGAGGAAGCTCCTTCTCTTCACCCACTAGAAGCTCTGCTTGTTCCCCGTTCGCCGCAGCCTGCGCTGAGTCACGTCGCTTTCACTCGTATGGAACCGAATCCTTCTAGGTCAGCAGAGCCAAGTCAACTGATGTGGCTGTGGATATAGTCCCAGTTGTCTCACGCGGGTCTTTTCGCCTTCACAGCTGGCTTGGGGGATTTCACAATCACACCTGCTGATCACGAGAGCAGACGATGGACGTCAATGGAAGGAATCTGTTGTTTGGTGTCCAACAAGATGGCAAGCCCACAACCAAGAGAGGAAACATGGACATACGACGCACAACAGCAGCAGATGGGCAATAAAACCACAAAGACATGGTGGACACATAGCACACAGTAAAGACGATGCGCAGCGCACCATCATCACCAAATTTCTTCTGCGCATCTTACAGATGCGGTCATGCGGTTGCATCTCTCCATCAAAGAACTTGCATGGGCCGGGTTCAAGCCCTGCAGTGGTTGCTGAACCATGGTTGAGCGCCCAGATGAAATCTCAATTCCTGCTGGCTGCCTATTTCCTTTGCTGAGGAAGCGGTAATGTGCAATGCAAAGGAAGACGTGCTTCAATCTCCCCCGTTACTTCTTTGTTGTTGCACGTGTGGCATGGCGTTTCTTTGTCATCGCTTCTGCACGCTGCCGTCGACTAATTTCCGCAGGCGCTCAGTATGCTGTGGGATACGGGACAAATCCATGCGATTGGAGCACCTTTCCCCAAGCGACCTTTCGCAAATCGAAAACAGCTTGCCAGACCTGCAACGATGATCGGGATCTCAGCAACAGGCTCATATACGCTGAGCTGGCCGTCCCTTGCGTGACGCTGTGTCCTGAACACTACGACACAGTAGGTCAAGCCCGAAGGTCGGCGGCTCAAACCGGCATGTTGAGAGTGAGAGCAACAGCAAGGCGCCGACTTTGCGCCAACAACCTGTGCGGACTCTGGATAAGCTAGAGGCGATCGCCGAGTTAAGTACGGATACGGTACTCCGTGTATGGACCTGATGGACTGGCAAGCAAGCTGAGATAGCCTGGCGCCTCCACCACAGCAAGGGCTTCTGGCCGCATGGGCGGTGAAAGGTCGGTACCAACTTTGCTGATATTGACTACGGAGCTGTAGGGTTTATGGCGGTGACGCAAATAGACGAGATCGAGGACCGGCCTGGACCGGATTACGCAATGATACCGGATCTGCACGCCTGTGCACTGCGGTATCGCCTGAAGAGCGCCGGTACGCGTCAAGGGGGTTTATGGTGCCCTGGCCAGGCGGCAAAGACAGTCCGGAGTAGTGCGTGGATGCAAACTCACCTACAACAAAACTGTTTTACGCAACTCGTCATGATAAATTGAGGTCTAACATTTTTAGTGGTCTCTGGAAAGCACCTGAAACATCACATCCTTCGCGCACCTTCAACAGGGAATTAGATTACAACCTCGATGCCAATCCAGCAGAGCGGGACAAGATGGCTGGTGAGTGAATATGCTTGCTTATCTCCAGATTGGAATAACACAGCACAGCTGCGTACGGAGACCCATCCAGTCCGTTGATGTCAGGTACGTTTGTATGCCCGCCAGCACCACGTTACAATCTACTGAACCTGTCTTCAGCGACGGACAGAACACCCCTGGGCCTGGGCCATGTACCTGAAACTCGAATTCTGGTGATTATGACAGGAGGGACTATCTGTATGCAGAAGTCGCCAGATGGCCTTGTTCCAGCCCGCAATTTTCTCGACCGATGTATGGCTCCTCGGCCGGAATTCAATGATGGAGAACCCCATGACCCTCTCGAGGTTGTGTTCGATGATGGGCCGGACGGCTTGGGCAAATTGCACAGTCTGAGAACACCAACAAGCGTCTATGGGAAACGCATTAGGTAAGTCATCTATCTAGCCCCTAGTTTCCCTCGACAACAGCAGTCTAACCCCGGCTGATGCAACCAATCCTCAGCCGGTGGTACTTGTTTTGAGACTTAGCTAAGTCTCTTGAAGATATGCCGTGTTGGAATATGAAACCCTGCTAGATTCATCATCCATCGATAGCAAGGGGTGGGACCAAATAGCCCAGACCATCTCTCGGAACTACAAGCTTTTCGATGGCTTTGTTGTTCTCCACGGCACAGACAGCTTAGCATACACATGCTCAGCCCTCAGTTTCATGCTGCAGAATTTGGGGAAGCCCGTCATACTAACAGGTACGTTGACCCTCAGAATCTTGTTGTGCTGAAAACGCCATCGCATCGCAGGATTGAGCTGCATGGCGTGACAGGGCGAGAGTTCGCGCAATCACCTGTACCCCTGGCATCAACAGCCATTGTCCCACCGTGCTGTGTCGACCAGGATAGCCTCAAGTCGCATGCTAATGGTGGAAAAGGCTCCCAAGTCCCATTCTCCGAGCGCAAAAATGATGCCTTGGACAATCTGCTCGACTCGTTGGACATAGCTGCCCACTTCATGATACCCGAAGTGTGTCTTTGCTTCAACTCTACCTTGTTCCGTGGCAACCGAGCCACCAAAGTATCCGCCAGCGCGTTCGATGCATTTGCGTCCCCTAACCTTCCGCCGTTGGCCAGGATCACGGCAGTAGACACGGAAGTGGCCTGGAACCTGGTCACCAGGCCGACATCACTTCAAGCATTTAACATTCAACCAGACCTTGATATTCATCATGTGGCGTGTTTGAGAATTTTCCCCGGGATCAAGCCCAAAATGGTCGAAGCCGTATTGCGAACCGAGGGTCTTCGAGGACTGGTGCTGGAGACGTTTGGTGCTGGCAACGCGCCTAGTGGACACGACAACAAATTGATCCAGGTGATATCTGATGCGGTGCAGCGCGGCATTGTAATTGTGAATGTGACGCAATGTTTGACGGGCAGTGTCAGTCCCCTTTACGCACCAGGCATGGCTCTTGGCCGCGCTGGTGTGGTCGCAGGCGGCGATATGACGAGTGAGGCTGCTTTGACTAAATTGGCGTACCTTCTGTCGCTTCCACAAGCGAGCCCGGAATCAGTGGCCAAACGCATGGCCATCTCCATTCGAGGGGAACTCACGGAGCACTCGGAGACCGTTTTCAGTCACCCAACTGGCGAGCTGTCGTCTCCTGTCGCCCAACTCACCGCCATTGCATATGCTATTGCCAGCGGAGACCTCCAGAAGGTGCAAGATCTGCTGCGTCAGGACACCCAACTGATGAACCGCCCCGACTATTCTGGCAACACCCCTGTGCATCTAGCAGCCACCGGACCGAGCCTTGAGATACTTCGGTATCTGCTCTCATTAGGCGCCTCAGTCCATCTCCGCAATCACACAGGTTCAGGACGGACACCGCTTTTTCTAGCTGCGAATGCCGGCCTGCTGCCGCACGTATTGCTCCTTCGACAGGCCGGCGCACATCTCCATGCCGAAGAGCTCGACACGGCACGACTGCATGCAAGTCAAAGGCCAGATGTATGGGCGCAGGCGGGCCTGGACATGCCTTAGGCACGGGGAGGCAGGGATTGGACGGGGACGCTCAGGGCGTAAGAGGTCAAGGTTTGGTGGTCTGAGCCCAAGCTACATAGCTAGGTAGGTAATAGGAATTAGGTATACTGTGTACCTATTACTACACATATGCACGATCTAGAGGATCCGCCACGTGCCAGTGGTTGAGCACGATGGCGAAGTGCAGCCATTATCAAATAGGTAGTAGAACTGCACCAGACTGTTGGCTAGGAAGCTGGAGAACAAGCTGGGACCAAGTCGCGGCCACCAATGGCAGTGGTCGCTGCAGGCGAGAGTTACTACTACTTGTAGCCTGGGCACTCCGGGCTGCGGTATACACTGTACAGGATCCAGTATAGCGGCAGGCGTGGGTGATGGCCCCTAAGCCCATCCATTATTATTGCGTGCGAGCCGGACTGTCGGCTCTGCTCAGAGTGGCTGACCGTTGGCTGCTGAAGCCCATCAATTCTCCTGTAGGTCTAGGCAATGTGCGCCTGCGATGGGGCCGCGGAGGTGTCCGACTTTCGGTGACTGAGACTGCTACGGCCATGTACCACCACCATCCTTATCCCTACCATTACCATCACCACCACTACCACCACCACACCGCTACCATCAGAAATGTCAGAACCTGCCAGCGGTGAGGCGCCACTGGGAAGTGATGGTCGAATGGCTCTGGCTCCCCGCCTTTCCTTTCCGTCAGCTTAATCCCCCGCACCCACGCACCATTCGTGGCCTGCGCTGCGCTGCCTGCGCCTGGCGTTGCATTGCCTGCGAGGCAGTTTTCGCTGTCATCTCCCGGCTATCACCTCCCACCGTCCCTCTCCCGCTCCCTGTCCCTGTTGCTGCTGTGCGACCTCTCCAGGCACCTGCCATTTGTCTCGAAGCATCTCGCGGCGACGGGACTCGGTCTCTGGTTGTGTTTGTTCCGACGCTCGGCCCCAGTGTGTAAACTCGAGCCTCGAATGGCCCCAGCACCCCGCCGCAGACCCTCGAGCCGGGTTACGTAAAGAAAAAGGCTGCATCAGGTTTGGCTGATGGACTTTTTTTGCAAAAGCCGTTGCAGAAATTGCTCAACCAAGGGTCCTCACTGGGACCGTATTACGGCAGAGAATCTCCTGTCAAGTCTCTTGCCTTCTGGGGCAGGAATGGCGATATTCCCTAGTCCCATAGTACCATATAGCCATATCCGCTCATACAATGTGTGTGTGCTCGAAGTCTGGATCTGGCTGTCTATTATGGTGTGATACTTGCCACCTCTGTTGACTCGGCTCCCGTCCTTCCTCGTCGACAACTCCTTCTTACGACGGATCCTTCTGATATCTAACTTGAATCTGGATGCCGATCCTTGATCTTCTCTCTATTGTGGCATCTCCAGAGTTCCAACCTCTACCCTTGTGAATTTTGTGGCCCCGAGGGTTTGTTGTCTCCTCAGCCTAATCGCGATAAACTTTGCCACATGCCAAATCCCAAAAAAACCATAGCCATCGTCAATGGAACGGGTCGCCAGGCAGCCTCAGTGATCCGGGCCGTGTCCGCGGTCGGATATGCTGTGCGCGCTCAGGTCTACTCGACAGAAGGCCTGGTGGCGGAGGAGCTGGCCGAATTGCCCAATGTCACCTTGTTCGAAGGAGAGTTGCTGGACAACCCGGCGCTCATAGACACCATCTTTGATGGCGCGCACATTGCCTTCATCAACACCATCCATCTTGCTGGCGATGAGATCAAGATAGGAAAAGCACTAGCCAGCGCGGCCAAGAAGAAAAATATCCAGCATTTCGTCTATAGCAGCATGCCCGACCACTCGATACACAACCCCAAGTGGCCGGCTCTCCCTCTGTGGGCCTGCAAATTCACCGTCGAGAACTATATCAGACAACTCGGACTGCCGGCGACGTTTGTCTACGCTGGGATCTACAACAACAACTTCACCAGCCTGCCATATCCTCTATTCTGCATGGAGTTCAAGGACGACGGAACGCTCGAGTGGCGAGCCCCCTTCCATCCCGACATCAAGTTGCCCTGGGTCGATGCGGAACATGATGTTGGCCCTGCGGTCCTCCAAATCTTCAAGGAGGGCCCGACCAAATGGAACGGATCAAGGTATGATTTCACCCCCACACTCCCAGCCCGTGCTATTTCTACCTGTTGCTGATGCTTGAGCTCCGTCAGGATCGCCTTGGCCTTTGAAACCCTCACACCTCTGCAAGTATGCGAGATATTTGGACGAGAACTGGAACGGCCGTGCAAATATGTCTTTGACCAGCACATCGAAATCAAGGTTCCTGTACCCGACGCCTATCGACAGCAGCTGGCCGGCATTGAGCTCCTTTTCGGCATCTACAATGCGCCCTACTATCCCGGGTCAGACTTTGAATACAGTTCTCGTCGGAAGGGCAGCAACGAGACCATTACCGGGAGATCCAGCCATGAACCATCAGGCAAGGGCAGGCCAGGGAAACTGACTGACGACGCAAGGAAACTCTGGCCTGGTTGGCGGTCCTTGAGCGAGTACGTTAGCACCGCATTCATCGTCGAAGAGGAGGCGAATGGGAAGACATGGATGATCGACAAGACTTTCAGCAGTTGATACCTCTACCTATTCAGCAAGGGGATACCTGGGATGATGTTACGATATCTGTTTACGACCATGGCACAAGGATACAACGTCTTAATCAACGGGATAGGTTTCGAAACATGGCGCTGCATGGCATGAGCATGATTACAGTTGCGCAACTTGAAGGGATGAAATCGTCTCATTTCGGAAGCAACAGCCAGGCAGGCCATCTCATTTGCCATTTCTTTTCTCCTCTTTCTTGTAATTTGCTAGCTAGATCAGAGGTATAACAGACGATATTTTTCCGGTCATCTCTTCTACCAGCTTTTGTGTCCAATTCCATCCCAAGGATCAATAGCCAAGCTCTGTTTCTCCCCCGGTTCTTCCCCCGGCTGGTTCCCCGCAGAACAACCACCGCTATTCTTCTTGTGGTTGCTCGTGCCGAATCAAGTCCAAGTCCAAGTCCAAGACCTAATTAGACCCTGGGGGGCGTCTGGGGGAGGCGAGACGTGCAGTGGGCTTCGCCGAGGTAAGATAAGGATCTCGCCGTAAAGACGATCCAAAGATGGAAACAGGCGATCTCCGCGGCAAATTTGCGTCCACGACCAGGGCCACTTCGAAACAGCCATCTAGTGGTAGGGTGGTCTGATGCTTCTCTGGGCTCCGTCTGCCAGCAGGGAATGGAGAGGCTCGGTGTGAGTAGAGGTCTGAGGAGGTGCTACAGTATTTCGAGGCGGAACACAAACAACTCCAATACGTGAGAACATTTGCCGCGCTGCATTGAAGCTGCGCAGGACAAATCTTGGCCCGGATCGTCACTGGTCGAGTCGCTCCGGTCTGCGCTGGCTACTGGCCGCTGGCTGCTCACTCAGTATTGTCGCGAATATTGATTGACATTGAGATTGACTGCCTCATACCTAGGTATCAGCAGAAGTGGACTACCGTCATAATGTATGCCAGGTGGACAAGGCCGCTTACTGCTTCAAGTTCAAATCCTGCAGAGACGTTGCCAAGGCTCAAGTCATCGTCGGAGCACTGCACTATGTACACGACAGTACACTAGTTGTGCTCCATTTTGTTGGGTCGAGCTCAAGTTCCGTCCGCCTTCAAAGTTGACGCCATTCAAGTTCTGAAGAGACTGGCACAGCGTTCCAGGAGTCCGTTAGACGATAATAGAGGCGTTTGTTGACTTGCACAGTTGGGCCATTTCTGCTTCAGTCCACCTGCAATCCTTTTCTGGCAAGACGTGGCCATCTCTTGAGATTTCATTTTCGGTCCTCTGTGCGAGGTGAATGAGACTAAAGACAGCCCCTACCTTCACACCGCAAGACCGCTCCTGAGTCACAGTCCGACCTATAGAGCCGTTGCTAAACTTTACTACAAGTCATATTCCGGCCTATAAAATGGCGGAAAAGGATGCAACCACCCCTCGAGTATTTCTGATACGCCACGGTAAGTGAAACCTCAACAACAACGAAAATCCTCGATCGGAGAAGACATGATCTACCGGGTACCACAGTATTGGAAGTATAGGCAGCTCATGTCGCGAACACAGGGCAGACTGAATGGTCGCAAAACGGGCGATACACTGGCATCTCAGACATCCCTTTACTGCCACAAGGAGAAGAGAAAGTCCGACGCACAGCATCAATTGTTTTCGGGCAGGGACGGTTGATCGACCCCAGCAAAATCGCCAAAGTCATTTGCAGCCCGCGAAGGCGCGCCCAACGCACCCTTGAACTGCTCCTCGAACAGGTGGGAGACGATGCCGAAACCAAACGAGTGATCGAAAACAAGACCGAGACCACCGAGGAGATTGGGGAGTGGGGATATGGCGACTACGAGGGCCTCCTGACTGAGCAGATTCGACAGCTACGCAAACAGAGAGGCCTGGACACCGAACGACCATGGGACATCTGGAGAGATGGGTGTGAAGGACCAGGAAGCCATTCCCCAGCTCAAGTCACGGAGCGACTGGACCGTCTTATTTCGCAAATCACCTCCCTCCAGGAGGAAGGGATGGGCAAGCAGCAGCCATGCGACGTTCTGGTTGTAGCGCATGGTCATATTTTGCGAGCCTTTGTCAAGCGCTGGCTCAGCTTCGGTCTAGACTCGAAGCTGGAGATGATGCTCGAGCCGGGAGGTGTCTGCGGCCTGAGTTACGCTCATAGCAATATCGACCAGCGAGCAGTGCTCGTTGGGATGAGCCTTTGAACGTGCTTGTTAGATGGCAGAGTTTCAGCCGAAGCTTAAGGGCTCCCTGGGACAATCCAGGTTCTGCTCGATTACAGTCGACCGTAAGGGCCCAGGAACAACTACTGTACCATCAACCTCTCGCTGGAACTGGAAGTATGACTCGAGCCGGGCGATAAGACGAAAGCTTGATAGGGACTTTCCCAAGGATCTCGAAAACATCGGAGTCTACCGTCTGAAGCATGGCTCTGCCCAGGAACCCCATGCCACATCCTGCCTAGTACTACTGGTACGTACTAGTATAGCCTCAACCTCGGCAGCTTGCTGCCTCTATTTACGTCTGCCAAGGCGATCTGGATACCTGGTAAGACAGTGATGTAACGCAGAACGGAAGTACGGAGTATTGGCTACCCAGCCTTGATAAGCGACAACAGTCGATTGATTTGCTTGCGTTAAGATGAGAGACTGAACAGTCAGCCACAACAGCAGAGGTATACCGTCTTCACAGGAGCTCATCGGCCTTGTCTATCAGCCTGTCCACCGCAATAGATGACACCAGCCAGCTACCTCACCGTGGTGGTCAAGCAGGAAGACACGGAAGACACTGCTCGCCTGACCCCGCCTTGTCCTTATCTTGCGATAGCGGCAGGTTGCCTTGGATGAACAGTTCTAACCCCGTCTTTAGTTAGCCTCGTCGAAGATAACAGACTTCGATATTGCATGATCGATCGCTACCAAGGCTATACTACTGCAGGTCCGCATCATCGACATGCTTCCATCCGCCTTTTTTTTGGCCACTGGTGCGAAGATAAGAAGCTGCGAAGCTCGGAAGCTCCAATGACGGATTGCTTCTCATTGCTTGCTCACGCACCCAAGGTCTCTCAAGCCAGGTACCCAGCCGGAAATGGTCGTGGTATTGGTCAGTGCTGCCATAATATGGTTGCATCGGCCGCTCCCGCCGGGGTTCAATGGTCTGTGTCTGTGGGGTCAATCGATGCTTTGGGAGCTGTGCGGCAAGCTCGCAAGCATGGCAACTTCGCCCAAGAGCTTGGACAAGCGAATGCGGATAGATAGCGAACAGGGCCAGAGCCAGAGCCAGGAACTCCGGTGCCCCCTCAAAAAGCAGTGTAACCCACCCTTCGGCCATCATCCTCTTCGCTTTCTCTCGTGCGTGCGTGCTCAAGCAGCTTGAGGAGTCTGCTGGGGGAATTGTCGACTTTCGTCTGTGTCAGTGGTGTTTGTCTTGCTCCCATCCACGATGCGTGGCTTCAGCCTTGTGAACTTGGCCTTTACGGCAGCGGCAGCAACCAATCTCCTGCCCTTTTCAGCGGCCACACCGTTGGTGACACGGAACAATGTCTCCAAGCGCAGCAGCCCGATCGCTCCCAAGGTCGTCATCATCTCCATGTTCGAACCCGAAGCCGCCGTGTGGTGGGGGATCGACGAGTTCGACCTGCTAGGCCAGAACATCACCATCCCAGGCCTCTCCCCTCTCTTCCCCGAGGTGCACTGTACGGCGAGCGGCGAAGTGTGCCAAATCATCACCGGCGAATCGGAAATCAATGCCGCCACGACCGTCAGCGCGCTCGTGCTCAGTCCCGAGTTCGACCTCACCAAGACGTATTTCTTCGTGGCCGGGATCGCCGGGGTGAACCCCAAGGTGGGCACGCTGGCTTCCGTCACCTTTGCGAAATACGCGGTTCAGGTGGCGCTGCAGTACGAATTCGACATGAGAGACATCCCCTCCAACTTCACCACGGGTTATATCCCATTCGGAGTGGATTCGCCGGACCTATACCCTCAAAAGTACGTGAACACTCTGTTTAGCCATATATGGCCCGACAGTGAGTGAGAGTGAGGGCTGGTATTGATATTGATTTCTGTCTAGCATCTACGGCACCGAAGTGTTCGAACTCAACGAAGCCCTACGAGACATCGCCATCAGCTTCGCGTCGACGGCGACGCTCAACGACAGCACCACGTCGCAAGCCTACCGCGCCCTGTACGCGCAGGAAGCCGCCTACGCGGTGGCGGCGCAGCCACCAAGTGTACTGGGGTGTGATGTTGCAACCTCGGACGTTTACTATTCGGGCACGCACCTTTCCGAGGCCTTTGAGAACACCACGCGGATCTGGACCAACGGGTCGGGCGTCTACTGCGCCACTGCCGAGGAGGACAACGCGACGCTCGAGGCCATCTTGCGCGCCGCCAAAATGAACCTGACCGACTATTCCCGCGCCATTGTGATGAGGACGGCCAGCGACTTTGACCGACCACCACCGGGGATCAGCGAGATCCAGAATCTGCTCTATGCCCACCAGGGAGGGTTCCCCCCGGCCATTCGGAATATCTACCTCGCCGGTGTCAAGGTGGTGACGGGCATCCTGGAGGGGTGGGAAAGCACGTTTGAGAAGGGCATCAAGGCCCCCAACTACGTCGGAGATATCTTTGCCACCCTGGGCGGCGAGCCGGACTATGGCCAGCCGGCCGACTTCATCACCAAGAGAGACCTCAGCCTCCGCGCCACTAAGCCTGCGTTCCAGGGGAATCTGAGGATGAAAAGAGCCATGGTGAGCGCGAAAAGACGAGCCGCCGCCGCGAGAGCTCTGGGGATTGAAGTATAAGAAGTGGTCAGCGGACGTGCATAAACATGATCGAAGCACACATGGTTTAGACCAGGACCACGTAACAAAATGAACTTTGCAAGGATGAAGACCATAATATAATACTGTAGGAAGTATATACTCGGTACAAGCTTGTCCGGCCACAACATCAATTACATTGCCGTCTCCGGCGTCCTTTCCATGTTGGGGAGAAAGGGGAACCGGCACTGAACTTCTCGATCACGGTCTCGCTCTCCTGGTGGTATAGCCACGGCTCTTTGAGGACCAGCGCAGATTCGACGAATGAAGGCGCATCGCGAAATCATTCCAACTCGCACGGAAAGGCAGTATGCCTGCACGCCCACCTCGGCGCTCTTGCTCAGCACGCAGGCCAGAAACTCGTCGTGCGGCTTCGGGCGGTACGATCGGAAATCCCAGATCTCCGTGAGCGCGTTCAGCGCTTCCCTTGGGCGCAACGGACAGTGTTCATCTGGTAGACAGCGAAGCGAGATCCTCTCAGCGACCATCAAGGAGTATATCCCTAAAGAGAAGATAATCGATTAAGAGCGGTCGTGCCCTCGGGCCAGGGCACACCTACGACTAATAAACAGGCAGGTCAGCCGAACCACCCGATTGATATTTCCATCACTCTTACATTTACGCCCCGCCACCCACATGCCTTCGGACGATGGCGCTGTAAGTTCCAACGCGGCTCTTGCTGATGAGCTCGAAGCCCTGAACTCCATCTACGAAGCGGAAACGCTTGTCCTCCAACACGACAGCTCCAGCGAGGCCACCGCGGTCCTGCGACTGCCCGACCTCCCATTCTCTTTCCTGGTCACGTTTCCCTCCGACTATCCCGATGTCCCTCCAGCGATCATTGGTACCCAGTCGACCGGTGGAAGTGGACGCGGCGAGGGAGAAGCGGCGGTGACGGTTCTGCGAGACGTGCTCGCCCAAGTCTGGACGCTCGGTCAGGTTTGTCTGTTCGATCTGGTGGAAGAGGCCGGGCCGATACTCCAGCAGCAGCACGAACAGCACCACAGCGAGCGTCAGCATCCCGATCCTGACTTCAATCATGGCGCGGCTCAAAATCACAGCCAAGATGCTCCGAGCAGGTCCGCGTCCTCGCCTAGTCAGCATAAATCCCATGATTCCGGCCTGACCCTGATTCCTGATGCAGCATCCTCAAACGTGCCTCCACCGGCGTGGACACTCTCCGAGCCTTTGACGGTCAACAAGTCGACGTTCATCGCGCGCGCCTGTCCTGTCTCGTCGCTGCCTGAGGTGATGGACTCGATCTCTCACCTCCTGGCTACAAATAAAAAGGTGGCGACGGCTACACATAATATAACTGCGTGGAGGATTCAGGGTGGTGCCGCCAACGCGACCGTCAACGCCAATCCCAACTCACAGAAAGTGAACAACGCCACTCCCAACTCACAGAAAGTAAATGCAGCGACTACAATCCAAGACTGCGATGACGACGGCGAGACCGCGGCAGGAGGGAGGGTGTTGCATTTGATGCAGTTGATGGATGTGTGGAATGTCCTGGTGGTGGTGACGAGATGGTATGGAGGAGTCAAGTTGGGTCCGGACAGGTTTCACGCCATCAGCTCGGTGGCCCGGGAGGCATTGGTTAAGGGAGGGTTTGTTAAGGAGGAGGGTAAGAAGGCCAAGGGTAAGGGGAAAGGTAAGAAGTGAGTTGCAACAAGTTAGCAGCCAGCTGTGAATTGGACAGATATTTGGTTACATGCTTGAATTGGACAGATACTTGGTTACATGCTTGAATTGGAAAAGATACTCCGTACTTGGTTACATGTATAGTGGGAATTTCGACGAGGTCTATGATCTATCTATTATTGATCTTGTCACGTCGATGACGGTGTCCGTCCCTGGAACCTACCTGGCTCCAGTTCTGGTGAAGCTCCCCTAGATGCCTTAGGGCCTCCTAGATGCTTCCGAGATGCCTCCGAGATGCCTCTTACGTGAGCGACTCTGCCACGTGACCCGAAGGGACGGCCGGGTGTTTTTCCAGCCATCAGCCACAAACCGGTTTTTGGCCTCCCCACTGACTGCACCAGCATTAAATATCAATTAGTATTGTCATTACACATACCAATTCACATCCACCCTAGTCGCATCCCTGCATCCCTGCATCTATCCATGCATCCTTGCACGACTTGAACCAGCATCATCGGTATTGGCATCCATCATCATTCCCACGAGTGATATGTGCGGAAGGGTAATTAGTGCCCTTCGTCTCCACGAGTAGTGTTGCCAATTAGTGCCCCTTGGTCTTGGTGTTCGTCCCATCGCCCAGCGCGGGGTTCGACTTGTTCCTTGGATCGGGAAGTGGTGCTGTGGCTTGACCCTCTGACGTCGTCACCACTCTCTAGTTGGTACACTTCTTGTGCCACTCTCACATACGTATCCGTACATACGTAGGTAGTATGCTAGTACGGATACTCCAAAGAGACCAGGATCTATGTGACAAGGGACAAGGGACCAGGGCCTACCCTATGTGACAAGGTGAAGGTGACATGACAAGGTTCAAGTTGTCATGAATGATGAGACTTGAACTCAACCCGACCAAACCAGCCTCTCCCCTCCCCAGTCCGCCTCGCTTCCGCTTCCCGTGTGGTGAGCTGTCCCGTCGTCTTCCTTGACGTTGACGTTTCCTTCTTTACCTCTACCTACCTTTGCCTTTTATGATTCCTTGTCTCTCCTTTCTTTTCACTTTTAAGTACCTACCTAAGAAGAAGGTCCCCCGGTTGGATTTCGCAGTCTCGCTGTCCCTGTTGCTGTCGCGCTAGCTAGCACCTTACCGTTGCTGTCTGTGTCCTGTGTTACTGTCGCCCTAGCACCTTACTGTTGCAGTCTCTGTCCTGTGTCTGTCCTGTGTCTGCGTCTACTGTCCTCCGTTGGCCTTGTACGAGTACGAGTCTCGATTGTGCCGAACTGCAAAACGAACACAAAACACAAGGCATTGGTCGTCTCGAGTTGCGCTGAACCGGAGAAAGGAGAAAGAGAACTCTTGTCCACTTTCAACTGCTCGATTACACCGATTCGGAAAGAAGTCATTGGCCACTCGACTACGTCCTACACGGAAAGCCCTCAACCCCCGAGCAAACTCACTACCGAACTCCTCACAAAATGACTACCGAAACTCCTCAGAAGGGTCAAAGGAAGGAGAAGAAGCTTCACCAGTACGTCAATCCAAAACCTCTAAATACGCAGGCCGGTTCTAGCAGGAGGTCGAACGCAGCATGCTGATCCTGAAGCTGCTGACTGACCCAACTGCCTGACCACCTCAACTGCCTAGAATCTGACTGACGCTTGCAGACTCCTTACCTCGTCTCTCGTAGACATCTACGTCGGCTCTGACTCTACTCGTTGGACGCTGCACGAAGAACTCCTCTCATCCCATTCGCCCTTCTTCGCATCAGTTTTCAACAAGGACGACAAACCCGATGACAAAAAATCTCGTGGGAACAAATCCTATAATCTCCCCGACGAAGACGACCAACCTTTTGAACTCCTCGTGGGATGGCTCTACTCACAATCCATTCGGGAACCAAAGTCGGAAAAAGACGTCGGTCCTCTTCTCGAACTCTATATCTTGTCACAGAGGCTACAAATCCAAGAACTCGGCCTCAACATTGTCGATCTTGTTAGGGAGTGGTACCACAAGACCTCCACCTATCCTGGGCTCCGTCGGGTTCAATATGTCTACGCCGAGACCGATGAAGACAACGAAATGCGCGAAATGATGGTGTCTTCGGTTGCTCGTCTGTTGACCACGAGCGAGAAGATCCCATCTCACTGGGTGGGCGCGTTACAGCGCAACGGCCAATTGGCTGTGGACATTATCCGCGCCATTCAACAATGGCATATTGAAGAGCGCAGCATACCTGATGCACGAGACCTCAGCGTCAGTCGCGGGAGACAGGTGAATGGCAACACCGGCGGCGTTGGCTTCAGCGGAGTGGAACAGACAGAAGAGGCGACAGAAGAGGCGCCAGAAGAGGCGCCAGAAAAGGCGCCAGAAAAGGCACCAAAAGAAACGCCTGACTCGGGCATCGGAGGTGTGAATGGTACCAGCGTCAATGGTAACGGCGTCAATGGAGTGAGTGCGAGCGAGGAGGATAGCAACAGCGATGCGTCCGACGCCAAGAGCGACGCTGAAGAGTAAGTTGTGTTGAGTGATGGCCGCGTGATCCGACAAGACTCGTGGTGCAAAGTTAGTACCAAACGTCCGTCGCCAGAGCCGAGCCAGAGCAGGATACCCCAGCAAAGTCACAGACCTGCCTGGCATTTTCCTTCTTCCTTGTCGTCTATCGAATAAGATTGATATTGATATTGATAATGAACGTTATTCCATTGAGAAACTTGAAGCTGAGTGCGATGCGTCGAGTTGAAGAAACTTGTTCCAGGTCATTTCGGCCCCTCGACCACCCATCGCGCGAATCGATCCGCCCGACAAAAGGCTTGGTGGAGTTACTTTTCTTGGGGCTGGGACGACACAGACCGGGGAGGGAGAGGGGAGGAAGGACGACGGAAAGGAGGGAGAGGGCGGAGAAAAGGTGGCCACGACGAAATCGAAAAGTGATTTGGCGCGGTCGGCGTTGTCCAGGTTCGATTGGGTCAAGCCGCTGCATGAAGCCAGCAGGGTTGAAAGTGTGTTTTTGATCTCGGCCTGGCTGGTGTATTTGATGTATAATGTCGGGTTTGGGTCTGGGTTTGGGTTTGGGTTTGGGTTTGGGTCTGGGTCTGTGTCTGGGTCATGGAGCTGAGCTGATGATTTTACTCACAATTTCGATTCTTTTCGGTTCGATCACAGTGACAGATAACGGCTTGCTCATGGATGGAGCCCGAGGCTGCGTATGCCTAGGACAAGAGAACAGAGCGGTAGGAAGGGAGGGAAGAAAGAGAAGACGAGGAACTCATGTTTGTTCAACTACTCCTTGTTCAACTCCTTGTATCAAGTACTGTACGGATACTGTACGGATACTGCACTCGACTCGGACATTCCATACATAGGTACACCATAACGATATCCAATATCCATCATGTCCTTCGCCACTCGACTTGTGAGATGACTCGTCTGCGTTGGTCTGGTTCTGAGTCTGATTCTGGTTCTTTCTCTGCTTCTGCTTCGGTATCTAATTCCCGCCCAAGTCTTAAGTCTTCACTCGATCCTCCCACCGAATTAGGTAGGTATAGGTATAACGTCTTGAGCTAGAAGTACCCTCCCACCCAATTAGATAGGTATAGGTATAATGTCTTGAGTTAGAAGTACCGAGCAGGGCGTGGGTTTTCGATTTCGCTTTTGCTTTGACCTTCACACTAAACTTTACAGCGTTGCTTTCCTTTCATCCTCACTCCTGTTCTCAATCTCATTCCTATTCCTATTCCTATTCCGATTCTCATTCCCGTTACCTAGTTCCGTTTCTGTAGTCTTCCCGCTCTTGCTACTCTCACGTATTCCTGAATATAGCACCACACTTCACAGCTTTGCTTTCCTCCCGTTCTCGTTCTCATTCTCATTCCCGTTGCCCTGTTCCATTTCCGGTTCTATAGGCTTCCCGCTCCTGCTCTCACCTATCCCTGTCTCTGAACGTAGGGTCGGCGTCAACGTTGGCGTTGTAGATCCTTGTGTTCGTGTTTGTGTTTGTTTCCGTACCCCCATAACCTCCTCATCCAACCATCCCCTCCCACCCCTCGCCCGAAACTCGCGCCTCATCTCCTCCCTCCAAGCCAAATGTTCCTGGCGCACCGGCACGTTGACTTTATGATGGTCGCAGGTGGCGTAGACGGTGTTGCCGTCGGGCGAGGTCATGGTGCCGCGGATCATGGCCATAGTGCGGCCGTGCTGGAGGACGTGGCTGGTGATGTGGATGGTTGTGCCTGTGGAGCCTGGGATTGTGAGCTAAGAACAAGATTGAGAACGGGATCAAGACGGGACAGGTCGGGATGGGATGAAATGAGATTAGATGGGATGGGATGGGACAGTATAGAGAGCTGGAAGGGGACGGGATGGGATGGGATGGGGCAGTATAGGGAACTGGAAAAGGACGGGATGTGATGGGACAATACAGGGAACTGGAATTAGAACTAGACTTGGAACTAGACCTGGACCTGAACTGGGCGGGATGGGATGGGATGGGACAGTAAAGGGAACTGGAATTAGAACTGGAGTTGGGGTTAGAGTTGAATAAATACTGTAGGTGATGGTGATGGTGATGGTGATGGTGATGGTGATGGCGAATATGAGGTATATAGAATATAGTGGAAGAGGAACAGGACATGTGGTAGGTTAGGAGGGGGGATCGAATGAATACTATTGGCAATGGTAATAGTATGGGTATGTGTATAGGTATGTGTATATGTAAGAGAGAGAGTGAGTGAGTGAGTGTGTAGGTGTGTGTGTATGTAAGTGAGTGTAGGTGTGTGCGTGTATATAAGTGAGTAAGTGAGTGAGTGAGTGTGAGTGTATGGTGTGTATAGATATGATATGCATTGATCAAGAGAGCTCGACTCGATCCTGCACGGATTCATAAAACAGTAGGACTCGGGGAAATATATTATAATAAGGGAGTAGGTGGATTAGGGGTCGCTGTCGCTGTCGCTGTAGGCTAGGTAGGGTATGATGTGATGTGATGCGATTGGATTGGACAGGATAGGATAGGATAGGATAGGATTGGATAGTGTGTGCACAGAGACTCAGATGGTAAATCCAAATTGCCCAGGTCTGTCTGCACTCTACCACTACCACTGCCAGTTGCCAGTCTTGTAGTGGTAAGTGGAAGTGAGCACTCTCTGTGCGTTGGGCAATAGACATAGGGGAGAGAAATTGGGCATAGACATAAACATAGGGAGGGGGGCGAAGGGAGTCTGTTTTGGCAGTGTCTAGACAGATTATGCAAGTACAAGTAGTGAACAAGGAGCAAGAGTAGCGAGTATATGTAGTCAAGAGTGAAAAATGGACAAGAGCAGCGAGTATATGTAGTGAAAAGGAGCAAGAGTAGCGAATATATATGTACTTACTGATCGGGATGGCACGCAGGTAGGAGATGTTCAGGGTTCGCGTGACCCCGCCGAGGAAACTGGATGGTGCGGAGTCTATGGTCAGCTATTTTTTCGTGGGTATACTGTGCTTAACGATTCGGTGGGACGACAGTAAGAGAGGGTGAGGGAGAGAGGGTGAGGGAGAGAGGGTGACAGAGAGACGAGAGGGAGAGAGGCTGACGGAGAGAGGCTGACGAAGAGAGGGTAAATGTATCGATAGGTCAAGGCGAGTTCGTTCAATTAGCCCATCCAAGAACGGCCTCAGGGTAAATCAGGTCGGTTAGACTTCAGTCAGACAGAGACTCGTCCAGAACTGGACTTAGACTTGTGGTTGCAGATGGCAAGAAAGGCCTATCTTAGAAATCCTTATCCCGTGGACTTGGGGGCCTCAGACCTAAGAAGCCCCTTGAACCCTGAAGAGAGGGAGAGAAAGGGAGAGAGAGGTGGGGAGACAGAGAGAAAAAGAAAAAGAGAAAGAGAGAAGAGAGGCCAAGCTACTTACTCCCAATACGCCGGCTTTGCGACAGGACAGAGCGCGATGGTCGTACACATGTCTATCATGGAGGAGAGGTCAGCTTGACTCTATATCCGGACCATTCACCAAGTAGTGGCTTGACCATTCACCAAGTAGGGTTTGATTTCGTGGCGGTGCTTCCGAATAAAAAGACAAGGATGAAGTGAAGGTGAATCTTAGGGAGGTGGCTCAGAATCAGGGGGTTTTCTTGGTTTTTGGTTTGTCTTGAAGTTGATGATCTGATCGATGAGGGATCATGTCATGTTTGTCCATGTCGATTTCATCCCCAACCTGGGTGTCGCTCACGCTGAGGATCAAGCTGAGGATCACGCTGAGGATCACGCTGAGGATCACGCTGAGGATCACGCTGAGGATCACGCTGAGGATCACGCTGAGGATCACGCTGAGGATCACGACTAAGGACAGACAGACATGATATCTGAGAAGGACAGACACGATATCTGAGGAGTGGATGGGGAAGAGGCAGTAAGAGCGAGAGAACAGAGTAGAGAGGTAAGACATATGGCAAGAAATCAAGAAATCAAAAAAAGGCCCTCTTCAAGACTCACCAAAGATTACCCCGGCAGCGCCGCCGTGCATGACTCCTATGACATACTCCCAGGGAGGGACTTGCATTAGTTATGTGTACGCGTGCGACAAGAACAGAGTACCAATATGGCAAAGACGGAGATGGAAGACGAAAAAGAAAGACGAAGCTGAATGCGTTGGACGTAGAGGTAAGGGATCCGCATCACCTCTGACCATTGACCATTGACCTCTGACCTCTGACCAGCTCAAACAGTCAAAGAGAAGGAGAGTGATACATTTACAAAGCCGAGTGAGGAGGACGCCGGACAAAAGGGAGCAGAACATGCCATGTGGAGATCCATCACCGCGTGAGTCCACCAAATTGAGAGAGAAAGGTCTTGGTAGGTGGATATAGTGTTAGGATTAGGGTTAAGGTTAGAATATAGGGGGGAAAGGGAAAGCAGCAAGATACAACACGCATAGATATTAGCGAGAAGGGAGGTTGAGGTTGAGGTTGAGGTTGACATACTAAATAGTGAGCAGGAACAGATGACCAAAAATTTTATCAGTTCAGGGGGTGGGTGCCAAACTTGAAAGGCGACAGAGACAAGACACCGTCCATCGGATAGATCCCGATGACTGGCCATACATACCGTTTATATTGGCATGGGAATCCGTGACGGTCAGTTCCCAATGTACCGAACCCTCGGGCCCTGCGTCCAGTAAGACCAGGCTCGTCATGAGGTCGACGTCGTAGCCCTGCTCCCCAGATCAGCCACCAGCCACCAGTCTAGTCACCATCACCAGCTGGCGTATCAACGACGACGATGGAGAGGAGATAGGGAGACGGAAGTAGAGAAGAGAAGAAAAGGTCCATGTATGCACACACCCCCTCCCCTTCCACAAGAAACAAGGAATCCTCGGTCATATGTGTCTGGTTGAGTCGGGGTGGAGCAGAATGACCAAACTATCGTGTGATATGTAGTTTGGAGCCATGCTTTGCATCCATGTCGCCTCGTATGTATGTACGTACCTCATATCCGGTCTTGAGCATGATATATTTGAACCTAGCACATGTAATGCATATAGTCAGTCAGTATCACACCCGTATAGTCAGTCAATATCAGCACCCGTATAGTCAGTCGGTATCAGCACCCGTATACAATCAGTCAATATCAGCGCCCGTACTCGGCTTCGAACTCGACAGGTAGGTAGATGATGGTCCCGCCAAAAATGCCAAAGACTAAAGACCAAAGACTTAAACGCCGGTCTGGTCCATGGGTCATGGGTATGGATGGGTATAAGATGCGACCAGCCATGAACGAATGGCCCATGGTCCATCGAATATCACAGATGGCCGCAGTTCTGCTGGTCGCGTACCAAGGGTCTTCAGCCTTCATGGCAAAGGACACGGAAACATTGACATGACTTGATTGACATGACTTGATTGATTGTACTGTACGTACCAATCGAGGGTTTCTTCCACCGCCGCTCTGGCCTTTGTCCTTGCCTTTGCCTGTTCCCGGGCGCCGACATGGACATGGTCATCGACATGGTCCGATGGAGACATGGCAGGTGGTGGTGGTGGGTGGTAGATCGTAGATTTCTCTTTAGGCTCGCTCGATCCAATCGCTCGTCTTGTTGTGGCTGTGGGTGTCACTCTGCTTATTTGTAGTGGGATGGGATGCCTTCGTTCTAGGCAAGGTGGATGTCTTCGTCCCAAGGTCAAGGTCAAGGTCCTCGATCGCCGTACAAGGATCGCCCAAGGCATAAAGGTAGGTTGCACGGCAAACTGACGGTGCTCGGTTCAAATCAGGAGAGGTGAGGATCGAGAATGAACCCACTTCGAGAGGGGACAATCATCAGTCCGAGAATGAAGATGAAGCCACTCCACCTCCTCCACGGGCCGGTTTAGACTGCATAGTCATACTATATATATTACTCACTGGACTTGAGTCAGTAGTAATAAAAATATCTCCCACCCATCTACCTACCCCCACAAACACGGATCACATCCGGGTGCGGGTGACAGGGCGTGAGATCACGGTCGCGGTCCGGCTTGGACCTCGGCAACTCAACTCATGGGTGATCGTGATCGTGATCTGGTAGCAGCCAGCCTTGGCTAGGTATGTACGAAGTACTGAATATAAGGAGCCTGAGCCTCAGCCTCGATACTGACACCTACCTACCTGTAGTTGACTAGATGGATGGATACCTGTACGGATATAGAGGAGATAGTTGCCTAACTCAGTGGCACACACAGCGTTCAAAGATGCTATTTTCCCTCCAGAGTCCAAGGCTCAGGCTGTATGCCGTGTGGAAATGAAAAGTCATAAACAAATCGAGTAGGCTGTCTCTAATTAACAAGCACGGATACAGTCACTGATCCAGACCAAGTCCATCCACTTGCAGTCTTCCCAACTTGACTGATCAAAATGGCGGATACACTGGCAGCGCACTTCGACTCTAAGTATTCAGGATCGGGATTGGTACCTAGACTAAATGAACTCATCTCCCTCTCCCCTCCCCTCCCCAGAACCAAAGGGCTGTTCCTCGATCTGCCCGTCCCCCCCCCACTACATCCTCTCTGCCTCCCAAGATTACACAAGAATGTCGTCGGTCGTGCTCCCAAGGGGTTCGGGCCATCGTCAAGCTGGTTGGGTCCGCTGGTCGTCGAGACGAACTGGACAGTGAAGTCGGATAGGCGAAACAACAGTGACCTCGAACTCTCATTTTCCCTTCTCAATCCACGCTGGCGATGGCACCTCATCTCAGCCCAACGCTATGCATCGCTTTTCCATTAAACAGTCATGTCAAGATCAAGACTTTTTCGGCTTGGACTTTTCTCATCTTCTCGGCCATGATGGGATATTATTTACACGAGAGCTGCAGTTTGCTGTAAAACACATGGCGCTCAAAAGAACGGAGCGCGCGAATCCTGCTAAACCTCGTCGAGTCTAGAAAGGAAGAATGGCTGCTGTGGTCGCTGACAAAGACTGCGCATGGCGGCCCTTGCCCTTAGTACGAGATCCGTTGATAGAACAACAGATAAGCAACCTTGTCATCCTTGACGGTAAACCTCGGGTTGGGGCTTTGCTTCCCAGACGAGTCTTTGGCGGGCGTGGCAGCACCATTGACCACTGCACTTATGGTCGATTTGGATCTCGAGTGACCATTGACCTGACTCCAGACCTTCTCCGAAGTGTCCTCATCATCTTCGTCCCCTTCGATTTGCTCGAATCGACTACCGCCGGCTTTGTGACGTTCCAGAGCCGCGGCAAGGACTTTCGGGTCTTCTTCACTACCGCCCTCGGCGACATCTTCGGGGCGTATGCGTCGTAGCAGCGTATCATCCATTCGAATCCACTCGCGGCCGTCCTGACGACGGATGTCGACGGTGTAATGCCCGCCGTTGGCGTTCTTGCCATGATGATAGATGACTCCGGTCAGTTTGTATTTCGGTAGTCCACCGTGAGCGATGAATTTGTTTCGAGCTTGCAGGGGAAACACTTCCTTGGGGATTTCCAGTTCGAGGGGATAGCCGACCTTCTTCCAGATCTTCTCCACGCGTTTGGTCGTGTTGTCATAGTGGAAGCGCTTCAAATGTAAGATCAACACGGGAGGAAGACTCTCAATAAAGATTTGTTTGGTCGCAGTGGCTTTCTGGCCTCTCGGCGTGTAGAAATCCCCTTGCATGCTCTCCGGACGAGTCAGTCCTTTCAAAGCGTCAATGATGTTGTGCACTTGAGGAGAGCCAATGTCCAGCTGCAGAGGCGAGTACGGCTCCAGAGTGACCGACAACTTATTGCCCGAAACTTTGAGCTCGGACCGAAGCTTGCCTCCGAAAATATTGGTCACGGGCGATTCGCCCGAGATGCTTCCAGATGACCGAGTGATGGCAGGCTTCTGTTTGTGTCCCACTTCCATCCAACCGACGTCGACTTCGACATGGTCAGAGGTATTCGAGACACTGTTCGCCGGAGTGGTTCGGCCTGAGCTTGACGAGGTGGTGGACCTCATGGCACGGGCACATTCCTCGTGCAATTCTTCCAATAAGAAACCAAGGAATTCTTGGGCATCCTGCTGATGGCCTCTTCGCATCTCCCGAAATCGAGGCAAATCCTTGATTGCGGCGTAGACATATTCGGGGATGAAAGACTCCCCATATTTTTCGTAGTCTTCGGCCTTCAACCGCAGTCGAAGTTGTTCCACAGATTTGGCCGAGCAAATTACTGGATATTCTTGAATAAACAAGATCACGGCATCAATCAAAGGCGTATCACTTTTGAAGGCATGAGGAGCTCTCTGAGCCACTTTCGCCAGCAAGTCATAGAAAGGCATGCAAAAGACAAGAACTTGCAACACCTGAATCATTCAACGTCAGTGGGAGCCGCAAACCAAACGAGCTGGACTAGGCTTACAGAATTCATGTAACACATATTCCCGGTGTTCACAAGACCCCGGGGTTTCAAGAACGAGATTTTACTCGGTGCGTCAACGACCGAGTTTATATCATTGAGGACATCGGCAAGAGTCTCCGTCTTTCCTGGCCCAGAGACGGTGGATGCATGGTTGGAAACGGCCGTCGTTGCGGACAAAGTCTGCAACTCCTCGGATCGGAAGAGGTTCGCCCAAGACTTCGGTGCTGGGGCTGGCGAGATAACTGGATCTCCCAGTTCGGACGCGTCCCCAGTGGTGGTTTCGGGTTGATGTTCCTCTGCGGAAGCTGGCGCCGGCTGTGTTGTCTGCGATTGAGTCGAGACGGTTGAGTCACGGTGTGCCTTGCGCGCCGCGGAAGGACTCGGTGGTAGAATCGGCACTGCTGGCAGAACAGGGCCCACAGGTCGTACTTTAGGTTGTGTAGGCGTCTGCTGAGAATTGCTTGACGGGGCGGGAACGGCGGAGGAAGGGGTGGTCGGCTGTGTGGACGGAGCCTCCGAGGGCACATCTGATGGGAGGGGTGTCGACGACTGTGTGTTGGTCTGTTCTGCTGTTTCTGCAGGCTTCTCATCAAGGACACGCTCTTCTTGTGGTTTTTCCCTTTCAGTGGTTTCTTCGTCCGGCGGCTCTATGGCAGGATAGACAACAGGTTCGGTGGCAAGTAGGGAACGAAGGATGCGTCGTTTCTGATGAGGTGCTCGCGGTGGGAAAGCGCCATCTTCGAATGACAACCATGGAACCTGCTCACCAGTCAGTATCTCGCTCTCTACGGCTCGCTCCCCATGAAGTCTTACAGGCGGATAGAATGGCTCCCTGGGTGTCTCGACTGCAGGGCTTTGGGCTTTTTGTGGCGCCGGTGATATCGAAGGTGAGACGGGAGTCTTTCTTGTATTCACTGTGCTCGAAGTGCTAAGCGGTGGAGACGGCGGTGTCTGCACCATCGTGGTGGACGCTGTTGATGCTGAACTCAACGGCGGTTGTGGAGGAATTGAGCCTGGCACGTGTACAGGATGTGGAGAAGCTTGCGCATGCGGCGACGGGGAAACAACCAAAGGCGCATGGTGAGGGCCATATTGAGGTGGAGGCATTTGATGCTGAGGATAATATGGTGGCCGGTTTGCATGAAGAGGATGCACATGGTGTTGCGGATATCCATACCAGTTTGGCGCGTATTGTTGAGGATACTGGGGTATCATAGGCCCCATTGGCTGCGGGTAGAACTGTTGATACCCAGGATGAGGCCTCATCGGAGGTGGAATAGGGGCATAGGAGCCATCGTGCCGCCTCTGGGGAGGCTGCATACTAGGCAAAGGGTGGTGTTGCCCATATGGGTGATGATTCTGCTGCATGTTGGTATAATCGCGTTATGATTTTCTCCGCCAGGACATTGTGTCAGAGCTGCGCGTCGTGACCAGTGTGATATTATCTTTCCGTCGCTAATCCCTACGCCGACACTCTGGTCCAAGCCATATTCCAGGACAAAGGGGCAATGTAGGTTGACGGCGAGGTGATGTGAATTTGGAGACGGCTGTGCCCAGGTAGGGAGTGGCAGTTCCGTCGCCTTCGAAGCTCTTGGAAGGAAGCAGATGGTCAAGACCTGCGGTATGCTCGTCGGCCTGTCTACCAACGTAGAGTGGTAAGTTGGTAGATGCGACAAGAGCGGAGAGGGAGAGGGGAAGGGCGAAGACGAGCAACGCAGGACAGGACGATTCAGACAATCGTGAATCTGGAAGTTGAGCTCGCACGTTGCGCAGTGTGTCAGTTAGTCAGTGCGGTGCCAGTGAGAGTGGATGGCCGATGGCCGATGGTGGCAGGGCGCTGCTAGTTCCGGCTAATAGAAGTGCGAGGTCTTAATAGCAGTGGCCATTGTGATAATTCACTGGTGTTCAAGACGAGAGCCACCTTACCTAAGCACGGTGGGTGGTCGTGACTCTGCTCGGGCCTGTGGCTACTAGTACTATCCGAACGCAGGTTCATGAGTTCCCCCTCCATCCATCTTCCCTCCAAACCTCCTCCTATGGCCCTTCGCTGCGGCGATTGTGGTACCTCTGACCTACCTCGCTATCGATCCGCCGCTCTGTCCCATTTCGTCCTCCCCTGCCCTTGTCGAGGACTCTCGTCTGCTTCATTGCCGACCCGAGGAAACACAGTCTGAGGCCACCCCCCAATTCCTGCAGCGATGTCATCCAGCGCCACCTCGACTCCTGCTTCAACTAAATTACCTCCTGCCTCGAATTCGGCCAATTATACGCAGACTCCCTCTTCTTCCGGTCTCGAGTCCTCTTCCAAACGAAGCAACAGCTCCGGGGGTTTTGGTTCTGGTGCTTCAACGCGTCATACCACCCAAGCGCGTGGAAATCAACCCCTCCGGAAACAGCATAAAACACAGAGAAAGCCACGTCTGTTAGTGGAGGATGTTCTTGGTGATTCTCCCGCCATGAGGTCAATCAATAGCCGCAAGGGTCAGACCTCGATCACTCATCTTATGAACTTCAGTCTACCTCCCCGCCCTCAGCAACACTATCAGCATCACTTCAATAACCGACAGCCCAGACGCAATGCTACATTCGGTCTCGGCTCCGGCTATCATGCTGTGGACAAGGCTCGCTATGTCCACGCCAATTACCGGTTTATTGTCCGCCCGGACCGGGAATATCACGCTCAGACAACCGATGCGGATGTGTATGTAAGTTGGGACGCAGTTCTACAGGTGCTCGCATCCGCCGAAACCCAGTCAGCCAGCTGTCCGATCTGCCTCTCAACACCCGTTGCTCCGCGCATGGCTAGATGTGGTCATATCTTCTGTTTGCCCTGCTTGATACGCTATATGCATTCCAGCGACGAGACAAACACGGTTCCAGAGAAACGAGCTCGGTGGAAGAAATGTCCCATCTGTGAAGATAGCATATACACCTCCGAGGTTAGACCGGTGAAGTGGGTTTCTGGCCATGATGCTAGCATGTTAAGAGAAGGAGGGGATGTCCTCCTCAAGCTGTTGATGCGTGAGCCAGGTACAACACTGGCATTACCTCGCGATACGGCTGATGGATATGGCCGCTCAGGTGATATCCCCTGGTTCCACGTCGCCGAGATGATGGAGTACGCTCGGTTCATGAAAGGTGGCGAAGACTACATGGCAGCCCAGTATGATCAGGAGATTATTGATATTGAAGCCCAGGAAAGGGAGGACGAATTGATGTTCGGCGATGATATTACCTGGACTCAAAAAGCGGTTCTGTCGATTGGAGATGCCAAACAGAAATTGGCCGGGCTCGGCAATCCACCGTCTACGGTATCGGCCGCGACAACCACAGAGACCGCTTGGACTTCCGAGTCCGGTGAGACAGCTGCCCACGGACGACCGTCAACTTTGACCGCTGCAATGAAGACTCTGTCGCTCGAACAAGGAACCAATCCCACCAAATCTACAAACACCATCACGACATCCGAGACTGGAAGCGCTCGTCCGCCGTCACATCCCTTCTATTTCTATCACGCGTTGCCTAACTTTTTCCTTTCGCCGCTAGACATACGGATCCTCAAAACTGCTTTTGGGGACTTTTCCTCTTTTCCGTCAACAATCCTTCCGCGAGTCGAGCATATCTCTACTGGGCACATCATAGACGATGACCTACGCAAACGGGCCAAGTACATGGCGCATTTGCCGTATGGCTACGAAGTCAGCTTTCTGGAATGTGATTGGACCGATATCATCAGCCCAACAGTGCTGGAACAATTCCGTGATGATATCGCAAGGAGACGGAAGCGGAATTCCGAAAAAGAGGCGCGTGAAGAGAGAGATAGGATCCGTGCAGAGAAGGAGGAAGACGATAAACGATGGGCTTCCGCAAGAAGGCGGAGGCCGAGCTCTGTCTCCAAAACCTTCAGCGAGGCAGATTTTCGGCCACTAGTTAACACCAACGCTCAACCGAGTTCTTCTCCTGGAGAGTCAGCTCTTGCCGCCACTCCTCCGTGGGGCAATACAAGAAAACATTCCTCGTTTGCCCCGTTGGCCAGTCCTGGGACAAGCCCCGACGCACCAAGAACCGTCTGGGGCACAGCAGCTGTTCCGGCCACGTCGCCAGTCCTGGTTGCTGCGCCTGAGTCCGAGTCTGTTTCGCGCGATGACGGCTGGCTTCAGGGCTGGGAAATGGACTTGCTGGACGATGGCGAGGCAGTCGCCATGGTCGAAGCCAGTCTCGCTGGTGGAGCCAGCTCCAGCTCGCAGCCTCGACCCTTCGGCGGGCAAGCGAAGAAGGGCAAGAAGAAGAAGATTACATTGATGTCGACGAATAATAGACGGGGTGCTTGATGACCGGCATGGCATTTGAGCCTGACGATTCGACGAAATGTGTATATAGTAGGGTCACGGTTGCCCAAGTTGAGCGCTTGATCGAGTCCACAGCACAGCGCATCTAGATGGCTGGAATGAATATATCGATGAGACAGAGGCAGATTTGTCTGCCCCATTATTACAAAGGACCTGCCCCTAAGCCCCTAAGCCCCTAAGCCGTTGCTTTGTCCCTTGCGTAAGGGCGTAAGTGCCTAGGATCCCGATCCCCAGATGCGCTTGGACGTGAAAGGGGGCGGTCAGTACGTACCTAAGCACGTGGTTTGGCGGTTCGGTTGTGCGGAGGATGGTGACTCCAAGACTCCACTGGATAATTTGGTAAACACAATCTCGCGTCCGCGCGGTGAAATTCGCACTTCTTCCGAGTCGCGCGATCACTTCCTTCTTCCCTTTTATCGTTGTTCATGGCTGTGCCGTGCTAAGTCGGTCGTTTCCTTTTTTTCATATTGTTATCAACACGCTCCTTTCATCATGACGGTCACACGCACCCAAGCAGGAAAGACGCCTAGGTATGTCGTCGCCTCACCTGCTCCCTCACTTCTCACTAACAGAGGTGACAGAAAAACGGTCTACCCTGACTATGTCGAGACCCCGGGCACCTATCGGAAGCCACGCACACGAAAGGCGGTCGTTGCTACAGAGGACCCCGATCTACAAGACATATCCACGGGCTCAGAAGACATCATCGCCGGGGGCAACGGCACAAGTAAACGCAAGCGGAAATCTACTGCCGCCGTCAACAATAAAGCTCAGGAACTTGTGAATGGTTATGCTAATGGCCATGCCAACGGCCATGCTAACGGCCATTTCAAGACACAGCCAAATGGAGATGGAACTATCGGCAAGCCAGCTCATGAACAGGCTGTCCCGCCTGCGCAGTTGGTGGACGGCTGGCAACCCGGCATGGACCCCAAGATCGACACATCTGGTCACTTCGAATTTGGCGGGCCATGGGGAGTAACAGCCATGATGATCGGTTTCCCACTCCTCATGTATTATATGTGGATTGGGGCAACATACTACGATGGTCAGCTACCGATGCCGAAAGAAGGTGAGAGTCTGGGAGAGTTCATCCGTGGGCTCGTTCGGATGGCCTACTCTGGTGCTTGGCCATCTGCGAAGGCCTGGGCAATGTACTGGACCTTTCTCATCTTCGAAGGAGCTTGTTATTGCTTGATGCCTGGTATCTGGACCAAAGGCAAGCCGCTACCCCACGAGAATGGCCGCCGACTGGATTACTACTGCTCCGGAATGTGGTCGTGGTGGACGACCATCATCGTGGCTCTCGGCCTACACTTTTCTGGTGTCTTCAAACTGTACCAGATCATTGATGAGTTTGGACCGCTCATGTCCGTGGCCATTCTTTCGGGCTTCCTCGTGTCTATTGTTGCCTACTTTTCGGCCATCTATCGTGGCAAGCAGCATCGTATGACCGGGAGCTTTCCGTACGACTTTTTCATGGGTGCCGAACTCAATCCACGCATGTTCGGGATCCTCGATTTCAAGATGTTCTTCGAAGTCCGCATGCCCTGGTTCATCCTCTTTCTCACAACATTGGGAACAGCCGCCCGACAATATGAACGATACGGCTACGTCTCTGGGGAGGTGGGGTTCCTTCTCATGGCCCATTTCCTGTACACCAACGCATGCAGCAAGGCCGAAGAGTTGATTGTCCCTACCTGGGATATGTACTACGAAAAATGGGGGTTCATGCTCATCTTCTGGAACTTGGCCGGCGTGCCTCTCACCTACTGTCATTGCACCGTCTATCTCGCAAACCATGACCCAAGTACCTACACCTGGAACAAATACGCTCTTGCCGCTCTGTTCGTGGTATATTTGTTCGTCTATTGGGTATGGGACACTACAAACAGCCAGAAAAATCGGTTCCGGGCCAAAGAAAATGGCGGTCTCGTTCTTCGCAAGACATTCCCCCAGCTACCCTGGCAAACGGTCGAAAATCCCAAGGTCATCAAAGCGGAAGGCGGCGGCACGATCCTGGTAGATGGATGGTGTAAGTTACTTGGTCGTTATCTGTTTGTTGTTATTCTGCGGCTGACTTGTGACTAGATGGCTATGCCCGCAAAATCCACTATACCTGCGATCTGTTCTTCGCGTTGTCCTGGGGGGCAGTGACCGGCTTCCGGTCTCCTTTCCCGTGGTTCTACCCGGTCTTCTTCAGTGGGATGATTGTACATCGAGCGCTTCGGGACATTGAGCGTTGCCGCAAAAAGTATGGGAAGGCATGGGAAGAGTATGAAAAGCGGGTGCCTTACCTGTTTATTCCTGTTGGTCTCCGTCATCCTTACATTGAGCAGCGCACTAACAATTTACCAGTATGTGTTTTGATCCTCCCTTCGGCAGTCCGGCCATGGTCACCTGTCGGCAATTTACGGCAGCTAGCAATAGGGATGATCCCTGAAAGATGTGCTCGTTGTTTGGTTTGCTAGACGACGTGATCTCTGCGCTTGATATTCTTTTGCCACAAAGGACCGCCCACAGGACACAACACCCGTTACATAACTGAAGACCAGACCGGCATGTGCTCTAATGTCGACCTAACTAGTCGAGGATCACTGGCATGTGTTAAGTGAAGTCGCGCTTTCTGCCGTCTATCTATTATAATACTCTCCTGTGTCAAAACTTTTCCAAACTTTCACCGCCACTCTTCTTTCTCTTCCACACGAGGAGTATCACAGTCTTTGTTGAGAGAGCATTCGAGGGCCTTCCCGAGACCAATTCGGGTATTCTAGGTACGTACTACTTACTTTCCCGTCATAAGAGAGATCGACGAGCACTCGATCTTTCCCTTCAGGCTGCGCCCTCAACATCAACTCGCTTCTCTTTCCGTCCATTATATTGACGAGTTTGACAGCAACGCAGTTTCCTCACTCTCCCACCACGATTAGTTGCCAAACTACTGCGAAGTCGACCGATAAAAGGGGGCAACGAAGTCCGTCAGAGACCGTCACCTTCAGAGCAGAGATCTACTGTGCACTCCCAAGCCTTGTGTCCTCAACTCCCGACTCTACACTGATAACTCGGCGGCGGGACCTCCGTCAACTACGCTCGCCCAATTTTCACTTCATCACCACTTCATCCAACTCCAGATACTCGCGAATCCCTCCCTGCGATCACTTCATCCTGTCATCCTTGCAATACTCCACACTTCGATAACTGTATCGATCTCAAGAAGACAACGTTCTGCCAAGTAGATACAGATCGAGACATCGTGCCTGGTAAGAGTTCTTCTCCTCACTGCTGACTAGCTCAGATCTTCTAACTCTTGACAGACACCATGTTGCTCACAGCATTGATGACAGTAGTCGCCCTGGTCCTGGCCACGTCCTTTGTTCCTACCGTTGCTCTTCCGCCCATCGTCGCTGGCATTACCCTCAACAACATGGGTTTACCGTCAGTCCTGCCAACGATGTCGGTGACTGGCATTACCACCCCTCCTCCACCGCCATGGAGCATCCTGTCTACTATCGGGCCGATGACTTCAGATTCATCTAGCTTGACCTCATATCCGACTGTTAGTACTTCAGAGCCTGTCACCTCGGTCATACCAACCTCTACCTCACTCATGGTGTCTTCGTCGTCTGCCTGGTCCCCAGGAGCAGCTGCAACGAGTGAACTGACCACGAACTTCACTACGGTTTCCTCTCCCACGATCTCCCCAGCGAGCAGCATGACTACACCGGCCGTTCCTTCATCTACCATGTCCCCTGCTCCAAGCGCAACCAGACCACAGACCCCTGAGCACCAGGTCAAATCTCGAGTCATCAAAATCGTTGCCATCGTGGTTCCCACTGTGGTGGTTCTCCTTCTCATCCTCGGTGCGCTTGGCTACTGGTTGATGAGTCGCCGTCGGGAACGAAAGCGGGTTGACAGTCTGGCGAGGAAAGCCAACTGGTTCGATCAAGAGTACATCGACAACATCAAAAAACAGTTCGGATGCTTGGATCAGGACAAGGTCGGTGTGCTTGATAGAAGCAGTCCCAGCAACGCCGTTGACGGAGAGGAGGTTGTTGTGAGAAAGGTTCGGGCACCTGACCGAGGAAACGATAACCAGACACCTTCACAGGCGAGCAAGCGACATGGAGTGTGGCTCAACCCTCTTGGCATGCATTCGATCGGGCCCAGCGCCACTGATCTGAACTCGTCCGACTTTGAGCTCTCTTCTCTCAGCAGTCGTTCTTCCACCGGCACCACCGGCACCGTGGTCGTCTCTCGCGCAAAGGAGAGCGACCCCGAGTTTCAAGACGGGGAGTGACGAGGCCGAGGCAAGGCTGAGGCCAACGAGAGAGCCCGCTGGGCCGTGTTTGTTGTATCAAATAGCAATGCGAGCTAGACAATCAAGACGATGGCCAATTCGCCCTCCCTAATCCTGTCGTATTCCTTGACCGTCGTGTTCATCGGCATTCTATGGCCATGGAGCGGCCGTCCGTTCTGACGATAACGTCACGTGTCTCGTTACGATGAGTATCTGGTCGCCGTCGTGCCAGATAATAAAAAGAATCCAGCGATATAAGTGTTTCAGCATGACATGGCTATAGAGCGTCCGTTCGTTATAACGACAGTATCACCTATCTCATTACAATGAGTAAATGGTCGCCATCGTGCTATATAAGATATAGAGTCTAGTAATTCTATCACGTATTCTTAGTATTCTATAGCTATAAAGCGGCCGTCCGTTCTGACGGTAATATCACCTATCTCGTTACGATGAGTATCTGGTCGCCACCGTGCTAGATAATATAGAATCCAGCGATAGAGGTGTTTCAGCATGACAAGGCTATAGAGCGGCCGTCCATTCTAACGATAACATCACCTGTCTTATTATAATCAGGACGCGGTCGTCGCCGTGCTATATATTATAAAGAGTCCGATGACTCTATCACGTATCCTTAGTATTCTATAGCCACGGAGCGTCCATCTGCTCTGACGACAGCATCACAAGTTGTCTAGTTACGATAAGTACGTGGTCGTCCGCCGTGCTATATAATATAAAGAATCTAATAACTCTATCACGTGTTCTTAGTATTCTATATCTATAAAGCGTCCGTCCATTCTAACAATAGAATCACAAGCTGTCTAGTTACGATAAGACGTGGTCGTCCGCCGCGCTATATAATATATAGAATTCAGTGACTCGGTCGCGTGTTCGTGACTGATAGATTAGACATCTTACCACTATAAGCGGCCGTCCGCCTTATCGACAGCATTATATATATTCATGATATATATAAGTCGTCCACCCTCTTATATTAGAGCAGAAATTAGGTAATTCGGTGCTGTGTCTATAGTAACTAGTTTTCCATTATTAGTCGCCCTTTCAAGATCTTAAGGTGTGTATCTATCAATAGGACAAGGACAGAGTCATACATCTATAGGCTACTATGTTTTAGTCGCCCTTCTTTCTACTCTAGAACAATAGACCAGGCGTACGCTCGTGTTAGATATAGGCATAAAGCGTATATTAGATATATTTCAGAGGATGAAGATAGACACGAGATATGTACTAGACCTAAGCCCTACACGGTAGGAACAGGGCAGGCACGGGATACGATAAAGCGAGACAAGCGATTTGGTGTTGTGACTGTGACAGTTATATACACCAAGTGGCTAATTCGCGAGTGAATTAGTTACTTCGTCCTTTTTGGCGACTGTCGTGGTGTAATAGTCTAAGTCAACCGTGACAGTGACCCTCCCGACAAAGATTGAGATGATCCTCCTAATGTTAGACACTTAGGGTGCGTGCTTCTCTTTTGTGCTTCTTATGCTTATGCTTCTTGTGGGTTTTTGTGTTGTTTTCTGTTTTATTTCTTTTCACGTGAGATTCTTCCTTGCCCACTCCTCCACCGTTTCCATCTCGATCCCAGCTTCCGCGCTCCACGTCTCTTCCTTGGGCCAACTCACACCTCTGCCCTCAGCGAAGACGACTCGATACCGCTTCAGCTGATCTTCGGGGTCCTCTCGGCTCTCTTCGCGCAGGTACTCGAGTGGCCATACTCTGCGGGTCACCGATCGGCCTGTAGCCCGGGCAATCGTGTCCGCGAATTCGCCGTACGTCAGCGTGTCGCCGGCGATGTAGACGGGTTGGTTGATGGGCGTATGAGGATGAGGATCGGGGCTGTAGAGGATGGAGGCGGTGCATTTTGCGATGTCGGTCGCTGTGGTGGTGGTGATCCAGTCGTCCCAGGAGTTGAGGGCTGTGATTTGGATGCTGGGTTGGGTGCTGTCGCTGTTTTTGCGAGCACCAGCACCAGCACCGGCACCAGCACCACCTCCCTCTGTATCTGTCTGTGCCGTTTGTGCCGTCTCGCCTGGACTCAGAATCAGGACTTGTTCTTTGGCTGGCTGATCTCCCTGTTGTGGCTCAACTGCTACATCAGCCTTTCGGTGTGACACCCCCTCCCTACGTCGCTGCACAACGCCCCAAAACTCCTCAAACAAGAAACTCATAAAGATGCCACAACTGACAATGACCCAGTCGACCTTCCCTTGGGACCGTAGCAAATCCCGCACGTCCAGCTGCTCGCTGAACATGCCTTGGCCGCCGGCGCGGGTGATGGTATCATAATCCGCCCCGAACTGCCAGGGCACGTAGAACTCGACGTTACCATTGCCATTCTCACCCTCGTTCCTATGCTCGTTCCCCTTCGCGCTTGCCATCTCCGTTTCTGAGTTGTGGGCGGATGCGGATGCTGCAGCCCTTAACACCGCCCGGGTCAACTTGGTCATTGTGCCCGACGCGGCGCCAAAGCCACCCGCATGCAGAACCGTCGTGTACCCACCGGCGCGGAGCATGGTGACCAGTTCATCTTCGGACCAGGCTTCCAGATCCGCCGCCACGAGGTCGATGGCCTGGCTGCGAAACCGGTCTTGCTGTGCGCGCTTCTCGGGCGTCGGGTTGCCGAGGGTGGTTGGGCGCAGGGCCAGTGCAACTTTGGTCCTCGATGGGTCGTACTGTGGGTGCGAGGTCAGCGCGGCTAGGATCGCCGTGCCGAGTTCGCCGGCGCCGATGACGAGGATGGAGGTTGCGCGATGAGGAATGGGTATGGGGATAGGGTTCTCATTCTCATGCTCTAGTTCCGACATGGTCGATATGATTGTAGTAGTGGTTGTACTGTGTGTGTGACAGTGTGTAAGTGTATATGAGTGTGGGTGTGCGCGCGCGTTAAATACTATATAGTGAATAGTATACGTAGTATATGGATACCTAGGTGGATTTACGGATATACGGTACGGTAGCTATCCCTTGTCTCCAAGGTTCAATAGTGGCAATCTCTCTCTCTCTCTCTGCATTGACCAGGATATTGTGGATATAGATACATCATTACTAATGTAAAGGGAAAAGCCAAAACCCACAGCCTCGCGGGTCGGACAAAACGCTGGCTTAAGCCCGGGTCCCGCCTGGTAAGGTTCATTGGGCAACATACTGTACATACAGTACCTACTGTATATACTGTCACTCCGTGGCAAACATATAGCCACAAGGCTGTTACTGTCACTCCATGGCCACCTAACAAGAACTGGGGCAAATACATAGCCACAAGGCTGTGCTAACACTATGGGCCTGGGCATGGTCTACAGCTCCGAGCTTCCTGCATGCGGGTTCGGCTTCCCGCTGTCGGCGCCGAACTAGAAGTAGAATTCGGGGTTGATGATATATCCTAACCTTGACCTCGGTACAGAAGTACAAGTACTCGTACTCGGTGCATCCTGATGCCAGCTTGGGCGGGCCCTTTCTTTATCAAGATCAGTAAAGAGAACATTACTGTAAGTCACGGCCTCTGTCGTAGGCTTGTCTCTGGATCACCGGTACTGCTTGCACTTGCACCGTCAAACACCAACGAGACGGAGGCACGAAGCACGATGTCAAGCGCCATGGCAGAATGGCTCGCGGGCAAGACCATCGTCGTCACAGGTGCGTCTTCTGGGATTGGGCGTAGCACCGCGATCGAGTTCGCGCGCACGTCGCCCAGGGATCTCAAGTTGGTCATCACCGCACGACGAGTGGACCGGTTGAAGCAGCTGGCTGAGGACATCAAGAACCTGGTCGGCGACGGGGTCCAGGTTCTCCCCGTGAAGCTGGATGTCAGCAACCCAGCCGACGTGGCGGGGTTTTTGGATGGGTTGCCGGCAGAGTTCAGGGACATTGACATTCTTGTAAACAATGCGTTGGTCTTCCCCTTTTCCTGACATGCATGGGAGGGCGGCGAGTCGAATCGACTCGAATCCAGCATCTTATTGCTGTGTCGGTGTCGTCCTCCTGTTCCTGTTCCTTTCCCTTTCCCTTTCCTGCGTCTAGGTCTATCTGCTAATCAGGAATCCCACCGCTCTAGAGGCTTGGGTCGAGGGGTTGCGAGAGCCCCAGATATCGCCATGGACGACGTGCGACTCATGCTCGACACCAATGTCCACGGCCTCATTGGCATGACCCAAGCAGTCCTCCCCGTCATGCTGGCAAGATCTACCCACGGCGCCGGCGACATCATCAATGTCGGAAGCATTGCTGGGCGGGAGCCCTACGCCGGCGCCAGCGTCTACTGTGCAACGAAGGCCGCGACCAAGAGTTTCACCCAGGCTCTCAGACAAGAGCTGGTTGCCTCGAGGATTCGCATCATTGAGATTGATCCAGGCCAAGTCAAGACGGTACGTGGAGACGAGGCCAGATCTGGAACACGGTTTACCCGCTGACAACCGCGGCAGGAGTTCTCTGAGCATCGTTACTACGGTGACAAGAGCAAGGCGGAAGCAGGTTATGCGTGAGTGCAAGACAAAGACCCATCCACCATCCATATCTTATCCCTCGTCGTTCTTTCCTTACACAGACACTGGAGCTCAAGCATGCGTCTATCTATTGACGCTGACACCCTGTCCAGAGATTGTGAGCCTCTAACCGCCGAAGATGTCGCCGAACTCATCGTCTTTGCGGCGGGGAGGAGAGAAAATGTGGTTGTGGCCGATACTCTGATCTTGCCAAATCATCAGGTGAGTGAGTCAGTCACGGTTATACTTTACTGTATCCGTACATTCCGACCCAGTTTGTCGCGTTTAGGCCATTCTAAACACAACCCAATTCAATCCCCTTGATACTAAGCAACCCAATCCAATCCCCTTGATACTGCAGTGTCACTTTCATTCCTTGCACCAAAGATCAAAGATGGAATGGGATTTACCGTCGACAGTAGCTGACCAAGACTTTTCCATCAAAGGGGTCTGCAACTCTGATCCACAAGAACATATAGATCATCCAGGATGGTGTGTTTATATTGATAGCCCAGTATCTGCCTGCCTACCAAGATCCTTCAGAAACCCAGCCTGGGCACAGATTCTAGTCTGCGAACACAAGACCTCCTAGGAGAAGGGTACGCACTATCCACGACACACTTCTATGACCATTGTGTTTATTTTCACTTGAGGTGAAAGTGTCAAACTTAGGCATTCCCAGCCTTGCTCTTTAACCAGAAGGCTGGTCTAGGTATACTATAATACACTATATAGTCTGGGCTCCCCCCCATACCTTGAGAAAGAATATGGCACATTTCAACCTTTGACAGCTTTACCCTTTCCTTTACCCTAAGGGACCTCAAGGTACGGAAGTGAATGTGATGTACTCTACATCAGGGCACTGATACCTATTACTCAACCCGGAAAGATTTCGTTTCCTAGAATAGGCGTCGTCCTTTGCACTTGTACTCAATCTCGCAACCATTCCTACACCCCGCCCTCTGTACTCAACCTCTCCTCCAAACTTTTCTTAATCTCAGGCAACACCCTCACCCTCTGTACGCTTTGCCACAATCTCAACGTGTTCAGTCTCAAAGGCCTTGGGGTCGGTCATCTCGACGCTTTCTAGATCCCTTTGATAGACGGCAACCAACTCATCGTCCTAGAGCACAAAAAGGTTCATTAACATCATGTCTAGTTTCGGGTTCAGGTCCAGCATCTTGAGATTTGTCCGGGATGAGATGGGGATGGGAATTGGCGACTTACCCCGAAGATCTTGGCCACTTCTTCCAAAGGAAGCCTCCGGGTGTCTGGGTAGAACCAGAAGATGGAGACGACTCCCACGAACGAGACGCAGATCAGAGGAAGGAAATACTTCCAGCCAATGGCTCTACTCCTCGATCAGCAATTGGAAGTGCATTGTTAGTGTAGGGTAAGTGTATGGCAAGAGTCAGAGTAGGGCAAGTGTAGTGTAAGAATAAGAGTAGGTTAGGTGTAAGAGTAAGAGTTAGGTAAGTGTAGGGCAATATGCAGACTACTCACTTCAAACCAGCCGCACAAGGCGCCAGCCAAATCACATTGGTCAGAGCATGAACCGCCAGGCCTATGTTGAGCCCCATAGATCGAAGATGGTTCGGATAGATCTCTCCCAGAAAGATAAAGGTTGGTCCGTCCAGGCCGAAGGAGAAAAACACGGGGAAAAGGAACATCATGGCCACCGCGGCTGCGAGCGCACCCTCGTTCGGCACTGCCTGGTCAACGAATAGGGCGATCAGGACACTCTCAACCACCAAGCAGACCAGGCAGCCCAGCAAGCCGAACCCGGCGGTGATTTGGCGTGGGAACAGATCGACGGTGAAACAGGCACCGACGCACGATGCCCAGGAGATGGTCATCCATCCCGCGGTGAAAGATAACTGTTTGGCTGGCCCGTAGCCGAGAAGGCCATAGAAGGTCGATGCATATGCTTTTGACTGATTAGTAAAATAGACACAGAGAGACAGAGAGACATCATTGTTCATGACCGCACTTACTGACGATGACGAGCACTCCAGAGCTTTCAATGAAGAAGATCCAAAGAGACCCGTAAACGAGACGTTTCCGATACGACTTGTTGGTGATGAGGGAGAGATACGACGACTCGAGTTGTCTGTCCAGCTCCAGCTGCTTCTTGATCTGATAGAACTCGGCTTTGGCGTAATGGTCGTCTGGGTCGTCGGGTCGATTATGTAGTCGCTTGAGGACGGGCCAGGCTTCGTCGGTGCGATCTTTGGAGATGAGAAACCGCGGCGATTCCGGCATCCACTTCAGACCACACAGGAGGATCAGAGGAAAGGCGCATTGGACAGCTGTCGGGCCATCAACATTAGACATTACACCTCAGACGTTTTTCCAACGTTTGGGGTCAGCTTCACCTATAGGGATTCGCCACTGGATGCCACCACTGCCATGGGCGTAGTAGAATCCCACTCCGGTCCAGCAAGCGACGAGGTATCCAAAGACAAACATGGCCGGATGGATGTCGACCAACATGCCTCGGGATCCAGGAGGGACGATTTCGATGATCCACAACGGCACGCCGGCAATAAGAATATATCCTCTAGATTCAATTTGATGGGTCAGCGAAATCGAAATCTCCAGAAGTCACAACGTTGCCGTGACTATAGTGCATGTGAACTGGGATGTGGACGTACGCCATTCCACTGAAAAACCGAAAAGTGATGAACATGGCAACAGCCGTACTGCCGGCCAGTAAACCACCACTGATGACCATCAGGACCGCTCCGAGCCCGATGGCGCGCACTCGCCCCCATCGATCGGCCACGTAGCTGCCCAGGAAGGTGCCAAATACTCCTCCGACAAAGTAGAGCGAAGTGATGGCTCCCTCCAAGGCCGAGGCGTTCGAAGCTGTGTCGAGCTTCATGTATGTGATGAAGGACGGCTGGCCCAGCGTGGTCGAGATGATCGATGCGCTGTAGCCGTACGAGAGGGACCCAATCGACATGAACAGAATCACTGCCACGTTGTAGGTTGTGTAGTGTCGTCGACGCTCGGGCGCGTCGGCCGCATGGGGCGCCGAGACTGGAATATCAGTAGCAGTATCAGTATTAGTCGTCATGGTGACTTTCCACTGTTATTCTTTGCTGATGCTGATGCCGGTGCCCAGCCCTCTGATCAGGAGGGCAGGGTCGACGCCTTTTGAACATGTTCGCCCGCAGTCCATGACAGTGAGTCCGTAGAAAGTTTGGCCCCTTCCCGTTGGAACTCACATCTCGGCGCCGAATACAAACAGGGGGAAAGCTCGGTCGGTCGGTTCTCCAGGGCTAGATTGAGCCAGGGCATGATAGAAATTGCGGAGAAAAAAGAGATCGCGGGGGAGAGTTGTGGGGTAATAGGGTACAGTTTATTCCTTGTTGTAGATACGAGACGGAACGTGTGCATGTGTATGTGTATCTGTATATGATAGAGTTTCGGTCAAAGTTCAAGCCAAGTCATCAAGACCGAGTGATATACGGATACTATACCAAAGCATCCATGTCACCTCCTCTCCTACCAAGGGAGTCGGTGCCGGTGCCGACTCAAGCCTGAGACACTCCATGACATGACCATGACCGGCCCGATGACCAGCCAGTACCAGTTTACAGTATTTGCTAGCTCAGCAATCGAGTTGTCTGGGGCCAGGCTCAGGTTCAGATTCAGGAACCACTTGACTGGGATGGATGGAATGGCAGTTACAGCAAACGAGGAGTTCTGGCAGAGCTGCTTCAATGGCAAGAGACCGGGAAGTATTCAGCAGCACATTCAGAAGAGAAAGGCTATCCGCGTGGTGACTTTGCCCTGTTTCAAATCTTCAACGATCGACTCGAGATCATCCAAATCCCGGAAATCGACGTCGGGAACAATGTTGTGCTTGGCGGTGAAATCGATGGCCTTTTGCATCCGTCGCGGAGTGCCGATGCTCTCGCCCTTGATCCTATATGCGCCCAAACAGAAAGGCAGGGCCGAGATCTCGACCGGCTTCGGTGGAAGACCGACCAGCATCAGAAGACCGCCGGTTCGGAGGATGGCCGGGGCGCCTGCATAGGCAACATTGGAACCACTGAAGACTGCGGCAGTATGCACACCGCCGTTGGTGAGCGCTTTCAGTTCTTCGACATAGTTCTCGTCGGTGCGCGAGTTGAAGACGGCATCAGCCCCGAGTCGCTTGCAGACCTGCAGCACACTGTCGTTGATGTCGATCCCCACCACTTTATATCCCATGGCTTTGGCGTATTGAGTGGCAAACTGGCCGAGGCCACCGCAGCCGACGACGGCGAGCCACTGGCCGGGCTGCAGCTCGCAGCTGTCGATGGTATTGAAGGCTATTTTCAAAAGTTTCCAAGTTAGCAATGCTACAAAGTGGCTGTAGGCGAACTGATACTGATACCAATGAAAGGGGTAAAAGATTGCTGTGGATGGGATGCCCTTACCTGTGATTCCAGCACAAAACAACGGAGAAGATCGTCTGATGTCCATACTACTGGGCAGTTTGGCCGCGTTTTGCCAGTTCACCACGGCATACTCGGCGAAGAAGCCGTCGGCCATGAAGCCTTGGAAGAGTGGCTTGCCGGTGGTGCAGAATACATTTTGGATCGAGCAGCCTTCACACTCATAGCAGCATCCAATGACATAGAGAAAGCCGACCGCATCTCCCACCTGGAACCCTCTGTTCTCGGCTCCAGGCCCCATCCGCTCGATGTAACCGACCCCTTCGTGGCCCATGGTGAACGGCCCACCCGATGCCGGCCGGGTGTCCACCATCAAATCCGAGTGGCACAGGGATGCCGCTCTGATCTTGACGAGGAATTGGTCGTGGTTGGGTTCAGGGATCGGCACGTCATTTATCACCACCTTCTGGCTCGTCTGTACAATGTCATGTCTCCCGTCAACGTAAAATCATGGAACATCCAGCGTAGTAATAGTGGTCATGCAGGTCAAGTCCACTTTGTTACTTACCATGTCAAACTGGGCGGCCTTCATATTGGCGGTCGAAACCCTAACCCTAACCCTAATGGGCGCAAATAGAGTGCAACGAGGGCAACGGGGAGGTTGTACTGTAGTACTGTAGTATGTATAGGGTACTGTAACCGTCGACAACGACAGCGACAACAACAATTGAACAACGAGGGGATGGCGGAGCATGTATCGGTATCACAACATCACCAACCGAGGTCTGGGGATATATAGAGTACAGTACTGTAGTGTACATAGTTTACCCCACAATTCTTGTTCCGGGGTTGGGGCAAGGCAGTCGTAAGGCCAGCAGAGAAGCACAAGTCCAAAACACCGAGCAGTTCGCCGACCGACCAGACCAGCTCGGCCTCGTCCAACGCGGCTCCCGGGCCGGGACGGTCACTGAATCCCAGCTTCTGGTAGAGCCGTTGACTAGTATACAGTAATTATTCCCAGTAGTATGTATGTAGTGCGCACACATGGCCCCAACCGCTCTCCTATTTTACTGCACAGTCTTGTAGGGGCAGACTGTTATCATAACGTCCGACCATTCTCACACCGTAGTCACTAGATTTCTCTCGTGGCGCCCAATTCCAAATTACAGTAGTTCATCAACCATGGCGTTCAACTTCTCCAAGGATAACCTTCCTAAGAAGCTCTTTATCAACAATGAATATGTCGACTCGAAGAATCCGAACAAACTCGCCGTCTACGACCCCAAGGATGGCTCATTGGTTGCCGACGACGTTCCTCTAGCTGGCGAGGGGGATGTCGATGCTGCAGTCCTCGCTGCCGTCAAGGCTCTGCCTCGCTGGAAGAATACTCCAGCGACACAGAAAAGGGACATAATGCTCAAGTTCGCCGACCTTCTAGAGCACCATGCAGCAGCTCTGACAGAGCTGACAAGAATCACGCTGGGATCCCCCAAGGATATGGGTAAAGGCGAGTTGAAACTGGGCTCTGAGGTGCGTCCAAGATGTTCTTTCCCTCGAGGGGAAGTCCCAGGGTCAGTGTGCTGACGCTGAAGGTGGCATGGGTATCCAGTCATTTAGGTATAATGCTGGCTGGACCGACAAATTTACAGGCGAGTCCTTGCCTCAGGAGGATGGATTTCTCAAGATCATCCGCAATGAGCCTCTCGGAGTGACGGCAGGCATCACGCCGTGGAACGGGCCGATAGCAACCATGGGGTTCAAAGCAGCCCCGGCGCTCGCCACGGGGAACTGCTTCATCCTCAAGCCGTCGGAAAAGACGCCGTTTGCCTCGCTCGCCATCGGGGCCCTCATCCAAGAGGCCGGCTTTCCACCGGGCGTTTTCCAGGTCCTGAGTGGCGACGGCAGCACGGGCGCCCTGATCTCCGCGCACATGCGAATCCGCAAGGTCAGCTTCACCGGCAGCGTCGCCACGGGCAAGAAAGTCCAGGAGTTGGCCGCACGGTCCAACCTGAAGCGAGTCACCCTTGAGCTGGGCGGTAAGTCGCCCGCGGTGGTGTTCGATGACTGCGATTTGGAGAACGCAGTGACCTGGACGGTGCGAGCCCTCACGGCCAATACAGGCCAGATCTGTTACGCTGCCACTCGGGTTTATGTGCAGGAAGGGATCTATGACAAGTTCATCCAGCAGTACAAGCAGAGGTTACAGGCACTCACAGGGTCAATCGGTGACCCGGAGCAGGAGAGCACCGCCATCGGACCGGTAGTGGACGAGGCACAGTTCAACCGTGTCAACGGCTTTATTGAGCGCGGACAGCATGGCCAGGGCAAGCTCCTGGTCGGTGGCCGGCGGGTGGGCAATAAGGTATGTTTTCATTTTTTTTTTCTCTTTTTCTTTTCGCTCAGGTCCAGGTAGTGGGCTGCCTTCAACTTGGACTATGAAGGTCCCGACTCGACTCGACTGGCTTTGAAAGATGTGCTCCCATGCCTTGCGGGTCTTGGATTTGATGTCTAAGACATACAAGAAATCCTCGCTGACAGGGAACTTCTTGCTAGGGCTTCTTCATCGAACCTACCGTCTTCACCGACGTCGACACCGCCTCGGAAATCCATTGCCAGGAGATCTTCGGCCCTGTTTCGGTGGTCAAGTCGTTCAAGACGGAAGAGGAAGTCATGGCCTTGTCGAACGACACCAACTTCGGTTTGATGGCCGGCGTCTTCACCCAGGACATCAACAGAGCACTCCGCATTGCGTCCGACTTTGAAACCGGCATGGTGGGTGTCAACTGCGTCAGTCTGATGATGCTGAACTCGCCGTTTGGCGGAACCAAGGAGAGCGGCATCGGCCGTGAATGCGGCATCCATGCGCTCCGGGCATTTACTGAGACGAAGACCATCATGGTGAACTTGACATATTGATCTGCCCACTGACAGCCTCGGTGAAAGGCTGGGCTGGACTGGGCTGAGTGCCAGTAAGGGGCAAGGGCGGCAAGGACGACGTGGTGACCTGGGAAGTGGCTGGCAGGATCGTACTCCGTAGACGATTCAAGAGTAAAGAGAATTGCAGAATCAGAATGGTACCCATGGATGATGGATGAATCAGCCTCATCATTTCTTCAGATCAGTCCTATCAACAGTAACAGCATGGGCACGGTGAGAGATTGATTGAATTCGATTACCCAAATCGCAAGCCGAACATCTACGGGAGTTGGCCAGCTACAGTATATATACAGTATACCATAGTTTGCCCATACAGTAACTCCCACTCTCAACTCGTAGAGTTAATACTCTGTTTGTACTTCAAGTGTACGGGAAACTCCCTCAACAAGTCGCACCTCCATCCACAGGGTACACCTGTCCTGTGATATAGCTCGCATCATCGCTGAGCAGGAAGGCGATAACCTTGGCCACTTCCTCAGGCTGACCCAGGCGCTTCAAGGGCACATTGGCGTAGATGTCCGCCAAGGGATCAACCTCGTTTCCGGTTCCGCTCGCGACTCCAGTGTCATTGAGCACTCTTCGCAACATAGGTGTTTCAATAGGACCGCTGAGGATGCTTGATTCAGCCGTTCGTTCCGACACAATCTCAAATACCAATCTCAAATACCGGGTGCGGTGTAGGGTGGGGTGTTTTTGGACAAGGCTAGACTGGACTGGACTGGATTGACTTACGGTGCGACCGCGTTGACTCGGATCCCCTTCGCTCCCACATCCTTAGCCGCTGTCCTGGTGACGCCGACCACTCCATGCTTGCTCGTAGAATAAGAACCCAGGCCCTGTCGCCCACTCAACCCGGCAATGCTGGAGACGTTGACGATGGCTGCGCCGCGAACCATGACGCGCAGCTCGGCGCGAAGGCAGTACATCAGCCCCGTCAGGTTGACCGACATGATGAAGTCCCAGTCCTCGTTCTTGATCTGGGCAAAATCGTCTGGCACCCCCGTCTTGTGCACTGCCGCATCCACGGCGGCCACGTTGGCGGCGCCGTCGAGCTGGCCGAAATGGTCCACCGTGGCCTGGATCCAGTCGTCAACGGACTTGTTGGATGCGACATCGACTTTGGTCCCAATGACCTCGACATGTTGCGCTTGGAGCTCCGATACAACGTCTTCGAGCGGCCCCTGTTGTATGTCCGAAAGGGACAGTTTGGCGCCACGAGATGCGCATACTCTGGACAATGCGCGCCCAATGCCGGAGGCGGCGCCGGTGATGGCGATGACTTTTCCTTGCAACAGTGCCATGTGCGAGGATACCCAATAGATACGAATATCACAATCACGGCAATCTCGATCTCAGATAGAAGGTCTACTTGTCAATATACTACAGAACCCTTGTGTGCAGTATCTTCTCTTTAGATGTGTTGTGTCCTTCCTAACAGACTCTTGTGGGGATGTATGCTCGGTCCATGTACTGTATCCGCACACTGACACGGCTCGGCGCCGATACGCATCTCACACTGCAGTACTCCGTCCTCTGTCCTCCGTCTCCCGAACCTGCGAATCCCTGCCCGGTGGGCTAAGACTTGCGTAGCATGGTACGAAGTATCCGTATACTGGTTCGCTTGGGCCGGACTCGGATGGGTGGTGGGTGGGTAGTCCGACTGCACATCGATTCATTGACAATTGACATGAATGCCACCGGATTTGTATCCTCTAACGGTTCAGCCTGACAAGGAGTTTGCATTGGTCAGTGATTCCGGGGTCGGGAGACTGCCACAGACCCAAGATCCAGTGCGGACGGGAAAAAAATACATAATACATAGCACCCGGCTTCCTTTCCTCGTGGCATCGTACCCAGCTTCCTTCCCTAGTGGCATCGTACCCTACCCTGATCTCAATCTCAATCTCAACCATGTCGATGTCGTCTGCTGCTACATTGACCGATTATGCCGAACTCTTAGGGCCAGCAGAAGCAGGAACCCTGGAAGGAAACGCCTGGCAAGTGTGGAACAAGGCTGGTGCTGGTCAAGCGAAGGACCGTTTAGGAGGTAGGGTTGACTCCTGATCCTGCACCGAGACTGAGACCGACCGAACCGTCTGATCTGACCGGACCGTCCGTAGCACTTAATCTCCTCACCCCTGCCACCATCTTACAGGCCAGAGATGAAATCCAGAAGGGCATCCGGGTCCAGCTCGATTGGTCTCTGGAGAATCTTGATGTTGCACTTGCCAACCGACAGAAACTGGTCCAGAAGGTCATCGACTACTACCAAGTAAACGGAAAATACGTCCACGATGATGTTCTCACCTTCAATACTCAGATAGGTAGCCAATGGGTATGTATGTACCGATCCACGAGGGCATAATTAGAGTCGATTGCTGAAGTCAGCTCACTATTTCTACATGACCGAAGTCGGCTCTCTATTCCTTGTTCTTTGGGTGGTCGAGATCGAGGTCGAGGTCGACGAGATGTGATTGTATCCAACTGAAACTGAAACTGACCTCTGAGTGGCGGATGCAAAGGATGGCTTTGGCCATTACGCCGAACAGAGCACGGGGACCTTCTACAACAACGTCAAGTATGCGGAGATTGCGCCGTCAAAGAATGAGTTTCTGGGAATCCATAGTGAGTCTTGTGTCGTCTGTGTTGTGTCGTCTGTGTCGTCTTAGATACTTATTTGTTCTGACTGACTGACCTTGTCAAGACTGGTGCAACAGCGGTGGTATTGTAGGCAGAGGGGTACTTCTGGACTACGTGCATTATCGAGAGGCACGTGGACTTGAACTGCCCGACCCTTGGACCCGACATGAAGTGCCCATTGCGGAACTCGATCAAGTGGCCGCCTTCCAAAACGTGACCTTCAAGCCGGGAGATATTCTCTTGGTACGACTGGGATTCGTGCGTCGCTACGAGCAGGCGTCCCCGAAGGAGCGGCAAGAAGCAATGGACCGAAAGCCCTGCGCCGCCATCGGCATCCAGGCCAACGAGCAGTCGAGGGACTGGCTTTGGAACCATCATTTCAGTGCCGTGGCTGGCGACACGCTGACCTTTGAAGGTGAGTGAATCTACACTACACGGCGCCACACACTACGCACTACGCACTACACACTACACACTACACACCGCACACTACACACCGCACACTACACACCGCACACTACACACCGCACACTACACACGCATGCCCACTCCTATGCCCACTGCACTGTATATGGATATAGGCTAATCAATGACCTGGCCGGCGCCAAAGCATACCCATTCGATTCCACCGGAATTGTGCTTCATGAATACCTGCTTCCGAGATTTGGCATGCCGATTGGCGAGATGTTCAATCTGGAGCAACTGTCTGAAGTGTGCAAGGCCGAAAAGCGGTGGGAATTCTTCTTCACCAGCGCCCCGTTGAATGTCCCAGGAGGCTTCGCGAGTCCCCCCAATGCAATTGCAGTCTTGTAGTGTACGGTGACTTGAGTGGTACGAGTATACTGTTGAGACATGTGGGCAATGCATAGTAGGTTTAGCACGACTTCCGTCGGTGAAAGGCAGTATATAGCTATACCTTAACTCGTCAGTAACAGGCAGTAGATAGCCATATCTTAACTCGGCAGTAAAAGGCAGTATGAAGAGACTTCTAGTTTCCTGACCCAAAAAAAAAACCGTACGCATATAGCCGCTGTGCAAGTATAGCCAACTTTTAGAATACTAGTAGGCCAGTTTCGGAACTGCGAGAGGTCACTGTCTGCATTTCCAACGTCTCTCTGAGGTATGGCGGTAGACTATGACTATATTTAACATATCCCGCCAGGAGGAAAAAAGGAAAAAAGTCCAGAAGGCGAGGGCAGTACAGAGTCCTCGATATCTATTCGTCCAGCTACATACAGTATATAGTCATCAACTTGATAATGGATATATAGGCATCCTTGATAATGGAATGAATAGGTATCAACTTAATAATGGATATATAGGTCTGGAGCGGGATTGCCGACAAAGCCATACTACAGCCTCGCATTTATTCTCTCCTGCACATCATCCAAGGCCCAGGCACTTCTCTTGGTCTTACTTCGGACTTTGGCGGCGTCGGCTTCCGTAACACCCCTTGCCTCGACGGCCGGATTGTAGCCCGCGGCGGAAATGCGAGCCACGTCGGTGCTGCTCACCGGGGAATTAGTCTTGCCATCAGCCCGCTTGTACACAGTGACGACGGCGGCGCCTCCCAGGCCCAGATTGTGCTGCAGGGCAACAGATGTGCCTTGGACCAGACGATTGTTAGCCCAGCCGCGCAACTGCCACACCAGCTCGGCGCACTGGGCGAGACCGGTGGCTCCAAGCGGATGACCCTTGGAGATCAACCCACCGGACGGATTGACCACGACCTGGCCGCCGTAGGTGATGCCACCACTGCGGACCAGTTCGTGAGCCTTCCCTGGCTCCGAGAGGCCCAGGGCGTCCAGCGTGATGAGTTCGTTCGCCGAGAAGCAATCGTGCAGCTCGCACACCTTGACCTGGTTCGCTTGGACGCCGGCTTCGGCGAGCGCCGCCTGCGCCGCCCGCTTCGTCATGTCGAACCCGACCAGGTCCATGGCACTGCGGGAATACAACTGTGGGGAATCCGTCGTGAGCTGTTGCCCGGCAATCAGGATGGCCTGGTCTTTCAGATGGGGTCGCGAGTCTAGAAATCTCTGCGAAACGACGACTGCGGCCCCTCCTCCGTCACTGGTCGGGCAGCATTGGAGCTTCGTCAGGGGCGCATAGATCATCGGTGAATCCAGCACTTCTTGCACGCTGTACACCTCTCGGAACTGGGAGTACGGGTTGCGCTGAGAATGCTCGTGATTCACTCGAGCAATCTCGGCGAAATCCGAGGCTTGGGCGCCGTACCTGTGAACAAATAAACCGTCTTGTTTAGTATGGATGTGGATGCAGATGCAAATAGATGGAAGATGGAGGTTCCGGTGTAGGTGCCAACGTAGGTCTAGATGTAGGTGTAGGTAGGTGCTGTTGACATCAGGGATACTCACTTGGCCATGTACTCTCTTCCTGCATTTCCAAAGTACTGAGCGTTTGGCGGCGCGTCCACCAGTCCTGCCGTAACCTCCGTCATCTTCTTCACCAATCCTACAGGACTTGGTCTGTCTGGCCAATTACTCCGGAGCATTCCCGGCTTCATCTTCTCGAACCCAATCACCAGGATACAATCTGCGGCACCGTTCTTGATGAGAGTCCTCGCCAGCTGGAGCCCTGTCGAACCGGTGGAGCAGTTGTTGTTGACATTGTAGATGGGAATCTCCGTCATTCCGAACTGATAGAAGACGCGCTGTCCGGAGGTCGAATCCCCGTAGCAATAGCATGCGATGCCCGTTTCCACATCGTCGTAGGTGATTTGGGCGTCCAACAAGGCCTTCACGCCTGCCTCGTAGCCTAGTTCGGGGTATTCGACCTGGCCCCTGGGCTTGATGAACTTGGTCAAACCTACGCCCAACACGTAGGTTGGGATGTTTGCCATCTTGCTGGTATGGGCAGGTTGCCAGTGGAATTCAGAGTATTGTCGACTGTTGCACTACTTCTTCCTGTCCAGCTGTTCAACAGGTGGTTGATGATGGGAAAGGGCCTGTCGGGACAATGTGCACCGAGTGCGAATGGAAAAATCAGTTCAGCTCTGTATATGGCTAAGGTAAGGTACGCAAGGCTGGGACTCAGTGGTGCTTCACTACAAGTTGTAGCAGGTCGACCGCGTATTAAGGTCCACCACGGTGGCTCCCAGATTCTGAGTCTGATCCTAAGGCTTCCCTCCCCCCAGCCGGGGCCGAAGTCAGCGTACGACTTGCGAAAAGGTCAAGCCGAGGCATTCAGAATTCAGAATCCAGATGACAAGACTCCGAAGAGCGCTCGGCAGAATGCTCCAGAGGAGAGGGTAGATGCTGAGAGCCGAGGGTACAGGATACAGGATACCTATGGCACTCCGTATGGGGTACGGATACATGTATGTGGTCGTATTCGGCGTACAGTACGCGTACAACACACACTGTCAACTCGGCGAACCAGGAAGGCTCCTGAGGCTGCGTCGGCGCCGAACTCTGGCAATAGAATACAGTCTCATGTCGCCGATTCCTGGCAGCTAGTATGAGGTAAGTCCGTTACGGTTACTGATCACTGGCAGTCTGCAGATAACACCACAGCTGGACTTGGCTGAACTACTACTATGCGCCGTCACTGTACTACCTTCATAAATATGTGCAGCCCGTTGCAGTGCATAAGATATGTAGTCGCTCTGCCAGCCGAGGCATCCGTATACAGAGAGGTGCCTTTAGGTATGGAGTAGTACTGTGACTATATTGGTGAGCACATGAAGTACCACCCTCCAATGTAGTGGTGTCCACCGTCCATTGCCCTCGCTGCTGAGTGCAGAGTACCAGGTACCTACATGTCTGAGGATCTGTAACCCTAACCCTAACCCTAACCCTAACCCCCAAGGTATGTACTGTACTGTACACCGTACACCGTACCTCGACTCTAATTACCTTAGAGCTCGCCAGCCCCCCAATAAACCTATAGCCGAACCTAGTAGGTGTCTAGCCTACCTAATTTTGGCCCCTTCTGGGCCCACGCCCTTGAGCCTGCCACTAAGGCTGCCCCTAAGTTCCCCTAGACTACGCATCCCTAAGCTCCCCGCAGGTCTGTTCCCCGAGGTTCACTCGCACTCACCCCCGTGTCCAGTAGCACCTAAGTGGTGTGGAGAATGGAGCTCCCCCGCGCCCAACACTCATGTTCCCCCGCAGCGCAGCTCAGCAAGACTGTAAATTTCCAACTTCAACACCACCGCCACCACCACCACCACCACCATCATTCCCCAACAAGCCACAACCTATCCACCTTGCCACCGGCTGGAAAGCCATGATGGTCACTGTCCAAGGCCCTTACCAGGTCATCAAAAAATCCCGAGCCTGCATTCCTTGCCACGAGCGCAAAGTGCGTTGCGATTCCTCCGCCGTCGGCATCCCATGTTCACGCTGCGTATCTAAAAGCAGGACCGGCTGCTGTGCCTTACTCAATGACAAGTACAAGAAGTGAGCACTAGAAATCTATATTCAGATGGCCCAGCTTACATCTCACCACCCACAGGGCCGATAAGAGACGTTGCAGCGCAAAAGAGTCCGACCGCCCATTGCAACGACAACGACTTGACAACCAAGTGCCAGATGGCGACAGCAGAGAGCACAGGACAGCAGACTCTCTTCATAACAACCTTGACACCTTCAGGGTAAGCCATTTAAGCACATGCACATACACATTTCCGCCGCAGGAGGCAATCAGAGCATCCTTCGCTGACAGCCTCATGTACGTCGAAAAGACGGGTCCAACCACTCCGCCACCCTTATCAGACTCAACACATACATTTGAACTCGACTCCTTGCTCAATCGTATGGACCAAACCGCCATCCAGGATGAAAGAGCCACCATATTCAGTCAGATTTGCCCTGAAGGCGAGGCGGTCTCAACCATTCCACCGTTGCCTGAAATGGAAAGACAGCCGTCCCACTCCCAAAGCGAAGATCACACCGTGGCCGAGGAAGACGCCCAGTTACACACCCTCCACCAGATCACCAGCGGACATGGCGCCCATCTTTCTCCTACAACACTGTTGTCCTCCGGTCAAGGCCGCCAGATAATAGAATACTACGGCCCACTGAATTCCATCACTATTCTTGGAGACGTGCTAGGGTCGCGGGAGCGGAAAAGGTTGATTCGCATTGTCGTTTCTGGCCCTGAAACGCTCAGTGCCAAGCAACGAGAGTTGACCGGATTGGAGCCCGCTGATATTCGTTATCTGACTGAGAAGGGCGCCCATGACCTTCCGTCCAGAAAAGTTTGGTACGCTTTCCTTCCACTTGCTCGTCGAGAGGCTCGGAATTGACTGGCGTCGCGCCAAGTGCTGACCAGGCCTCAGTGATGACCTGTTACATCTGTTCTTTGAATGCATATATCCTTATGTGCCCATCTTAGACAGGGTGGGCTTCCTGGAAGACTACAAGCGCGAAAACTGCTCCACCTTCCTGCTGCAATCTATTTTTGCCAATGCAGCCCCGTATGCGTCTGCTCAGCTGCTGCACGAGGCGGGATTTCCAGATCGGTCCGCTGCACAGAAGTCATTCTCTCAGAAGGCAAAGCTGCTATTTGACCTTGGCTGTGAAAAAGGACAATTACGTCTACTGCAGGGTTCCTTACTACTAAGTTCCCTTCAGTTCTCCATTGCCCCCGACAAAGACTACAGATTCTGGCTGCACAACGCAATTCGAATAGCAACCCAGATGGGACTCCATCGAGAGTAAGTTGATTTCATATCCTCACCATCCCTACAAATCTGAATGCTTGCATCTGAGAGGCTGGGACAATGTCCTCTGAGCTGATATCACCTGAACTGCAACAGAAACATTGGCGGAGATCTCGACCCCGCCACTTACAAGCTATGTCGGCGAATTTGGTGGGTTCTTTACGTGGGTATCTTCAGGTACTGCTACCGCGGGGTTAATACTGATGGCTTGGTGGGAACACAGCAACGAGACGTCTTACTCTCAATATCAGGACTCGAAAACGTCCGTGGGATTCACGACGACGAAATGGACACGACAACGCTAAGAGAAGACGACTGGGACCATGAGCACCTTCCACCAGGCTCGGAAAAAGTCCTGCCTCCAGCGACTCGCCTGCACAAGATCTACTTCATCGAGAATTGTAAGCTAGCAGTGATAGGTATGAGATTTGCTGCCCAAGAAGGAAGTCTCATGACAGTACTCCGTATAAGGTCTAACACGCTAGTTCATCCGATCAGGAGCACAATTCTTGAGCTTGTTTAGATTCTCGAGCACCCCGGTCACCGCCGCAGCGGCATATGAACTGGCAGAAGCCATCTCCCACTGGCGAAGCTCGCTCCCTGCAGAGCTCTCGGTCGACATGGTGGTACGATGGTCCAAGGAAAACGTCTGGATTCTTGTCTTGGCAGCCATGAGCTACCGACTCGAATGCGTCTTCTACAGAGAGGTGAAAAAGCAGTTACGCACAGTGACCATGGACGGAGTGAACGCCGACACAGATGCGGATACGAACGCGAACTTGGATTGGGCCTCTCAACGTCTCTACAGCTCGGTGTTTGAGTTGGATACCGTGATTGGAAGGGTACTGACACACAATTTGGGTCAATTCTGCCCGGCATCCATGTGAGTTCACCGTGCCTTCGCCCGACCGCGGATCTTATTCTTGTTTTACTCACTAGGCTCTTACCGCAAGATCTCGTGTGAGTGTGAAACGGTTCTGACGATGACTTCTAGTGTGATTTGCACCTCGACCCTCCTTGCTCTCCAAGTTGAAGTGGCGTTGGATCCCACGGCCACCGAGCCCCGCAGACTGGTGGCGAAGGCACACATCCACGCCGGTCTCTCTTACCTCGGCAGCATCGGGGAACACTGGCCAAGCGCCATCTGGGCTTTACGAGTGTTCGAGGCTGTGGCGTCGCGCCCAGACTTGTCACTGACAAATACCAATACAACTACAACCACAACTACAACTACACATCGCCCGAGACCGGCCGACGATTCAAATACGGCCACGACGGCGAGCACACCCGGGCCGGATCACACTCGGTCTCAAAATGACGAGGATTTCGTTCATGGACTTCCGCAGCTGTCCCAAACCACCACTGGTCCTGGCCGGCTTCAACAGAGGATGGAGGGCCCGGGCCAGGCGAACGACTGGTTACAGGATTTATTGGACTCGGAGTTACTGAATTCGAGCTATGTCGAAGGTCTGAACGACGGGTTTTTTGACTTGAGACCGCTCATCTAGGCTGGTCTAGTCCTGTTCCGCAGCGCAGAAATGCAATGCAACAGGATTCAGAAGAATCAATCAATCTTCGATCGTTGTATATGTATATGACAAGGCATAGTGCATTACAAGGCGCACTTGTCGAACGATCTGGGGCCTTAGCCCTGGTTGAGCCCGTCAGCGTCAGCCATGAGGATGAGGACTTTGACGTATCCACGACCGTCTTTAACCAGCTAGCCGTCCTATCCCTATCCTATCCTCCCGCCGATTTGGTCTACTTTCCCATTCCCTTTCCTACTTTTCAAGAGATTTCTAAGCATGACAGGTGGTGTTTCCAGCAGTCTTGGTCTTTTCTGTTCTCAGTGCAATCAATCGCGGTACTGGCTGACGGTGACCCTGACCCTGGCCTGGCCCTGACTTTGACGATGACGCTGACTTTGACGATGACGATGACGATGACGCTGACCCTGTCCTGACAGCCCTGACACTACCTGGTCATAGTTTACTTTGCCGAGATGGAGATTGAGATACAGATGCCAGGGAGGCCTGGGACCCAGCACCGGTGCCGGGCTGCAAATGACGTCGCATGACTTTCCCGCTCCCAGTTCGCGGGATGGCGTCGATGAAGAAAACGCCTCCAGTCAGCCATTTGTGCGGTGCGAATCGTTGCTTGATCAGGTCGATGAGTTCTTGTTCCGTGACTGTGACCGAGCCGGCTCTGCGTACGACGAAGGCTCGTGGATACTCGGCGCCGTTTCTGTTGGTAGTTAAAGTCAACATCACATCAACATCACAATAGCATTAAGGGTTAACCCTAACCCTAGCCCTAGCCCTAGCCCTAGAGGGAGCGGTAGGGTAGGGTAGGGTAGGTAAGGGTCGGGTAGTGTTGGGCAGGGTCGTGTACGATGGTGTGGTAACAAGACAATGCAACACAACAGAACTACAACGTACATTTTGGCCCCGACCACCGCGGCTTCTGCGACGTCCGGGTGAGAAACGAGGGCGAGTTCGAGCTCTGCGGGGGCGACTTGCAGGCCCTTGACTTTGATCAGTTCCTGGTTTTGTATGTTAGCGAGAGCGAGAGCGGAAGCGAAGCGGAAGTGAAAGCGAAGGCGAGGTCAGAGCGAGGCCAAAAGTCTAGCCTGGCTTGGTTCGCAGTCCGAGGCGGGAGACCGATTTAGGGAGGGCTAGTATAGCGAGGCAGAAACAGACACAAAAGCAGAAGCAGAGGTGAGGCAGAACGGAGGGGACAGTAAGAGGGAGAGGCAAATGGAGGGAACAATAATAGGAGAGGCAAAGGGAGGGAACAGTAAGAGGGCGGGGGATTGAGGCAAGAAAAGAAACAAACCAAAAACAAACCCGACCTTACCTTCAACCTATCCACGATATAAAGACACCCCCGCTTGTCGATATAGCCCACATCGCCCGTGCGAAGCCAACGAATCCCGTCTTCCACCACAATGACTTCGGCCGTCTCCCGCGGTTTTCTGTAATAGCCTTTCATGACATTAGGCCCGGAGACCCAGATCTCGCCGGTGTTGGGCGTGGCCGTCAGGCCCGACGGGGTCGAAGCAGCAAAGTCGCGATCGCGGTCCTGGTCGGGCAAGGGCACGATCTTAGCGCGACAATTGGGATTCAACCAGCCGATGGACCTCCCATCATCGACATCATCCGGCGCAAACCCCGTGATCGAACACGTTGTCTCGGTCAACCCCCAGCCCTGCTTGACTTGGACGCCGCGCCTCAGGTACATTTGCTCGAACTTCCTGGCCAGCTCGGGGCTCAGGGGCGCGGAGCCGCTGGTGACCATCTCGACGGCGTGGAGATTGTATGTGTCTGGTCGGGCGTGTTTGGTGAGCATGGTCATGATGGTGGGCACGCTGGTCATGAAGGTGATGCGATAGATGTCCAGATACAGGAGGTATTGACTCAGGTCGAAGCGAGCCATGATGAAGACTTTGGCTTGTTGGCGGGCTGCGTTGATGCAATAGTACATTTGGCCCTGGAAGGATGAGGATATTGATTAGTGGTAGACGAGGAGGTCATTATAGTTTAGGATTAGATAGGGTGGGAAATGGATTGGATAGAGATTGGATAAGGACGTAGAGTACATTGATAGTGATGGTAGAAGAGAAGAGATCATTGTAGGAATAATTATAGCAGAAAAATACAGTATAGAATTGGATAGGGATGGGATATGACATAGTATAGGGACGGCATATAGATAGGATAGGGATAGGATGGGATAGGATAGGTGAGGTTGGGATTGGTAGAGGATGGAATAGGGATGGGATGGTAGAAGAAAAGAGGTCACTTGTAGGAATAATCATAGCAGAAAAATATAGTATAGAATTGGATAGGGATTGCGCTGAGATGGGTAGAGATGGATAGAGATGGAAGGATATGGTATGCATATCACTCACAAATGCATGGTACATCGGAAGCGGTGCCAGCCATCTCTCGCCTGACGTCTGCAGGCGTGCCACCCGGGCCCGGCCTTGTGTCGTGGTAGGGTCCAGGTTGCGCTTGTGGAGCAATTGCGCCGAGTTGGATATGACATTGTAGTGGGAGATCTCGACACCTTTGGGGAAACCGGTCGTGCTGTTGATGAGACAGGTTAGAGGTATAGTACAGTGTAGGACAACACAAGACGATACAGAGTGGACAGGATATGATAGGACACAAGATGGTATAGTGTAGGACAGGATAAGATAGGGTAGGACAGGACACACGACAGTATTCGTGTCGATGGGGAGCTGTATCGACAGAACCCAAGGCAGAACAAGGCAGAACAAGGCAGAACACCCTTGTCAGACTCCATGTACACACCCACTAGAATAATTCAAAATCGCCGTGGTCGACGTCGCCTCTTCCAAGGTCGTGATTCGTTTCCACGACCAGGAGGAGGTCTCTTCTTTCCGGTGCCAGAAATCAGTCCAAGGCCGCAGCTGAAGCACGGCAGGCGGGTATTTGGACAGGTCCTCGTCCACATCACAGAACAGATATATCTTGTCGCGGGACAGGCCGAGTCTCGCGGCGGCGTCTAGGGCCACAGAGGCGCTGTCGGGACTGGTGAGGAGCATTTTGGCTTGTGAGTCGCGTAATTGATATTCTAGTTCTGAATAGGGAACAAAGTCAGAGTGAGTAGGGAAGGGAAACAAAGTCAGTGAGTGTCAAACTTAGGCACCAACTTAGGCAGTCCCAGCCTCGTTCTAACCATAAGGCTGGTCATACCCCTTTGATAACGAACATGGAACATCAACCTTTGACAGTGAGAAGGCAAATGAGGAAAGGGGGAGTAGGGTGAGCAGTAGAAAAGGATAAGCAAGGTGAGCAGGAGAAAAGCGAGAGCAGGGTGACCAGGTGAGCAGGGCTTCCGAACCTGGGGCTAGGGTCATAAATGAATAAGGATAGAATACCTGAAACCGATGCTGACGGAGATGCCGCCGTAAAGACACAGCCGGCAGCCAGAATCCCCCACAAGACGACGGGAAAGAAGAGTCGATTCCGCGAGAACACGAGCACCTTGTCATCGGGCTGCAGGCCCAGCGACTGGAGGCCCTGACCGATCTGCTTGACGTAGGTCTCGGCCTGGCCGAGGCTGAAACATTCCGACGGTCTGCCGGTGTCGAAGTATTGCGGCTTCTGTCGCGACGAGGCGGTGCCGGACGAAAAGACAAACGAGACGACGTCGGTGGGCTCGATGTCAAGGGAATAGGGGGACTCGACTACCGTGGAATTGGTGGTATCTATCGACGTCGAGGGAGTCATTTTGGCTGAACTGAGCTGAGACAGCGACTGTCTGTGTAGTATCTTGGCTGAGCCGAGCCAACGACTGTCTGTCGCCTATATGTATGTATAGTGTAGTGTAGCTCAGAGCAGCTGATTGTCAAGTCCACAGGCACAAGTCAAGGCGTCTGGATGTTGAGGTCATATAACTTGTTAAGGCTTCGGATGTTGCAACAGGTGTGATAACTTGCTGGAACCTTCGATTCAACAGGTCTTGACACTCAAATATTCCCGAGACAGTAGGACCTGGCAATAGAAGTTCGTGATATCCATAGACGAAAGAACACTTTCGGAGGTCAAGCTACTAGTACTACCGTACCACCTTGTCCTGCAGAACATGGCACCCTACCGAGGCCGAGTACCCTGCGGGGTAGGATACTAGTACTAGTAGTAGTATCCGACTTCCCACCTCTACTGGCACAACACCACCCTAGGCCAGGCATCCGATGAGAGGGCTAAGGCCGCTGCAGCTCGGTCTGAGTGCACGGCAGGGATGTCGATAACGGTGCGGACAGTGACAGTGACAGTACATGTACCGATACTGTATTTATACTGTACCAAGCACCGACTGAATCTTTCGGCGCCGAATTAGGAAAGCAGTTTCTCCACACTACACACCATACACCGTACACCATACACCGTAGCCCATACACCGTAGCCTGTACACCGTATACTGTCTTAGACGGCTGAAGACCCAGGGTGCCTTTGTTCTTGCTGGTCTGGAGCCCAGACTGATACTTGAGCTTGGACTGCTGGACTGCTGGACTGTCTTGGGATACCTGTATAGTCGGTTAGAATTTGGGAGTAAGACTAGTCCTAATACACATACTATCTCTACACATCTATGTACGTCTTAGAACCCGACCCAGCAAGTAGAATATCCCATTGCCATATACTGTATGTACCCTGCAGATATGAACCGTACCATACGTTATGTCTACAGCAGACAGAGTATGCATATCTTACGTCCACAACAAGCAGAGTATTAGGATGTATCCGTGATGCACAAAAGAAAACTTAAGGGGGCATTGAAAAACGTGACACAGACAAGTAGTGAACGTACTACTCATATTTATTGGTATAGTAGGATTTCATTGGGCCACAACAGCCAGTGCTCAATATATACATATTTATATATATGAATATATATATACCCAAGTTATTTCAATATCAAAATCAGTCAATATAGCGGCGGCGGAAACGACTCGGGCTGCTTGTCTTGACCGTCCAGCAGGGAATAATACCAGGTCAAGTCGCGACCGTCGTACTCTCGGGCATGGAAGCCATTTCCCAAGAAATTGAACCTCGACCCCGACAGGTACTCGAGGTCAAAGTCCTCGTAGCGCGGGGTCTGCAGCATGGAGAGATAATGGATGCGCGAGCCAGGCCAGCACACGGGTTTTCGGCTCACGGAGCCGGCCTTGAACCAGGAGCTACAGGGGCCGGACCACACGGTGCGCTTCAGATATCGGTCGGCGTGGCGGGTGAAATCCTGAGCGACGGAGCGCTTGACTTGGATCTTCTTGATGTCTTCGACCTGCATCTTCTTGATCACCTGCACGACGTAGTTGGTATAGGCCTCGACCATGGGCACGAGCGAGCCATGGCCGAGCGGGCCATAGGGGCCGACGAAGATGAAGTAGTTGGGCACTTCGGGCACCGACAGGCCCAGATAGCCGACCAGGTCGGAGGCATACTCATCCTGCAGGTTGCGGCCGTTGGAGATGATGGGGAACTGCGGGCGGAACGAGGTGTCGAACCCCGTGGCACAGATGACCACGTCGACCTCGTGGTGCTGGCCGTCGGGGCCGATAAAGCCATTGGGCGTGATCTCCTGCAGGTTCTCCGTGAGCACGGTGGTCTTGTCGTGCGTCAAGGCCTCCAGGAACCCATTGCCCGGCGTGGGTCGGCGGCAGCCCACGCCGAAATCGGTGGGAATCAGCTTGTCCATCAACTCGGGCTTGCGGGCCAGCTTGCGCCTCATTTCTTGCAGGGAGAAGGCGCGCGCCTCCTTGTTCTCCGGCGTGTCGAGCACGATCATCTTGAACCGCACACTCAGCTCGGACTCGATGGCCTTGCAGTACCACAGGTAGAAGGTCGGGTCGTCGCGGAACCGCTGCTTGGTCGCCTCGGAATACGCAAAGTTGGCTCCATTCGGCCCTGCGTAGGCTGGGGCAAAGCCCGCCGTGATCCAGGTCGGTGACCGCGCCACCACGAACAACCGGTCGACCTGGTCGATGATCGCCGGCACCACCTGCACGCCGGAGCTGCCGGCCCCGATGACCAGGACCTTCTTGCCGTGGAGATCGACCTTCTCGTCCCAGTTGGCCGTGTGGAGCCGGGGGCCCTCGAAGCTGCTCAGGCCCTTGATTTCCGGCCACTTCCAATTGTTCAGCACGCCGCCACCGTGGATGAACAGGTCGGCATAGTCGTCAAACGTGTCGTCTGGGTCCCGGCCGTTGTTGCGCACCACCGTCACCTTCCACTTGCCCTCGTCGTCCAGCCATTCGGCCCGCACGATCCGGTGCTTGAGCTTGACGTACTTGCCCAGTTGATTGCTGTCGCTGACTTGTTTGAAGTATTCCCAGATCTCCTTGGATCCCGAATAGTAGTGCGTCCAGTCGGGCTTCCGTTGCCAGCTATATTGATAGCAGACGCTGGGGATGTCGCACGCGCATCCTGGGTATTTGTTCTCGAACCACGTTCCGCCGATTTCGTCCTGCCCGACCAGACAGACAGATATGGTTAGAGTTCAAGACAAGTCAAACCCCTAGTCCCGGTGTTATCATGATGTGTCACTTACATTCTTCTCGTAGATGGTCAGCTCCACATTCTCCAGTTCCCGAGACAGCTTGTAGGCAAAGTTGATTCCGCTCGCGCCCATGCCCATAAAGATGACCTTGAATGGTCGCGTCGTGCCCATGGGCGTCTCTCTGATGGGGATTTCAATTGCTGGTCCATCGTCAAGATGGCCAGTAAGCCCGTTGCCATTGATCAAAGACGTCGTTCCATTGCTTATTCCATTGACCTGACCGTGACCGTTGACGCTCTCGTCAGCGTGACCGTTCACCTGATGGCCATGGCGATGGCCAATGTCCTGTTCATCAGGCTTTTCGGAGAGCGGAATTGCCATGGCGAAATTGAGTAGGAACTTGGTTGTTAGGGATTAGGAATTGGAACTCTGATGGAGAGTCCTGCAAGAACCAACCTCTAAGACGCTTGCAGAGTATGCTTTCAGATGTGAGGAAGCCCTAGCAATCTGGAGTGAGCATTTCTTGAAACAGTCTTCATCGCAAATACAAATGTACAGTAAAACCTCCAATCTTTACGTATCCTGAGGGGCCCCTGTCACGACCGCCACCACTTCGGCAGACTTGCATAGGACTTCCTGCCGGAGATTAACAATGCCCTCACCGAGCACCGAGAGAAGTCGGCGCGACACATCGGTGCCACAGTTCGAGTTCGGCGCGGGGGCCGAGGTCTGAGGTCTGGCCATCCGGGGCATGTTATTCAGGGGTACATGGGGTAGTCTACCTAGGGACCGTCTAAGAGGAAGAGGAAGAGGAGCCTCTGAGCCTCTGGTGGTTTGATGTCCCAGTGAGTGCCGAGGCTGATGACCGTCAGTCATTATTATTCGCTAATTAGACACAGTATGGAGTACTAGTACTGCATGCAGTACCCTCGTTGCGGCCATCTCGAGAAGACCGTGAGGGTGTAGGAACATCCCCATAGGACGGCGTACATACACTTCCAAGCTCCTGACCCCGATTTTCCTGCTTACTGTCCTGTTACTGTACCTATTCTACATCTATACGGCTGAGCTTCGAAACCACGTCCATATTCCATGACTCTTTGTACTGCTACTGTACTATGGAGCCACCTCCCCTTTCCGGCATTAAAGTCCTCGAATTCGCCGGTCTTGCACCTGGTACATATCACCCTAGATTCTACCAATCACCCCATGTCCATGTGCGACGCATAGAGAAGATGGAAATGACTGACAGAAGCCACAGGACCATTCGCCGGGCTGCTCTGTGCAGATTGGGGCGCTTCTGTGCTCCGAGTTGACCGTGCAGTGCCAGGAGCTCACTCACATGCCGCTCTTGCCTCTCCCCCGCCAGCAACCTCTGACCGACTGACCAGGAGGAAAAGTTCGATCTGTGTCGACCTCAAACGGCCTGATGGGCGTGGACTCGCCTTCATCAAGGACCTGGCCGCCCACGTCGATGTGGTGATTGACCCTTTTCGTCCGGGCGTTCTGGAGAAACTGGGTCTCGCGCCGCAGGAGCTCCTGTCCCGGAATCCCAGGCTGATCATTGCGCGGATGACTGGGTTTCGTCGTGATGGCAAGTACTCTGCAATGGCCGGCCACGACATCAATTACATTGCCGTGTCCGGCGTCCTTTCCATGTTGGGGAGAAAGGGCGAGCGGCCTCAACCGGCACTGAACCTCCTCGGGGATTTCGCCGGTGGCGGTGCTGTCTGTTTTCTGGGAATCGTCTTGGCTCTGCTCAGCCGGGCCACGTCGGGAAAGGGACAGGTGGTCGAGGCAAATATGGTCGACGGGAGCGCCTTTCTCGCCACCATGCCTCGACTCGCGCTGAAAACTCCCCTTTGGTCGCGAGAACGAGGAACGAATGTGCTGGACGGCGGATGTCCGTACTATCAAACATACGAGACGGCCGATGGCAGGTACATGGCAGTGTAGGACAACCCCAAACCAAACCAAACTCGGAGCCCGCGTTATGGTTATGGTTATCATAACGGCTGATGGGAATTGAATGTGCTGATGGCAAGTAGGGGGGCGCTGGAGCCACAGTTTTTCGCCGCCCTGCTAAAGGGACTTTCATTGAAGGCCACAGACTTGCCAGGTGCGAGAGACGACAGGGCCATCTGGCCAGACCTGTTCGACCTTTTTACCAAAACCTTCAAATCCAAGACCCGGGAGGCATGGGAGCACATCTTCGACGGCACCGACGCCTGTGTCACTCCGATGCTGACCCAGCAGGAGTTGGAGCTGTCTGCTTATATTCAGAAGCCTATCGTTACCCTCCGACGCACCCCAGGCCTGGCCATAGCTACCAAAAAAGACGGTGACGGTGACGCTGACCCTGGCGCATCTCAAGCAGTTGAGGCCCGTCAAGGCCAGGGCCAGGGGGTGGAAGGAGAAGGCTGGATCAGCAATGGACTTTCCCCGAGCAAAGGGGGCGAGGAAGTGTTGCAAAGCTGGCTGGGATGGAGGAGGGGACATGATTTTGATGTAGATCAAGGAGGCTTGGTTTTGACCAAGGTGCCGGTCGCCAATCCCAAACTGTAAGATTCACCCTCAGCTACTGGGCGCAATTAGGAACCCGGTTCTACATACATACATGTGTTTTGAGATGACTGGGACGAGTACACCATACAATGCATGGTTAAAATATGTTTTGAGATGACTGGAAATGCTAGGCCATACATGGAGCAATACAAAGTTTGTCACATATGTGTCTGTGATACTGTATCAAGAAGAGCATAGATATGTCCGACAAGGCGTGTAGTGCAGGATTCACAATCTAAAGTCCCTTGGTCTCCCTACTTCTCCTTCGAAGCGAGGCCTCGACAGATTTCCATCATCGCTCGGAAGACAGCACGATCCGCTTCACCGTTATATCCTTTACTGTAAATGCCTACTTGGAGTACCCTGTGGCTTCCTCTCAATCCCTCTAGAGGCGCTTTTCGCGGGGCCAGAGACCGGACCGGCGCCGAAACGAGCACGAGCACGAGAACGAGAACCGGCACCGAAACATCTCAAGTGCTGATTCTAGACCAGCATTGGTGACGGTGAGCCCTGTGGTGCCGCATCGCATGAGCATCTGGGTCCCGAAAAGCTCGTGCTACTAGTCTATTTTGGAATAGAAATACCAGATGAGGCGCTAGGTGTGAGCTGGCCGGGTCAGGATCAAAGTCAGTGATATTAGTCCCGTCCATCGACGGAGCTGTGCATCGTCTTTTGCTTGTCTTGATTTGTTTTGTTTCGTCTTTCGATGTGGCATTGGTAGAATCCTCAATCGAGAACCGTCAGAGACAGATTCTCACACTCACACCCACGATCTTCACACCGAGGAGGGATAGGGATTCCCCGAGGGTCGCGAGTAACTACAGAAGACAAATCATCACCGGGGGCATATATACCGGGTTCTTCAAGAACAGAAGGTCCACTGTCTCTTACAGTATCTCATTTGTGGGCTAGAGCTAAGGAGGCTCTTGGACAAACCAGAACCATCACCCAACATGGCTCCTCAAGACCGTCTTTCCCAACTGTCGTCGCAGCTGAACTTTCCCGCTGGCCTGCTCGCCGGACAGGTTGCCATCATCACGGGCAGCGGGCAAGGCATCGGGGCGGAATGTGCTCGACTGTTCGCCAACGAAGGGGCACGCGTGGTGATCTGCGACGTCGACAGTGAAAAGGCCAGCGCGACGGCCCAAAGCATCAACCAGATGGCGCCCGGCCGGGCCATCAGCGTGCACGGCGACGTGCTCGACCCCAACTACATTGACGAGGTGGTGCGCAAAGCGGCCGAGTTCGGCCACGGCAAGATCCACATCATCGTCAACAACGCCGGCTACACGTGGGACGGGGTGATCCACAAGATGACCGACAAGCAGTGGAACACGATGCTGGAGCTGCACGCCACGGCGCCGTTTCGGCTGGTGCGGGCGGCCGCGCCGTACTTCCGGGTCAAGGACGGCGAGAAGAGATGCATCGTCAACATCAGCAGCACGTCCGGCACCCATGGCAATGCCGGCCAGAGCAACTACGCGCTGGCCAAGGCCGGCGTGACGGGCCTGACCAAGACGATTGCGAAGGAGTGGGGGCCTCAATTCGGCGTGCGCGCCAATACCGTGGCGTTTGGCCTGATCGAAACGAGGCTGACGCGCCCCAAGGAGGCCGGCGCCTTCGTCACCACCCCCGACGGTGAGAGGGTGGCCTTGGGCATCCCAGCCAAACAGATTGCAGATCGGAAGGGCGGAGGAGACCAGGCTCAGGGTCCGGGGCCGGCGTACAAGGACATTCCCCTGGGCAGGCCCGGCACCGCAACCGAGGCGGCGAGCAGTATTCTGGCCGTCGTGAGTCCGTTGTTTAGCTATGTCAATGGCCAGACCATTGAGGTGACGGGCGGCCGCTACATCTAGATTTAGATATAGCTATAGCGTACTGTATACAGTACGGACCATTAAGCCATATAATTACAACACACAACATGGCCCTGTTGTACGGAGTACTCTCTTGTATCCTTTTACAGATCCAGACCCCGGAATGACATACAGAACCCTACCCTATTGAGACAGAGACATGTCTCTCGTTAGGCGGGATAGAGGACTGTTCCTGTTCTTTTTCTTTTTCGGTTCGGGCAGCCCACAGCAATACCAATACACGCCAGTTCAAATCCAACAGTGCTACTACCCATACCCATATTACTGTACTTACTGTACGGTGGTGGCTAGGGGCCCGAAGCCCTAAGTCGTCCTTACTGGAGTCAGGACTAAGGCTACGTGTCTCGGTGCCGAGCATCGTATGTTCGAAGACCTCAGAGCGCAACGCCGACCCCTCGTACTGTAGTTACGGAGCATTGTGCGAGCCGAGGATTGGATTGGATTTGCTTCTCTTCTCCGCAACGGCATCCCCCCCGCCTCCGCTTCTCTTCCAGGCTCCCCCGGCGAGTTGAGAAGATATATCATATGTACCTAATATTTACTATTCATATTCACTAGATGCAGTGAAGTGAGAACCCTAACTAATCGACGTCCCATCCATCTACTTGACAGTACAGTGCGAATACGAAGGAGCAGCCAGCACCCATCATGGCCCTGTTCACTCTATTGCGTGACTATTCACCACTCACCTTGGGTCTGATCTTTACCTTTACCCTCTCAATCCTGTACCTGTTGGCCTTTGTGGGGAGGAGACCGAAAGGTTGCCCGCCAGGTATGTACGGTCCCGGTCCCGGTCTGGCTGGTCAGATCAGATCTGATCGGGGATGAAGATGGAGGTTGGAATTGGAATTGGATTCAAGACACTGACAGTGCTTGTTGGATTGAAAGGCCCGCCTACACTGCCGATAATTGGCAACATACACCAGCTACCAAAGAAGGATCTCCACAAAGCATATCAGCAATGGGGCGAGAAATGTATGTTCCGGATACTCAGATCAGACTCATATTCAGATTCCCCTCCAAGTGCCGTCTTGTCTTGTCTCGTCTCCTCTGCGCAGTCCAGGGCAAACCAGACGAGACCTGAAGGCTTAAGGTGAAGGTGGAGGTGAAGATGACCACGACAACTGACGCCGAAGACTAACTCTTCACGAATGCATAGATGGCCCAATCTTCTCTCTCCAACTCGGTCAAGAGACAGTCATTGTCCTCGCCGACGGGTATGCTGTCAAAGCGGTCATGGATAAGCGGAGTGGCAACACCTCCGACCGCCCCAAGTTGTACATGCAAGATATATGGGAAGGCTCACGAATCATCATGAGAGGGTAAGTTTGACCTTTACCTCGACCCAAACACTGGGCTCTCCTCTTCTCTTGCTGCAAGGACAAGGCACTGTACCCGGTCTCCTCTCCTCTTGCTGCACGTACCGCGCTGACTGATACCTACCTGAAGCTATGACGATCTCTGGAAGATTGAACGAAGACTCTACCACATCTTTCTGAACCAAAACGTCGCGGCCAAATACGTACCATACCAATCGCTCGAGACGAAGAAGATGTGCCTGGATCTCCTCGACCACCCCGAGGCCTTTGTCGACCATATCGGTCGCGCCACCAGCAGTCTCTCGACGAGCATGACCTACGGCTTCCGCATCCCCACGCTGGGGAATCCCATTGCCGAAACCATGTTTGAGACGGCCCACGGCTTCTTCGCCTTGGTGGTCAACAGCCAGCTCTTCGATTGGTATCCGCGACTGCGAATCGTGGCCAAGATCCTGCCGAAATGGTTGAATCCTTTGGCCGCCAAAGGAACTCGAATCTATCACAAGGAACGCGCGCACTTCCGCCAGCTGTTTTTGGACGCCAAAGCGAGGGGGAAGTCCGGCACCGCTTTACCTTGTAAGGACTTGACTGCATTGATTGCATTGCTTCCCATCCCTAGATCCCCACATCCCTAACTAACTCGTCGATATCCCTAAACAACATAACTAGCCCATCCCTATATCTATTTTAACATGACTCACCCATTCCTATATCCCTATAAAAATGACTAACCCATCCCTTCATCCCCATAAACATAACTAATAAACCCCTCTACTCCAGGTTTCGCCCTCGATATCGCCCAAGCTCAGGAGACTTGGAAGGATGTCGATCTTCTCACCGACCATGCAGCATCTTACATTGCTGGCATCTCATTTGAAGCAGGCGCCGACACTTCGAAAAATACCTTGGTCGGCTTCATCAAGGCCATGGTTCTGTTCCCGGAAGCACAGAAGCTGGCGCAGAAGGAAATCGACGACGTGGTGGGCAGCGACACGATGCCTGGGATCGAGCATTCCGATCAACTGCCGTACATCAGAGGCACGGTGAAGGAATCGCTGAGATGTTTGTCATTCTTTTTTCCTTTTTTCCTCACCCTAACCCTAATCCTAACCCCTTTTCCGTCACAAAGAATTCTCCCCTTTCTATCCCCTACCTTCTCACCTTTCCATTCCCTACACTCCTACAGCCAGAGTCAAGGTTGATAGTATTGGTATTTGGTATGAGTAGTAGCACTGTTGGATTAGAACTGGCGTGTATTGGGATGGTGATGGTGATGGTATTGGCATTGACATTGACATTGGCATTGACATTGGCCTTGACATCACATCCCTCGCTCCTTACACTGGCTGACCTTCCATACACTGGCTGACCTTATTTCTGTAACCCAGGGATGCCAACAGCCATCACCGGTGCCGTCCCGCACGCAGCCCGAACCGAAGACCATGTGAATGGATATCGCATTCCGGCCGGGGCGACGATTTCACTGGCCGTATGGTCATGCAACAACGACCCCAAGCTGTTCCATGATCCGCGCGTGTTCAACCCGGCCCGACACAACGTCAGTCTCTCGATCGGCCAGGCCGCCGTCGCGCCGGACGTCAAAGACCGAGATATGTGGACGTTTGGCGCCGGGCGTCGCATTTGCCCCGGTCTGCAGGTGGCGGAGCGCACGCTTTTCCTGTCGATTGCGCGCATCCTGTGGGCTTTCGACATCACGCCGGAAAGGGACGCTGACGGAGTCGCCCTCGAGATCGATCCCGATGCCGTCACCCAGTCGATTGGATGTTGTCCGTTGCCTTTCAGGTGAGTTGAGTTGAGATTCCAATTCCAATCAGCAAGACAGCTGATACTGACGCGTATATATCATAGATGTAAAATCACCCCACGCGACGAGAAGCGGGCACAGATCTTGAGGGACGAGTGGGCCAGGGCCCAAGAAGTTCTCACCAAGGATGGAAACTACAAAGAGTATATCCTGAAGAAGTAGGAAGAATAACGTAACCATGGAATAGGAGTAGAGGAGAGCAGAGGAGAGCAGAGGAGCAGGAACATACAATCGAGATATAGTATAATATATATACTGGACTACCTAGGTATAGAAACAGTTCTGCCCAGGTTTTATATACTATTCTGTACGTGTACGATAGCTGAACTCTTACTCTTATGTTCTCTTCCTTTTAAATGAAATACTTTAAAGTTATTTAGTTTGGAGAATATATATACTCGTGTATATACTTATATCTATATACGTGTGTATGTGTGTGTGTGTGTGTGTGTGTGTGTATTCACATCCCCCTTCGCTGAAGGACGAGCCCCCCATCAACCGGAACCACCACTCCCGTCACAAAGGCGGCATTCGGGCTTGACAGCCACAGAATCGCCTTCCCCAGATCATCCACCGTGCCCAGGCGGCGCAGGGGCGTTCGTCCGATCATCATCTCGGTAAAGGTGTCAGGAGTATTCCACCAGTAGAGTGGCGTGTCGGTCAAACCAGGGCATACCACGTTGACCCTGATGCCTTGGGGCCCATAGTCCAGGGCATCCGACTTGCAGATGGCGACGGTGCCGAACTTGGCGGCGCAGTAGGTGCTCATGCCCGGAGAAGCGTTGATGCCGGACAGGGAGGCCACCGACACAATACTTCCGCGCACGGAGCCGGCACCGGGAAGGGGGGTCTGCTTCACCATCTGACGGATTTCGGCCCGGTGGCAAAGCCATGTCTGGGGGAAGAAAGATGTTAGTGTTGGTGATAGTGAGAGTGATAGTTCTGCTTCTGCTTCTGCTTCTGCTTCTGCTTCTGCTTCTGCTTCTGCTTCTGCTTCTGCTCTCTTTCTTCGGGTCTCTGCTCTCGAGATCTCGCTTCAACACTCATAAACACACTGGGCGTCACTTACTCCATATTCGTCAATGTTGACTACCCGATCATACGTTGCAACAGGCACCTCCGCAATGGGCTCGCGCTGTGGCGCCCAGCCGGCAATGTTGCAGGCGTAGTCGACCCGACCAAAGGCGGCCACGGCAGCATCGACAAATGCGTCGACCGAGTGCTCGTAGGAAATGTCAACTTTGTGAATGCGCACATCAACCGCCGGAAACTCGGCCTTGAGCTCTGCTTCGGTTTTCTCCAGTCCAGGGAGATTGACATCCCCGAGAAACAATCGCTGGCAGCCGGCAGACGCAAAGGAGAAAGCAGTTCCTTTGCCGATCCCTGAGAAGTGGGTGAGTAGGTTGTTGGTTGTCGGTTGTCAGTTTGGCAGGAGTGGAAAAGGAAAAAAAAAGAGGGAAGTAGAAAGGGAACCGGGTTTGATCTTACCTGAGCCAGCCCCTGTGATCAAGGCCACCCCCGACAGACCCTCTTGACTGGATATCATGTTTTGACTCTTGACTGGACGTCCTTGAGACGTTGAAGATGCGAATGTCCAATAATGTCCACGCCGTAAACGTGGAGATGGAGGGACCAGATCCAAGATGGTAGCGAGAGCGCGGGTAATGTAATTGAAGTGAATTGAATTATACTTAACGGAATGGAACTGAAGCAGTTGTCTCTTTCTCCCTCAGGCTCAGGGCCTTGTTCTTACGGACATGCGGAGAGCGGCAAACTTGACCGTCGACCGAGATGAGGTTATGGGTAGAACTTGTGGGTGATCCGAGTCGAGTCGGCGTACGGTGCCGAACCCATCAGAGCAGGAGTTCCCGGTGCCGGCACTTGCACTTGTAGTCGTCTAAAGTCAGGCCAATGTTGGGGCTTAAAACCATTCTACAGCACACAGGCATGGCGGAGAGTGCACAAGGGTTTTCTTCCTCAAAGCACTGTACTGTACTGTTCTTCTAACGGCCGGCCGTTTGACTGGTTCCAGATTTGGGATTTCGAGTGCAGCATGTCCAAGTTTGATGGAGCCGGAGCGGCCCTGGTGACTGGTGCTGGAGGGAGTAAGTCAAGTCGCGTTTCGAATGCCCTGCTCACTCTTTCTTACATTCTTACATTCTTACATTCTTACATTCTTCCTTCTTACCCTGTCTAATCTCTGTATCTGGGCGAATGGGCGTTTGCTATTGCTAACCACAACATGTCCTACCCAAAGGCATTGGTTCAGCCGTAGCCGCTGCTCTCGTTCAGCGTGGATGCTCCAAGCTGGTGCTGGCCGACATCTCCACCACTGCTCTAGAAGCGACGCAGAAACACCTCCTGGCCGGATATGACTCGGGCTCGCGGCCATTGCAACTTCTCCTGGTCAAGACCGACATCCGCCTCGAAGAAAGCGTCGACGCATTGCTGAAGACGGCCGTCGACCGATTCGGCGCCATCCACTACTTTGCGAACTGTGCCGGCATCATGATTGAACCTGCTGCGACATTGGACACTCAACCCCAGGACTTCTTGACCCTCAGTACTGTCAATCAACGAGGCGTAAGTCCCGTCCCGTCCCTCCATCCTGTCTCCTTCCTCTCCTCCCCTCTCCTCCCCTCTCCTCACTCTACTCCGTTGAACCCCAGTCAGTCGTACGTTATCCAAGCGTGTGTATGGAGGCGTGTCGTGGTATTGACGCTGACGCTGACTGACACTACATCTATCAGACATGGCTGTCGGTACGTGCCGAAGTGCGCCAACTACTCAAACAAGAGCGAGAACCATTTGGGGCCGGCTCCTCTCGAGGAAGTATCGTCAATGTTTCTTCGGTGCAAGGCTTAGCAACCCAACCCGGCATGGTGGCGTTTGCCGCAGCAAGCCATGGAATCGTGGGGTTAACCAGGTCCACCGCGTTGGACTACATTGATTCTGGCATCCGGTTCAACTGCGTCTGTCCGGCGGCCACCGAATCGGCCTTTCTGAAGTCTCCGACATTCCAAGAAGCCTCCAAGGACTGTCTTCCGGCGGGAGGTGTCAATCAGCCGAGCGAGGTGGCCAATGCCATTGTTTTCTTGCTGAGTCCAGATGCTTCGGCCATTAATGGCGTGTCGTTACCGGTCGATCGGGGTTGGACTCTCTACCACCACTGAGACTGAGACTGAGACTGAGACTGAGACTGAGACCATTATACACAGTGCACAGTTCACAGTAAAGAAGTAAAGAGGGTTTCTGAGTTGCTGCAACACCAGCAGCTGTGAGCCTAGAACCGTGAGATGGGTCATGCAGTGTCTGTACACACGGGTAGATCAAAATATCGTATCATTTACAGCAAGATGCCAGTGTATGTACAGTAAATCATCGAAACACCTGTTCCGACTGGTTGTTTATCTGTCGATCAGTTGATTAGTGGACAAAGTTGTACAGTACGCATGCTTCGAAGCCGAGTCCGGATTGTCACCGCGTGATATATGTATGATATGCAACTTGAGAAATGGGCGAAGAGATGTGGACATACATACTGTGTGCGGTGTCTTTCAAAGATGTTCCCTGGTTACCTAGGTACGTGTGATGACAAAAGTAAAGTACTCCGTATAGACATGTACTGTATATACAGTACGGCCCGAAGTCTACTGTAAGACTTGACTTGGGCGAAACGGTCTTCTCAGGATTCCCCACGGCTACTCTCAGTCCTAAGGCTACCGATGGCGGAGACCGATTGCCGATTGAAAGGTCCCTTAAGTCGCCAAATCCCCGCAGAGCCGAGAAAACAGTGCTCCGTCCCTGTCGGCGCCGAAGGATTTTCAGGCTTCGAAACACCGTAGGCCAATGGCTATGTACGTACGGAGTACATACTCCGTACTGGATTTCCCCAAAAGGGCGGGGACGAGGCGGGGGCCGAGGAAGGATTGTTCGGTTATACTGTACGTATGTACTTACACCCACAATCCTCCAAGAATTATGTACCATATTTATGTATCCGTGATGCCAGTGTGGTAGTTTCAATCCGATTCGATTCAGCTGGAGGCGATTGAATATTTCAAATCATCTCACACATACTCACAAGATACTCGCTATAACAAAGTATCAAATACCAAATATCAGACCTCCCTCCTCCCTCGGCCCTCTCCCCAGTCGAGTCCAGTCCGACCGCGTCTCGTGTCTCATCTTCCAACTTGAGTTGAGTTGAGTTGAGTTACGTTAAATTGAGTTGCGTTGACTTGAGTTGACTTGAGTTACCAACATGGGTGCTGCTACTGCTACAGCCACACCCGGTCGAGTTTGGGTCATCACCGGATGTTCCAGCGGGCTGGGCAAGGAACTGGCGCTTGCTGTGCTCAAGCACAACGACAGAGTCATCGCAACCAGCCGGAACATCGGCCGACTCGAAGAGCTGCGCAAAGCAGGCGCGGCCACGCTTCAACTGGATCCCAATACGGACCTTGCACTGCTTCGGCAATTCGCCGACGAGGCCATCAACGTGTACGGCAAGGTGGATGTCTTGGTCAACAATGCTGCATATGTCGCCTATGGAACGATAGAGGAGACCTCGTAAGTTGACTGATGTCCTGTCCTGTCCTATCCTATCCTGTCATGTCCTGTTCTGCCTTGTCCTGTTCTGCCCTGTTCTATTCTACTCCCTAAACATATCTCCTTACCTCGTGATAGGCCCGAATATACTCTGCAGCAGTATCAAACCAACGTCTTCTCGGTTCTGAACATGAGCCGCGCCTTCCTTCCACACTTCCGCTCCCGGGGAACCGGTGTCATCGCCAGTCTCGGCAGTATTGGGTCTCGACTTAAATCACCAAACATGGGTCTTTACCTAGGAACCAAAGCAGCGTTGCGAAGTAAGTGCTCTAACCTAACCCTAACCCTGACCCTGACCCTGATCCTGACCATGAACCTAACCCTTCCCTGACCCTAACCCAAAGACCGTACACCGACACCGACACCGACACCGACGCCTACCCACCTGCCCTTGAAATCCACGCTTTGAATAGCGGCTTGACTCGTTTGGAGGGTCATTTCACGTCCCTTATCCCACAAATCCCTCTCGACTTCTCTGGACTCTATCTACCTTGACTTACCCTGACCCTGACCCTGGCATTGACCCTAACCCTACCTCCTACCAGGTATGCATCTCGCCCTCGATCTCGAAGTCCGTCCACTCGGGATCCAAACCTGTCTGATCCAACCCGGTCGCTTCAGGACACCGCTGCTCTCATCCGACGGCGACACAACCAATGTCCGCCACGCCGACAGCGACGCAGCCCTGATCTCCGCCTACGACAAATTGCGCTCCGCCTCCATCGAGAGCTCCAAGGCCGTCCATGGTCGTCAACTCGGTGATCCGGCCCTAGGCGCCCAGCGGATCTACGAAGTCCTGACCTTGTCGGGAATGGCACAGGCAAAGGGCGAGATCCCGCCCGAGCTCTTGTTAGGTACTGATGCGTACGAGGCCACCAAGACGATTTTGGAACAGGAAATCAAAGTCGCCGAGCAATGGAGGGAGGTTAGTTGTTCGACGGATTTCCAGGACGGGCTGGGGGTGTTATGAGTGTATTCACAGTACTACTCATTAGGTCTTGTCCAGATGATAGATTGTCAGAGTGGAATTTGAAGACTGGCTCCGGCTCTGGCCCTGGCTCCGGCTCCGGGGAGTACATGTAGGAGTCGCAAGTCCTTCATAGGGCCCCCTACCACACATAACTAGAAGACGGTCAACAGCTCTTGTCGAGAAAAGCTCAAACTCATGCATACCACGTCGATTATACTAGTCTGCTGATGCTGATGCTGATGGTGACCATCACGTTCCATGACCACGAATTCAAAGGAAAGGCAAGTCTCCCAGAGCAGTAGAGTTCGAACTTTTCAGGTACCAAAGCCGATACGTATCGCCTGGCGAGAGGCGATAGTCTCAGTCTCAGTATCGACAAAGATACAGTACAGTGCAGTATCTTGAGCACCAGTCTTTAACGATGAGCAAGTCAGCTCTAGCTCCTTGTCATGGTGCTGTATGGCAGGTTACTGTATGACAGAATATATCCCTCCTTGTCATGGTGCAAGCACTGGCAGGTTACTCTACTGTATGGCAGAATATATCCATGTACCTATTACAAATTGCAAACACCCTACCTGCACGTCATATAGAGTAGATTGGTTCTTGCATATATATATATATATTTACAGAGTAGAGCTTATTGCTAGGTTGCGCTTACGCTGGCCCTTGCTCTTTCAGCCCAACACGACCGTCGAGGATAGTACTCTGTACTATAGAGAACCAACACGAAGATGATCCTGTATTGTAGATAACTAACACGAAGATGGTACTGTACTGTGGATAACCAACACGAAGACGGTCCTTTACTGTAGATAATGATACTGTTATTGAGCTGGCCGCCGACTCGAATTCCACCACATCACATCACATCACCTTTCGGTTTCCTGACACTGCACGAACACGTAATCAAGCACAGGTTCAAGCACCAAGACTACTCCCTCATCTCATATCCTCTGCTCTGCTCTGCTCAGTCAGATATTTGTCCACGAGACGATTGTTCATAAGCAGAGCCTGCAATCTGCAATATTCAAGTTCAAACGTGACTCTCAAAGGTACTTCTTCCAGTTCAAGTGACTCCCAAAGGTATATCTTCCACTTCAAACACCACTTCAAACATGACTTCCAAAGATATGTCTTCCACTCCAAACATGACACCCCAAGGTACGTCTTCCACTCCAAACATGACTCCCAAAGATACGTCTTCCAGTCAAACATGACTACCTATATCCTCTAACTCTTGTGTTCGTGTCTCACCCATCCCCTCCTTCCCCTCCTTCCTATCAATAACAGCCCGCCCCTTGACTGGAATAACTTCTTGGATGACCTCGAGCTCGATCTTGGCCGAGTCCAGCTCCTTCTGATAGACTTGGACGAGGTCCTCATCGCCAAAGATTGCCGCAATCTCCTCCAGAGGCTTGTGCAGAGTGTCGGGAAAAACAAAGAAGCACAAGACCGATCCAATGGCCGAGAAGACGACGAAGAAGATATAATATTTCCAGCCGATGTTCTTGAACGCCGTGGGAGCAGCCTGCAGCCAGACGATGTTGATGCCGCTGTATGCGGCCATGGCGAGCGTCAAGCCGCGCGCGCGCATGTGGGTGGGCCAGATCTCGGCGTGGTAGAAGAACATGGGCCCGTCCAGCGTCATGTTGTAGCAGAAGATGTAGAGGAAGAAGGCGAAGACTGCCGTGGCCAGACCGGCTTTGTTGTCAGTATGCAGGAACTTGGCCGTCAGGATCATCTCTAACGCGACGGCGACGCAGGCCCCGGCGAACCCTGTGCCCATCAATCGGTTCCGTGGCACCTTGTCGACGAATGACATGGCTACTGTCGCCCAGAGGAAGGCAAATGCTAGGTAACCGGTTTGGAACAATAGTGTTTGAACCGCGTTGTAGCCTAGCTTGGCGTATAGTTGCACACCGTAATCTGGGGCGGGGTGTGCGTGTCAGTTGAGAATTGGAAAGGAAAGATGGATGGGCTGAGAATTCATAGAAAGAAAGATGGATGGGCTGAGAATTGTAGAAAGGAAAGATGAATGGGCTGAGAAGCCATAGAAAGGAATGATGGATGGGCATGGGCATGGGCATGGGAATGGGAATGGGAGAATATAGATAGAGATGGGCATGGGCATGGCATGGCAGAATATAAATAGAGACGGTTCAGCCTATCACTTACTAATGATGGTGAGGAGCCCCGAGCTCATGGTACAGATCATGAGGGTGATGGAGATAAACGCCCGTTTGCGGTAGGACGGTCTTGACAAGATATTGCGGTATCCCTCGTTCAAAGAAGCATCGAATTGGATCTGCTTGTACATTTGGTAGTACTCGCGTTGGGCAAATTCGTTGTGAGGGTCTTTCGGGTCCGAGTGCAGTCGGGAGACCACATCCCATGCTTCCTCGTATCGCTCTTTGGTCAGGAGGTATCTGGGAGACTCTGGTAGCCAGTAGATGCCACAGATCAGGATGACTCCCGGGATCATGGCCAAGGCAAGAGGCCCCCTCCATGTGTTGGGCGTGTCTAGAAAGTAAAAGCCGAGGCCGACATATCCGGTCAGAGCGTAACTGTCACATCACATGGATCAGAAACATGTCCTGTAGAGTGGGTGGGAGTGGTGTTGGTGTTGGTATGCGGCAGCGGCAGGACTTGGGTTGCCTTCAGCCGTCACGCTGGCGAATGGAAGAAACCTGGGAATGAAGAACCCTGGGAATGAAGAACCCTGGGAATGAAGAACCCTGGGAATGAAGAACCCTGGGAATGAAGAACCCTGGGAATGAAGAACCCTGGGAATGAAGAACCCTGGGAATGAAGAAACCTGGGAATGAAGAAACCTGGGAGTTCTTACCCGAGCGTAATCATGATCGAACATAGATCGCTGAGCATGCCACGATGGCCTGGAGGAACGACCTCTGCCATCCAGAGAGGAACGCCTGCCGCGCACTGGAAGCCGCTGGTCCAATTGTCAGTTGTCAGCAGCGACATGGGCTGGGGCTTGGGCTTGGGCTGGGACTGGGGCTTTGGGAGACATCAGACATTAGACATACCCCCAACCACAGAAGAAGCGAAAGACGATGAACATGGCCGGATTGACCGATCCAGCAATAAGAGCTTGGGAAACCACAATCATAGTGGCCCCGGCGAAGATGTCAATCTTGCGCCCGAACCGGTCGGCCATCCAGCCGTGACAAACTGCTCCGAACACGCCTCCAGCATAGTAGAGGCTGTTCATGGCGCCGGTCAAGCTGGCTTCGTTGGAGGCATTGAGACCCATGGCCTTGAAAAAAGACGGCTGCCCGAGCGTCGTCCCGATCACCGAGGCCGTCGTTCCATACGCAGTGCCGGCGAGGCCCATGAACATGCAGATGAAGACATTGTAGAGCTTGAAATGGCGACGCTGCTCGAAGTTGTTGGCATCCGACTCTAGGATTGCCATTCCGGTGGCACCAGTGGGGGAGGGTTATCTGTCTGACAAAATTTTGGTTCTTGTTCTTGTTTGCACAGACAAGTATACTGTAGGACCAGTGGTGTATTCACAGCACGTACGGAAGAAGAAAGGGGGCCGTTGCAAGCATATCTCACTCTCACGGCCATGCAGCGGACCGGCTTTTATGTATTCTGGCCCCTGGTGCCTGGCACCGAGCGCCGGCGTAGATATCATATGCAAAGTCCGGGGAACGGTTGCAGTTTCTGGGGTAGAGACGGGGGATACACACTCGAATTGCGGGGGGCACTTGCTGCGTATTGTGCAGCATGACCATGACCGACCGAGCGAAAAGTTGGTGCGAGGTTGGAATCTCGGCCTTGACCTCCCTGAGGGCCGCCGAAGCAGATTAAACCCTCCTCCATGAAGACCGAGGGCTGTTCGGGCGTGGCGCCGAGAATTGAATCCGTACTGTATGTTCGCCGAAGTATGTACCTACTACCTAGGTAGTAGGTAGTATGTAGCAATACATCGAGCATACCGGATATGTAAGTCGCCAATGCCAATGGTCAAAAGACGTAGGACGGCGGGTGTGATTGTAGTCCAGTACATTCGGTGTATGTATGGCAAATCATACTTGTTCTCGGATATTCCTACTCGGATGTTTCTATGGCCCATGTTCCATATTCCATATTCCTATATTCTCCTAGCTTCCTTTCTGGTTGACAACTCATCGCACTCGCGGCGTCTCCGGACAGTGTACAGTGCCGTGGCCCAAGAATGGCACACCTTCTGGTCGTGTTGCTTCGTGCTCCATTCCAAACCTGTGCCTTCCTGTACGTCTTCATTGCTCAAGTGGTGCTGGTTCTTCTGAAGCGTCTTCTTCTGCCTCACTTTCCCATCTACCAGAGTCTGCGTCTCCAGGTCCAGCGAGCGTACTTGTCTTCTGCCAGCCTCACCTATCCCGAGCTTGTTCACCGACTCCCGGTCACCACGTCCGAGCAGAGGGCCCAAAGGGTGGGCAACGGCAACGGCAACGGCAACGGGTGGACGGGCTACTTGATCCCCGGACACCACGATCAGGATCTCCGCCCATTCACCCAGACCCCGCCAGATGGCAGCAGATGTGTAGTGCTCTACGCCCATGGCGGTGGATATGCTCGAGGAGAGGCCAGAATGTATATTCCCTACATGGAACGCTGGGTTGCATGTGCCGCGGAACAAGGAATTCTCCTGCTCTTCCTCAGTGTGGAATACCGTAAGCTTTTGAATGTCCCTCAAGTGACTGGTACCATTCGAAGAGACGGTCTCTTTTCGCTAACCATCCAACCCCTCCAGCGTTGACGTCCGAAGCACCGCATCCTGCTCAGCGAGATAGCTTCATCAAAGCTTACCGTCATCTTCTCGAGGTCGGAGTGTCCCCAGAAAGCATCGTCTTCATGGGCGACTCCGCGGGAGGTATGTGCTATAGGTTTCTTCTGGTTGCCTATGTCGAATATGAATATGCTCACTCATCTGATTTTGAACCTAGGCGGACTCTGCATCCTGTCGGCACTGGAAGCCGAGAAACAAGGACTGCCACAACCTGCTGCGAGCATTCTGATCTCCCCATGGATGGATATGTCATTGAGGTCATTTCAAGGGGGAAACGCGCTCGTCGAGACCGACTACGTCGCCACCGCCAACACTTCGGTTCCCATGTTTGTTCGAATGTTTCTGGGCCAAGGCCAGTCCCAACACAAAGGCGACTCACCAGACGTCAATCCTCTGTATCGCACACCAGAGAGTCTGCGCTATCTCAATCCGCAACTGGTTCTAGTCGGCGCCGCTGAATTCACTCTTCAAGAATCCAAGGACTGGGCCGCCCTGTGTCTGAAGGCAGGCGTCGAGCATGAACTCGTCGTCGAATGGGGCCAACTACATGTTTATGCCCTCGGCTCGTCCTTCTTAGACCCTGAAGTGCGGAGGAAAACGGATCAAAAGGTGGTGGGCTGGATATCAAGGCACATCAAGTCCTACACATAGAGATCGGTCAGCAGCAGCGACACCACCACTGGGACCAAAGACAAGCCTAAGCCCTTGTCTTCAGCACGACGTCGAGTTGTTCCAGACCGACCGCCCGGATGGTGCTCACTGCATGATTTCCTGTCGCCGTTTCCGCCCGCCGAGTCCAAGGTATGTGGGTTGAGGGTTATGCTGATGCTGGAATGACCTGATGGCACGGACAATGGAAAGGTAAGGGTTGCAGTGAGGGTTGTAGTGAGGGATTACCCATGCTGGCATTGATACGAGATACGTGTCACTTACGTGTCATTATGGAGTACGCGTCTGCATTAGTATTGCATACAGTGCATACAGTACTCCGCAGACACCGCAGGCAGGCAGCATTATTTACAGTCCAGTAACAACCATTGAACCTCAAGTGCCGGGTACCACCTACCTACCTCCCTCGCTCCCTCTCTCGCTCTCCTCTCTATCGGGCTGCGGACATTCCTTTCCTCGTTGCTAGTACTAATTATAGCATACCGACAACGACCTGCCAACCCTGACCCTAAACATCTGTCTAGCTCTCTCTCCCCGGCCGACCCTTTCGAGCTGTCGTCGGGTTTTACCGGATCTTCAAGATCTTCTCTTTCGAGGCACCAAGAACACATCGCAACGTCCATTCACATCCATTCCATTCATTCACGTGCAACTACCGAATACGCAGGGCTTCTTTTTGGAGGACACAACGATTCTCTACCTCTACGACGACATTGACATTGACATCTTCTGCGATAGAGGCCCACCATGGTTCACATAGAGCGTAATTTCGCGGGCGATCCTCATGCATCTCACGGCTACTGGGGACCGCCGACGTCGGTGGCCAAGTCAGTAACACACTCAACTCGTTCATCGTCTATGATGATGATCAAGAATTCCTCCCTTCCATGAAGCCCAAGGCTGCAAGTCCAAATGTGCTAACCGTGGGGGCGATTTTTCTCCTTAGTTTCTGTGAAGAAGACTACGGCGTCACCTACTGGGTCGCCGAGGTGGTCAACAGCTTCACCAACCTAGCATACGGTAAAGACCCTTCCTTGTCATTCGCCATTCGCCATTCGCTCCCGGCTTCCAGCCATGGAGACTCGCAAACTTGTTTCCCTCCTTCAAGACATGTAAGCTGACGAGCAATATCGCAACTCCCTACAGTGTACTGGGCATTCAAGACGCTTTCGCCAGGGGAACGGCTGTGGTCGAGCACGGCGTTTCCCAACGTCGCGCTCTTCTTCGTGGGCGTGACCTCGTTCGCGTACCACTTGACGCTGAAATATAGCACGCAGATCTGTGACGACCTCTCGATGTTCTGGGTGTGCGCGGCCATCATCTATGAACTGTACACGATCGACCAGTCGCCCACGGCCCGGCTGCTGTTTGGATCGACCTTGACCGTGGTACTGAGCGTCATCAGCGCGGCGCACTACAAGATGTACCAGCTGTGGCTTCACAACACGACCTTCATTCTGCTGGTGACGGCCATCTGGCCGCGCGTGCTCTTTCTCATCCACCGTCGCTTCCAAGGCCCGGAGAAGCAGTACTGGCTCGGGCGGTTTCGCGTGGGCGGCCTATGTTTCCTGGCCGGCTTCGTGGTCTGGCTGATCGACGGAGCTGCCTGTGGCTGGCTGCGAGATGCCAGGAACAGTATTGGCCTGCCTTGGGCGTTTGCCCTGGAGCTGCACGGCTGGTGGCACATTCTGACCGCGTTGGGAGCCGGGTATTGTATCCGTGTCACCAAGCAGTTGACCCGCGGATCCGGGTCGGCTTGAGTGGCAGTCGGCGTCCCTCAGATGGGGGATGGGGGATTCCAGGGGTTGTGCCACTGCAGGCAATCAATGCTGCAGTGCGCAGTGTGCAGTGCAGTGCCAGTGAGGAGAGAGGAGGAGCGTGGCAGCCACAAATCCTCCGATAGGCGCGACGGAGCGACGGCAAATGCAAACAAATCGGGATGGAGCCGGAGCTGGACTGTGACGTCGGGGGGCCACTTAGTACTGAGCCTAAGCCTTAGGAGCCTTGGGAGCCCAGTCCCCCTGCCCACTGCCCACGTACCACCTCCTCTTAGGTACCACGCCTATGACCTGCAGGCTGCCAGGCACCTACGGAAGTACAGTCGGACATCCAGAGTGCCTATAACCTATAACAAGCCTCAGCCACAGTGACATCTTCAGGGCCGATCTGTGGCGTGGTCGAGATGCCTCCGTGCCACCCCTAGGCCTTAGGAGCCCCCCTTCGCTACCTGCTGCCCCTCCATCCATCCACCCAGCCAGATCCGACCCTCATCACATCCGTACTAATATTAATTCCTGCCATCTCCGGCATTAACTTGCAACAGGCTGATTGACTGTTGAATGATCAACACCGTAGATCCGCCCTGATCTGATGCTGGCGTCGACCACCACGTCATCCTGGTCGTGCAGTGTCGCAGGCCAAGGCAGGCAAGGCCGACAGGCGAGACACGACATGGCCATGGCAGGCGAGTGGTAGCCACTTAATATCCAACAGCTACGGCTATAGCATCATACAGTACGAGTATCATGGCCTACTACATCATACCTACTCTCTGCCCTCTACAGCACCTGAGCTAAAGTATACTGACTATATTCAATCGTTGCAACAAGGAAAAGGAAACTGATCCCAATCCCAACATCCAGCCTCAACCGCTGCAATCTGTTCTCTACTCGTACCAACCTGGCATTCTCCTCCTGACGATCGTTGGCCACATACTGTACAGAACCAAGTCATCTTCGAGCTGCATAGCCCTAACCCTTATACACCTAGACAGATCCCTACACGCGGCACAGGATACGGATACAGATACGCAGACACAGACACATACACATACACCAACCTCGCAACCCTGGTCTCACGTTGATTGGTAATACGCCGCTAGCAGCATCTGGCCCTGTTGACTTCCCGCGTCTGCATCTGCCTTGTCGTGGTGCCGTCGAATCGCAGCAGTCCCGAGGCATCTCACTTCCCGAATCAACCATGCCGTTGAACCTTGTCCGGACTTCCCTACAGGGGACCGTGTTCCGGGGATGGAGATGTCTTCCGGCGCTTCGCTCGATATCCCGACCATCTTCTCCGTTCTCGCCAGTGCCGCCGGCCGTCCACCACCAGACCCGACACATGTCCAGAGATCGGGACGGCACGGCGGACGCGCCGACCATCCAAGAAAAGCTGCCTGATCCTCAACGGGCGCCGCTGCGGCTCAGCGAGTTCGACCTGCAAGACAAGGTCTTTGTCGTCACCGGTGGCGGCCGTGGACTTGGCTTGACTTTGGCCGAGGCACTGGTCGAGGCTGGCGCCAAAGGTATGTTGGATTGTTACTTGGACCCCTATCACTTGTCGTCTGTGGCGGCTTATAGTACTTGTCCCACACACCTTTCACCTGAGACCTGATATCTTTCACATGATACCTGATACCTCCCACCTGCCACCTGCCGTAACACAGTCTCATCTAAACCACCCGTGACGTGATCTAATTAGCATTAACACCCGTGAGTCTAGTGTACTGTCTGGACCGGCTCCCGGAGCCTGACGACGAGTTCCGTGACGTTCAAACCCGGCTGGGACCCAAATACGGCGGCGAACTGCTCTACGACCGAATCGACGTGCGGCAGGCCGACGACGTGGACCGCGTGGTGGCCCGCATTGCCCAACGACATGGCCGCATGGACGGCTGCGTCACCGCCGCCGCGGTGCAGAACGTCACGCCCGCGCTCGACTATCCGGCCGACAAGATCATGGAGATGCTGGACATCAACTACAAGGGCGTCTACTGCACCGCCGTCAGTTGCGCCCGCCAGATGATCAAGTACGACTGCGCCGGCTCCATCTTGCTGGTCGCCAGCATGAGCGGCCTGGTCGCCAATCGCCGCCTGACTTCGTCCGTGTACAATTCGTCAAAGGCCGCTGTGTGTCAGTTGTCCCGAAGCCTGGCCATGGAATGGGCGAAGATCGTCAATGGTAAACCCATTCGAGTTAATGCATTGTGTCCTGGTATGTCATGTTCGGTCCTGCTTCCACTGCCACGATGCTCCCGGTCCTGCTACCACTGCCACGATGACTACGGCATTAATGATCTGGCGTCGTCGACCTTGACTGGGTTTGGGCTTGGGTTTGGTCCTTATCCTAGTCCTTGTTCTAGTCGCTAACTCTCTCTCGCTTTCCCTCCAGGCAACATCATCACGCCTATGGTGTTGAAGAATTTCGAAGACGACCCGAAACTGAAAGCAGCATGGGAGCAGGGGAATATGGTAAGTCCGATTCTGGCTCTGGCTCTGGCTCTGGCTCTGGCTCTGCTCTGGTTCTGCCTCTTTCTTTCCTTTTCCATTTCCGTTTTCCCTGTTTCCTTTACTTTAGCATTCTACATCTATCATCAATGTCATTCATAGGCAATCTGAATCTGCGAGAGATGACTGACGAACATTTCCATTTCCAGCTCGGCCGTCTATCCCACCCGCACGAATATCGAGGAGCCGCTCTATTTGCTCTGAGTGACGCGAGCTCTTTCATGACTGGGTCACAGGTAAGCTCGCTTCTTGCTTCTTGCTGCTCGCTTTTTGTGGCTTCCTACTTGCTGCTTTACAGCCTACTGTCCCGTACTGTCTGAAGACATTCTCACCCATTGGCCCCAGCTCGTCATCGATGGCGGTTACACCGCATGGTAAATGTCGGAGAGCGACCGCGGTCCGTCCTCTCGATTGAACTTGAACTATCCCCAGCCGAACCGGGTCAGGCGTACCATCGATCCGCACGAGGTCTCTGGATACGATACGCAAACATGCAACATTCAACCCACACCTAGGAAAGAAGTGGGCGAAAGCTACACTCTGAACCGGACGAAACAACCCAATCTAACCTGATTCGACCGATTCGACCGATCGGATTTGACGTCGGCACCACTGTATCCTATAGTTTCCGCGAGACGAGAACGAGCACGAGACGAGACTGCGACTGAGACTGAGGTTGAGGATGAGGATGAGACCGAGGACGAGAACGAGGATGAGACCGAGACTGAGGTTTTGTTCCTTCCTTCTGCAGGCAGCAGATAGCATTGTCAAGCGACAGGCGTTCCGTTCGGTCGAGTCACTGGGTTGTCATAAGACTATACTATACATAGCATAGATTGGCGAAGGAGACGCTGCTTTCAGGCGAGCGAGGGAGTGACGGACGGAGGAGGGAGGGAGGGAATGATATGCAGCGTTCTATCACTGTACCTGTACCTGTACCTAATTACAACTATTAGATTTATGTGGACGAAGCAAACGGCCAGCGAAGGAGGAAGAAATAGATGAAAATTAAAGGAATCGAGTTCCCTCTAGTCCTCTACTCTGGTCCTCTGCTCTGGCTGTCAGCACATTGTATATACATAGATATAGACTTAGAAAAAGATAGAGATAGAGACATAGCTATACACACACACACACACACACACATATATACACACACATATATACACACACACACACACATACACACACACATATATATATACATATATATATACTCACACCTATATACTCACTTATATAATTAACGTAGTGCGAAGGTGATGGCATGCTGAGAAAGCGTTACTTATAGAACTGTTTACAAGCCGAAGCTAACTTACAGTACAGTATACTCGTAAGCTTTAGGTAGTTTGAGGTTGGCTGGCCCTACATGATACATAATAGAGCTCAATCACTAGTCACCCTAACCGTCAAGAAACTCGATATGACCTTGTACATTCAATCTGGATCTTGAATCCTAGAATAGTGTAGCATATAATACATGGCTCAGACAGGAGGAGCGGGGATTCCACCTCCAGTCCACTACCCTTGGCTCTTGAAGAGTCTGCAAAAGAAGAAAGAATCTTCTCGCACGAGATCGTCTAGGCCAGGGCCATCTACTGTCATCTGTCATCTGTCGATGGCCAGTCAGCACCATCCACGACCACGACCGCATCCACATCCACATCCACGTCCACGTCCACGTCCACGTCCACGTCCACGTTCCCGCCCATACAAGACCGCAGCAGTCACCCATCACAGCATGATACAGACGGCAATATTTCTCCATCATGTTTCGAGTTTCAAACCAGCCTCTCGGTTAGGTGACTTCAGATGTTGTGGCATGCAGTTCGCGCTTGGTGGCTGACAGGCCCAGAAGCTCAAAGTCTCTCCAACTTCTCATTGATGGTGCTGCCGCAACCCGGCTCGGATACGTTGCATTGGCTGCAACTGCTTCAATACAGCCATCAAACTGTATCGTGTCCTTCAGTTGACATGGCATCGCCGGAGAGGGATGTGTATGGTGGTCAAATCCGATCAGACTAAAGTTCAATTCTCCTCTTGTCGTCTGGAAGCCAATGGCGCCTCCGACTTTCTGTTAATGCGCATGGGTCCAACGGCCCCGGCATTCCGATGGAATCTCTGCTCTTCCAGGTCTTGTCTTCGTTGAGCCTCGTACTTGGCCACCGTGGCCGCGCGTTTCGCCCGTTTTTCCTGTTCAATCTTCTTCAACCTTTCCTTCTGCCATGCCTCAGACATGTTGCCAACCGTGCTCTTCCATGCCTCTTGTCCCCTTTCTTTGACAAGATCAACACCCTTGTCGATGATACTGCGGTCCGTCGTTGGCCTCGCCGGAGGAGGCGTTGCAACTGTCAAAGGTCTATCTTCAACATTCACAACATTCATCTTAGAAAAGCTCGTGGGCGAGGCAGGGTTGCCCGGCTCCGGGAGCGCGGTCAGATTCATCCATTGTCTGACCCTCGGGTTGAACAACAACAACGACTGGATCTGAGTAAAAATGCCATTGACCAGGAAGTAGATCTGCACCGCAGCCGGCTGAAACGCAAGACAAACAAATGAGACAACCGGTACCACTGGCAGAGCGATCCGTGCCACATTCCCCGCGGTAGATGCCCTCATACTGACTTTGAAGTTGAAGTAGGTCATGACTCCGATCATACCAGGCAATAAGTAGGTTGGATCACCCATTGAGAGGCTCGTCAGCCAGAGAAACTGCTCAGCTTCGAGCCCGGGGACAGGGAGGGTTCCAGCATTGCGCAGAAGACGGAAGGCTCCAAATCCCAAGGGGATCTGTAAAAGGACTCCAGCAAATGCTTTAGGGAGGGAGATACCGTAGTCCTGGTTGATGGCCCTCAAGGCGACTTGTTTCTCCATCGCCACCTGCCGATTGTTTGACCGGAGAGCCTCTTGGAGTTCGGCACGCAGTGGCGCGACCACCCCTTGCACTTCTCTCAACTTCGCAGACTGATCACTCCCAGAAATTATGGTTGGAACGCAGACCAGACGGACCAGGAGAGCAAGCCCTATAATTGATGCGGACCAAGATAACCCAGCGGTGATGTGAAGGTGCTCCAGTAAGACCTCCATCATGGCCGTGGGGCCCCATCCGAAGTCCAAACCACACGCATCTTTCAGGTATCCAAGCCCTTCCGGAATCGAAGCCAGATCAGGAGTCTCAGATATCTCGCTTGTAGGTGGTGCAGTGCCATGGGGCTTGAGGATTGAATTTTCCAAGTTTCTCAGAGCTTCTGGCTCGGCGTCGCTGACTGGATGAGGATGAGAAAAGGTGAGATCGGGTGCATCTGAAGTCGCATGGGACGCTTTCACACTCCGGGCAGACTCGACGACAGTCTGCGACGAACTCGTAGCCTCGGTCGTAGACGGGGGTGTCGCCGTGGAACCTTCAGTATTGCCCTTGCCTCCCCAACCGAATAATGATAGTGAGCGGGACTGCTGCAAGGTCCTTAGACCTGTGACGGCCGGCCTTTGCGTCTGTCTGGCAGTAGGACGTGCGACTCGGGAAGCTTGGAAAGTGAACTGATCGATTAGTGTCGGGCTCATTGAGCACAATTGAAACAACCTACGTGTCGCACATCTCGCGCAGCCAAACCCAATTTCTGGCCACCATTGCCTATGCCTCGACCGGACCACCTCAGTCCTTGGGATAACGACATTTGGGGCACGACACAGAGCGCGGTATTCCGGAGTGCCCTGCGAGCGTTGAAGGTGAAGCTTGAATCCGGGTAGGAAAATATATCGCCGCGTTCTGATGGGGAAGGTGCGCCGAGTGTCTCTCTCGCTGGCACGAGCAACACGCCGATCACCAGCAATGTTGCGCTGAGGAATTCAAGCAATCGTACAGAATCTAGTTCTACTCTTCTGATTCCGGAGTACTTTTTAGTTCAAGTCTAATCAAGTCCTGCTGCTGTATCAATAGACTTTGATCTCTGCCCCAAGAGAAATGTAACTCGACACCACAGAACCCTCCGCCATGTGGGTACGCCATCGAGTGCAATCAATGCCTTTCACCGGGCTTCAGATGTATTTTTGAACCACAGAACCTCCTCTCTTGAACTCTGCCATGTCCCCAAGAATCTTTGTCTTGTCTGTCAGCTCAGTGCTGGGGAATGTAGTCTGCAGCACAAAGTCCCTGCCAGTTGGCTCGGCCCGTCGCACAAAGTCGTAAACGTCCCCAATGGTCTGAGTCGTGTTGAATCGAGACGTTAGTCGCGTGCCTGATCCTAAGCTGATTCTTAACGTCACTGTGGGCTTCGTTTCGTCGATGTCAACTGTAGGAGAGGCCGGCGCAGCTGGTGTGGCGGGTTCTTTGGCGAAGGTGCCAGGCATGGATTGCACTCCAGGAGTCGGACTGCCCAACCGATGGCCTGATCCATCAAACGGTCGGGACTTCCTCTTCGGCTTGACATACTTCTCGTCATGTTGTTTGATTTCGACGTCCACTTCTTGTCCCGGCTGGACATTCATAATGTTCAATGGCGCCCGTCCCTGTCGGATCAGATTGAGAATCTCGGCGTTTCGGGGATCATCAATCCTATACAGATCTCCGTCATCAACGCTGAACCCATCTTGCCAGAAGTGCAAAGTACGCTCGACACGCTCCGCTCTGCCTCTAGGCTGAGGGGGTGCAGGAATCTCTCGCGAGGGCGCGTCATCACCCCCCAATGTGCGCGCAGAGCCAGTGAAGTAAGACTTCTTGGCTGGCGTGTCTTTCGGCGGCGGGCCAGTTTTTTGAGCCTTTTCTAAAATCCTCTTCTTCAAATCATCCGGATTCTGCACCGCAAGACCAGACTTTTCCCCTCCGGCGAAAAGGTCGTGCTTTTCATCGTCATCAGAGTCACCCCCATTTGCACCGCTTGACCCAAAGTCACCCAATGTAGCAAACTTCTTCTTCTGTGCAGATGATTCTTTTTTCGGCTGTGAGGACGAGGACGCTGAAATAGGAGCAACAGGGATTGGTTGGGGATCTGATGGGCCTTCCCCTAATCTTCGACCACTACCGTACTGTGGGTGAGACTGGTTGGATGTGGCTGGTTCATCGTCGTCGATATAGTCCGAGTCATCATCTGGATCTTCGACATGGTCATCTTGGGCGGCATAATAGGTTGCGAGGGCAGTTTCGAGATTCCAGTCGTTTGCAGCGAGGAATTGGCGAGCCTACTGAAATGGTTAGCTCCGACAGGACGAGGGTGATGGCGGCATCCAGACCTGTCCAGGAGATGTTCCAACAATCGTGGAAAATTGTGCAATTAGCGTATCCTGGTCTGGAGCATCGGCCATGATGAAAGGTGTTGGTGATGGGGCGGAGAAAGGGATTGGAGGGAGGAAGAAATCTTCAACGTTCAGGGAAGGTATAAATCAGTGAGACTCGTCTCAGTAAATCTTCCAACGGGACCGAGTTCATAAGAGATGCGACAGCACCGAGATCAACAGGGCGAAATGTCGTGAACAACGAAGAGAGTGTCCAGTAGTGATTTGGCGGCTGAGCTGAAGGTCTGGCTGCTTCTAGGTTCTAGGGATGTGTTACTAGTCGCGGTACGTCACTCCAGAGAGGCCTGAGGAGCCTGTTATTCTTATGTAATCTTTCTGTGATTGGTGGCGGGCCGGAATTGTGCCTGGAGCCCAAAGAAATCACAATTGCCAGTTGCAGGCTAAACATGGTGAATTGTCCCGCTCGCTCATCACTGCTACAACAAGACCGTCGATTGAAGTCTCTCACATCCTAGAACTTCACGCTGCTCACTTCAGGGATTTCTACCTTTTCTTGACACTTTCTTTAGTGGTATTGTATTTCCCTAAAATGCATGGGCTTGTGCCATTTCCCTGACCGCCCCCCAACACCTTTCCGAAGCTGGAGATTCAGTTCAACATAGTCCTCTACCTCGGCCATGGCTTCACGATCCGATCAATCTCCCTCATCACCTCACGATCTCTCTGGGTCTCAGTTGACCATTCCTTCCGATTCTGAACCATACTCCTCGTTATCTCCGCCTTCTTCTTCGCCGCCTCAATCTTCCGATAACAATGGCACTCACCCTGTCATAATATACCAGCCTCCCACAATCTGGGGTATTTTAAGAGGAGCTGCCATTAATCTCCTTTTGCCTTTTGTGAACGGCATGATGTTAGGCTTCGGTGAGCTCCTGGCTCATGAGTTCGCTTTCCGGCTTGGATGGAGTGGAACCAATGTGAGAGCGAACAACCCCCAACACATTTGTTCATTTGATGATTTTTGATTCCTGTGTATCTGGCACTAATGTCTCGCATTGCAGGTGTGGCCTCGTCATCGAAGCTCTCATTCAATGGGACCAGGTGTGGAGGTGCGAGATACCCCGGTCGAACGCAGGAGAAAAGATGCATCAGTCGATCCAGAGGTGATCGCTGCGGCTTCGCTGGAATAAAGCAAAAGCGCTTCCAACCACGGTGCTATAAAGATTGCGATTCGAAGACAAGAAACTTTCTCCGAACAGAAACTTTACAAACCTGAACTTGTCGTCTGGACTCTAGCGGCAATGTACATAACCTTTTACGAACAAGAGGGACCTTGCTTTCAAATCTTGGATGTGCTACTTAAGGTGGTCAAGAACGATGAAGAGTTACAACTGCGGAACGCTCCACCACCAACCTGCTGTACGTCTTACGTGTGGAAACCAACGTTCAGCTTGTCCCATTGCATCTTACGACCCTTGGTATCCACAGATTATCGTGTCGGGTTACAGGATCCTCTGGGAGTTATAAGTCTTTCAAATCGCCTCTCTTGTGGTGACCTTTTATTTTAGCGGCATTTGGAGGGTCTGTTCACGCATCATTCTCTTCAGACCGATTCCTCTATCGCTTGCGTTTCAAAAGCTGCTTGGTATCTTACAAGAGGACCCTTTTCGTAACTGGCCAGCTTCTCGGGATTCGCTTGAGCTTTCACCTCTCCATTGTGTGGTCTTGCCAGACGTGCCCCTCGGCCGCAAGAGTGCAATATTCATACGCAGAATCAGGATTCTTATACCGGCCACATACGACTATGCGGGAATCGTCTTTGACCTCCTCATCATTCTTAGCGGTGTGATTGCCGTTGGTTTTATTGCCGCTTATATTAGTTGTTGCATAGCCAGTTGCTGCTAGCATTGGCGATGGAGGCAAGTGGACAAGGAAATGGCCCTGGGCGACTTTTATAACGACAACACACCCTATATGACCTAGACTCCATCTACCACACGCACGTTGTCGGTCCCCACATTGATTGGGGATGAGACGCAGGTCCAGGGTGATGAACTCAGAAGTGTCAAAATTTTGGAAAGCATTCCCCAGCTTCATCTACAAGTCTCCACTATTTTTCTGTATACAGTAGTCAGGTACCCCCCTTGTCAACCCTACTCTGAGAAGAAGGAGGATGGCAGTCCTGATGGCGAACAATGCTTCCGTCGTATATTAAAGAAGAATCTCCGAACAAGATCAGCCAGCGACAAGGAAAGAGGGTCGGAAAAGTTCTATGCTTCCAGTATTCTTGCCGAAAGAATCTCCTCAGTTCGCTTCAGATATTCTGTCTCAGCTTATTCTTGCTGGAAAGATTCAAAATCGCACTACGGAGTATACCACTGAGGAAAGCCTGGAAGCACTTAAGATGGAACACTTGACCGGTCGGCGACGAGCAGGGAACACTCATGTTTGGTTTGACGAGAGACGTACGGATATGTTATCGTTTGGTTGGTTCCAAACTCCCCCCACCCCGTTGCGAGGTTTCGGACGGAAGTGCGGGACAGCAATGACCATTGACGAGCAACGAGATACCGAGGCACCCTTGATCCGCAGTCTCGAACGTATATTACCGACTATATACGGATATGACCGAAGGCACTACTACTACGAGGCTTTGACAGTCATCACTATCACGACAATCCCAGTTCCATTGTTAATGCAACAGTCAACCTTAGACTTGTCCTTCTTGTCATATCTATAGCAGTATTTTATATCAGGGTTTCCTAAGAGGGCCTGTTCGTATTCCACAGATCCTCGGCTTTTCTTTCGACCACGATCTCCACGGAATTGGGATTGCTACAGTCTTTGCTTTCTGCGCGACCATAAATAACTTCAACAACAAGACATAAAACCAAGCACCGGGCCAGCAACCAGGGGCGACACTATGGCTGAGGAACACCCCATACCACGAAAGCTATGGGAGCATCCCGACCCAAAGAGCACTGAGATGTGGAAGTTCAAGACGAGTTTGGAGCATGCCACCGGACAGAGGTTCGAGGTATGTGCCACTTGCGAGATTGATCATTGTACAGTACATGTACAGCCGGGCAGCAGCCTCCAAGCTTTCCATGAACCAAAGGAAAGGCAACAATCTCAGGGACGTCTGCTCTGCTGTATCTCGAAAATAGCAAGGCGAGCGGATCTGTAAACAGCCAGCTGACGTCCTCAATGCAGAACTACGACGCGCTGTATGACTATTCCTGCAACCACCGCTCCGACTTCTGGCGCCATGTGATACAATACTTTCCCGTTGTGTACAGTGGGACGATCCCGGACGTGGTAGTGGACGAATCTGCCCGCATGGATTCGGTGCCGGCCTGGTTTCCCGGCGTCAAGTTGAACTTTGCCCAGAACATCCTCTTTTCTGGAGACAAGAACGGCCACGCCGTCATCGACGCCGCCAAGGCAGACGGCAAGATCGCCTGCACCGAAGTGCGAGAGGGGAGCTTCCTGGAACCGATCCACCACGTCTCCTGGAAGGAGCTTCGCCAGAGGGTGGGCCAGCTGTCGCAGGCGATGAGAGCCCGGGGCGTTCAGAAGGGAGACCGCATCGCCGTGGTCGCCAGCACCAGCGTCGACACCTTGGTCGTGTTCTTGGCCACTGCCACTCTGGGCGCTCTCTTCAGTTCCAGTTCGACCGACATGGGCGTCAAAGGCATCTTGGACCGACTGACCCAGATCAGACCGAAGTATCTCTTCATGGACGACTGGGCCGTGTACAACGGAAAGAAGATCGACCTACGACCCAAGATGAAGGACGTGATTGCCGGCATGGGCGGAGTGGACGAGTTCGAGGGCATCGTTTCACAGGTCCGCTTCGCCCACTCTCCGGCCGATATCTCGTCGGTGCCTCGCGCGCAGACCTGGTCCGACTTCATCAGTGCAGCCCGATCTTCTGACCTTGAATTCGAGCCGACGAGCTTCTCTGACCCATTCCTCGTCGTATATTCATCCGGCACCACGGGCCAACCGAAATGTATCGTCCACGCCATCGGCGGCGTGGTCCTCAACGCTCACAAGGAAGCCGCCCTCCATCGATCCATGGGCCCAGAATCGACCCAGCTCCAGTACACGACGACGGGCTGGATCATGTACATGAGCAGCGTGCAGGCGCTACTGGTAGGATGCCGGATGCTCATCTACGACGGCAGTCCGTTCACGCCCAATATCACCAACTTCATCAAACTGCTGGGTCAAGAGAAGGTGACGCATCTCGGCATCAGTCCGCGGTATTTGCAAACGCTGCAGTCGAACAGCGTCGTGCCAAAGAACGTGACAGACCTTAGCCATCTCAAAGTGGTGACGAGCACCGGTATGGTACTGTCCGACCAATTGTTCGAATGGTTCTACGACGAGGGGTTCCCGCCTTCCGTGCACTTGGACAACATCTCGGGCGGTACGGATCTGGCTGGCTGCTTCGGGTGCGGCAACCCCATTGTCCCGGTCTATGTCGGCGGATGTCAGTCTCGTAATCTCGGCGTCTCGGTCAAGGTATACGACCAGACAATCGAGGGCGGCGTAGGCATCAAAGGCGTCGAGGTCCCGGACGGTGTGCCGGGTGAGTTGGTTGCCGACAAAGCGTTCCCGACCATGCCCATCAAATTCTACGGAGACAATGGGCCGCAAAAATACTTTGACAGCTATTTCGCGCGTTTCGACAATGTCTGGACGCACGGGGATTTCATTCTGATCCATCCTGTCACGAAACAGGTCTTCTTCCTGGGCCGTGCGGACGGCGTGCTCAATCCAAGTGGCGTCCGATTTGGTTCCGCCGAGATCTACAGCATCATCGAGGCCAAGTTTGCCGATCGCATCAGCGACAGTATCTGTGTCGGGCAAAGGCGGCCACAGGATCCGGACGAGCGAGTGATGCTCTTCTTGCTGATGCAACCCGGCCATCAGTTCACGCCACAGCTAGTGAGAGAAGTCAAGGAGGCGATCCGGAAAGCGACGAGTCCCCGACATGTGCCAAAGTTTGTGTTTGAGACGAAAGAGATCCCGGTAAGTTCGAGCTGCCGCCACCGTTGCAGAGACGCAGATATAGAGACGTGTATGCTAATTGAAGTGACCTCCAGACCACGGTCAACCTTAAGAAGGTCGAACTACCGGTGAAACAAATTGTGTCGGGGAAAGTCATCAAGCCATCTGGGACGCTGTTGAACCCGCAGAGTCTGGACTATTATTATCGGTTTGCAAAGGATGAGAATCTGATTGACGTGGGCGATCTGAAGGCGAAACTATAGTCTATGAGCAGGCCAGCCAGTCTGGAAAAGGAAACGAGATAGACATGGACATAGCCACGGCTGAGATAGAGATAGAACTTGCCAGCGCAACAGGCCCTCAGGCCCCCAGGCGACGCCCAGTGTAGAGAAGAGCTTGATTGCGTGTTCAACGCTTCTGTCTCTGGATCCGGAGGCCAATTGTCTCGGTCACTTGAGGCTGCAGTTTCTGGCGTGCATGAAGTAAGATGTCGAGCGTGGCTGGGGCCAGTGACGCCGTGGTGGAAGACGTATTGCAAACCAACTTGGGGCTTTGACGTATTGCAAACCAAGTTGCGGCTTCGACTTGTTGCAAACCAACTTGCGGGCTTCGATATGTTGCAAACCAACCCGCGGCTTCGACGTCCCCTCTACGCCATGTACTCAAACACTTGAACTTACTCGGAGTCCGTTACTGTTTGAAGCCTGCGCCTGCTTCTTGACCCATGCCATGGGGATCGTGGCGGCTAGCCTCGACCGTCACCCAGACATAGATCGAGTCAGAGATTTGTACTCCGTACAGTCAAGTCTCGTTGCATCGCCATCATTGCCGCCATGATTGTCAGGGGGTCGGTACAGTCTCATAGCATCGCCATCATTGCCGCTACGATTGTCAGAGGGTCGGCACAATGGCCGAGGATGGTCGTGACCTGCAAAGTGACCTGCTACGACATCATCATGATCGGCGAATACCGCGTTGATTGGAGACAACGGACTCTTCGGTAGACACGGTGAGACAAGACCGGTCGCCAAGTCGGTCAGCAGGTGGGGAGGGGAGGGCTAAGGCGCGTCCCGGGCAGGCGAGGCTGACCTTTCCTACTCGGAGTGCATGTGTAGAGTAGAGTAGAAAGAAGTGTGTGCATCTCAACTCGACATATTACATATGCAGACAGTAAATGCAATCGAGCATTCGGTTCTACGCACCAGAACCAGAGTGATAGTCCAGATGGTGATGGTCCTGTCCCTGTCACTGCTATTCCGCACTTTACGCGTCGACGTGCCAGTTCATTTCCCGACGCGTCAGGTGGAGATTGACGCGTCGGGTCCCGCGTCTTGATTCAACGTCGAACGTCGGTCTCTTCTCTTCCCTCGCACCCTGAATGTTTCCGTTTCCCTCGACAATCTGCGCTTCACTGCCCACAGCCCACAACCACACCACACCATCTTCACGACCCAATCGCCGCCTCAACCACCGTTACTCTGCTTCACACCTACTCATCACCTGCAGTAGCCTGCCCGAGCGCGGTGTCTACCCTGCATCCCTCCTTCTCTTCACGTCAATCCATTGGAGCTGTCATCCTTCAGCCAGGGATCTCGCGTCCAGCACAGACTCCGCGTCCAGAACGACGTCCCATCGTGCCATCGCTGCGCCCGCTTGGTCATAGCGCCCACAAGTCCGCCCCTACCATATACATCCTGCCTCTGCCTACCTCGTTGGCAGGTTTTCTGGTTTTCTCCCCTCAGAGTCTCCTGGTAGAGTTCCTCCGCCCTCATTCACTCAACTGCTTCGTGAACGTCACGAAAACAACATCTGTTGCCTGGCCAAACAGCCTTCACTTGAACAATAACCTTCAATCGAGTTGCATAGCTTGGAGGCTTATTCCCACAGACCACACTGTTCCATAAGACCGTAAACAACTCAAGCCAACTCCACGGTTTGTAAACTACTCACAACCAACTCCCCGGTTCGAATCAATAGACAATCACAATGGCAGCTCTAGCTCCAGTCAGCACGCCCACTCGCCATCCGTTCGGCCTTCTCAATGAGTCCAAGATCCGAAGCATGCAAAGCTTGAAGAACCGGCAAAATGGTAGGGACCCCTTTGCGTTGGAGCCATCCTCTTCTTCAGTTCACCCCTGACATGGCTCTTGGTGTAGCAATCACACCCAATTCCGCTCCATGCCTCAAACGACGCGCTGTCTCCCCGGAGGCAGGATCCGACAGCGAGAACATCGACCCCAACATGCTGAATTCTCTGAACAAACGCAAGCGATCGGGCTTTGATGACGATGTCTCTGCTTCCAAGGCTTGTCAGTTTGGCTTGAACGTGACCACTATCTCTTCGACCCCACGCCGTCTCGACACTCCCACACCGCGTCTCGACACGTGCATCAAGCCTTCTCCAAGCGCACCGGCGTCAGCCCCAGTGGCAGCCGCAGGACGGTCCCCAACGCGGAAACGATCAGGCCTTTTGCAGACCCGAAAACGCTTCAACCCACCTGCCTTCCCTCTGAGCAACCAGTCTCCCGCCTTGTCGATATCTGCAGCATTGAACGGGACCAAGAAATCCCGACTCCAGTCACAAGCCCGCAAAGCCCAGGCCCAGAACCCGACACAGACCCAGACCCACGCACGGACACTGGAAGACCTGAAGCCGAAGTCATGGTTCTTCGACATTTTTGAAGAGACCCAAGAGGTGCAGGAGTACCGCATGAACGAATGGACCATGACACAGAGTGCCACGGGGCTGGACATCAGTGACGACGAGGGCAAGGCCACGAAATCCCCCGGCGAGCTGCTCGACAGGGGCAAAGAAAACGTTGATCCAAATGAGCCGTCGGCACCCGTGACAAGATCGATGGCGGCCGCTGCTGTGGCAAAGGCTGCTTCAGGCAAATCGAAAGATGTTGATGCCATGATCGATGACGAGCGACAACCATTGGCAGACCTGAACCCGGCGAAATTCTACGCCGAAGGCCTTGACGCAACAAGTGTGGTGCTTGTTCATGACGATGCCGAGCAAGTACAGGAGCAGGAGAAAGAACTCGACCAAGTACAGGAGCAGGAGCAGGAACTCGTCCCCGAACCCGAACCCGAACTAGAGGCTGGTCAGGACTTTGCCTTCTCGGTCCCAGCCCCTGCCTCAACCTCTGCATCGCTGTCTCTGACAGCCAAGGCCATCGAAGCTCTCGACGTCCCATCCATAGGCGCGATCCTCAGCTCGGCATCACCCTTTGGCTCCGGCAGACAATATGAGGATGTTTCTGTCGCCACTGAAGCTGCCGCCAATAAGGAGGCCGATGGCGAGATCGAGATTGAGATCTGGGAGAGCCAAAGTGCCAAAGATGAGAACGAGAGGGCCGAACTTGACGCGGCAAGCCCGTCTTCTGTCGGCGACAACAATGTCTTTGGGTTGCAGGAACTGTGAGCGGCAAGACGCAGTTTGATTCTAGGTCTCTCGCCTCGCACCAGACACACAATTTGGGTCTGGGTCTCTCTCTTTTTTGGCCTCGCACTTTCCCAGAACACCGGTCCCGTCTCGGCTCGGCCTCCGCGACTGGTTGCTGTAGGTCACCGGGGTCTGCATGTGGTCGTCTGTCCTACAGGATGTATCTGGTTCTGTCCGGTATTGGGGTATGCTCAAGTTCTGGTTCTGTCCGGTATTGGGGTTGTGCTAGTTCTGATTCTGTCACGGTATCAGGGTTCGTGCAAGTCCTGGTTCTGTCACAATATCGGGGTTCGTGCTACTCGATTTAGGTAGTGGTGCAGAGGTCATCGATTGGTGCCTGGCGAATCTGGTCGACCAGCTAGCTCTACGGCGCAATCCATGCGAGATGCCCCTGATCCGTTACGTTTTCTTCGGTTGAGCTTCTGCTCTCGTGGGTCGGTGGGTTTGTGTTGGTTGAGATTCTGCTCTCGTGGGGCCGGTGGGTTTGCGGTGATGTTTGTTGGTTGAGCTTCTTCTCTCAGGGGCTGGGCGGGTTTGCGATGTTGTTTGTGTTTATGTTTGTGTTGGTGGATACCTTAGGTATGATCATGCTTCTACGGCCTCCTGTTGATGTTGATGTTCTGGTCCAGGTCGTGTTTCGGGTCAATGGTCTTGTATTCTTGGCATTTGGGCGGTGCCTTCCTCGGGTGTTTTGGTGATCTGGCAGTTGAACGATCAGTGTTATGGTAGCTGAATAAAGTTCGATCATCAGATTAGGTAGCCACCTAAAAGCCAGTGCGGTCGTCCACCTTACCTTGCCACGATAACGATACGGCTTGAAGAAACAATGGCTGAATGGATGAATTCCTTTCAAGTTGGTCTCAAAACGTATGCTGGGGATCCCAACTCCTTTCTTTTTCTTGGTTAGTTATACAATACATGTTCGAGGATTCAAGCTGCGGTATTCTTCCCATCTCCCATCTCTGCAAATCCGTCCATCTAGCCAGACGGTCTACTTTGGCCTTTATTTTACCCTTCGCTTTGTCAAAGGTTGAAATGTTCCATGTTCGCTATCAAAGGGGTATGGGGGGGAGCCCAGACTATATATTGGGACCGAGAATATTTCAACCTTTGACAATCCCCTCCTCACCAACCTCACGTCGAACTCATCCAGCTCACCACCTTGTGACAGTTATATACGCCAAGTGGCTAATTGACGAGCGAATTAGGTACTTCGTCCTTTTTGGTGACTGTCGTGGTGTAACAGTTTGGGTCAACCGTGACACACCTCAAATCGAACTCATCCTCTTCACCACTTCACGCCGAACTTATCCCTCCTTACTACTTTACATCGAACTCATCCTCTCCTCCAAATGAAACACCACACCACCCGCCTCCCCAGTCACCAGTTTCAAACTCAGCCTTTCGACCTCTTTGGCAAGTGGCAAAGCACCCGAGTCGGCCGGAGAAGCCATGATATCCAGCTCAGGCGTCCTAGTAGTGCGCACGACCGACGAGAAGGCCTTGTCTCTCGCAAAGCCCGTGGCGAGCAATGCATGAGCGCCGACCGCCAGACACAGCAGCGTCAGTCCTACCGCGGAAGCATAGGCCGCGACCAACGGCCAGGGCTCATACTTCCACACCGTGAGCGTTCGGCTGACGTCGCAGGCCGTGGTGGTGGTGTTGGTGACCTGCAGCCGCGGCTCGGAGAGCAGCGAGATGGAGATGTTGTGCGACAGAGCCTCGATGAGAGGGCCGATCTCGAGGTGCGGGATGGCCAGTTCGGCCTGGCCGTAGGCCGTGCTGCCGTTGTAGTGGGTGACCAGGGTCGGGACCAGCGACAGGGTGGTCTGGTCGGTCAGCGTCTGTCTTGGATCGCGATAGATGGTGCCGTTGATCATGGTGATCAGGAGCTGGTACAGCGACGCAACATCCAGCTCGGCGGGACTGAGGTCCGCCCTGATCCCCTCGGCGTCCGGCTGGCCGGCATGGCTGGGTCCTTGGTTGTTCCACGCCTGAGAGGATATGTCCAGCCGATTGACGTGGCTGATGTAGCACTTGGTTCGTCTGTTGGCCACTGGCGTACTTCACCTGCACACGGTACGAGGTGTTCATGAAGTCGCAGAAGTAGGCGTGTACATCGAGCCCCTGCTCGACCGACTCGGTCGGCGACGCCACGGCCGCGAAGACGTTGCTCACCCCGGCCCAGAATTGGCTGGTGTTTTGGTTCAGTCCGGCAGAGTAGACTGGGTCATAGAAGGTCTGTTCATCTGCGAAACTGTAATTCGAGCCACTGCCATACCCGGCAAACCAGTAAGAGCCTGTGGCATACGACGGCCTCGACAACGTCCAAGGCGCTTCGGGATCGTCGATGTTCTGCGCCCGCGTGCATCGGATGGACGGAGCGACGAAGCCGACCGTGTATGTGCAGTTGGGCCCGCATGGAGACGCCCATCCTAGCTGCTGGCCACTTTGGCTGGTGGCTCCGACGATTCGTCGAGCTGTCATGGAAGGCGTGTAGCTGACCCCCGTGTAGGAGACCGTCGACAGCGACAGCGCGGTGCCGAAATCTTGCCAGCTTTGGTCCGCCATGTTGAGCGTCGGCACGATGCAGTCCACGTTCCTGGTCGAGCGGGCCAGTGAGCCCACAGACAGTGCCGTGGGGGACACCACCGCGACCAAGGGCAACAGCCAGACCACAATCGCCATCAGCGTGGCCAGGAAGGCCGATCGCCATAGGTCCCAGGTGAGTAACTTGATCAGTGACTCCTGCACGGCGAACAAGGCGTCGATCGCCCTGACCGTGACACCAGGCTTGGTCTGCTGCAGCGTGAACCACAGTCGCTGCGCATACGCCAGCGAGATGGCAGCGCCCAGCGAGAACTTGACCACGAATGCCATGGCCAGTGAGTATCGATTGTTCCAGACCTGGTTGGACACGGGTTGGTCGTTCAGCGACTGGAGGAAGAAGTGATGGCCTATTGCCACGCCCAGTCCGAGCAGGAAAAATGCAGCCGCAGTTGTAGGGAGGACCCAATAGATATTTCGGGACGACGAGGCTGAATGGTCTCCCGATGGCGACGGTGCTGTTCGATCTCGATCGGAAAGAGGTTGTGATGTCGTGGTACAGGCATATTTGTGAGTCGACTTGGGAGCCAGGGGGACAGGCTTACGGCTAAGTCGCTGGTTATGAGACGGCGAGGTGTAGCCTGGAGAGGATTCCTGGTTATCCTGGCCATCCTGGTCGTGGTTGTGGTTGTGGTTGTCGCCGTGGTCGTGGTCGTGGTCGTGGTCGTGGTCGTGGTCGTTCATCACGGTCGGCACAGGAGGCACAGGAGGCACCGAAGACACAGGTTGCGCAATCTCATGCTTTCCTTCGAGAGGGGCGTCAGGATCCGCTCTCCCTTCCGCTTGATGAGGTTCTGGTGTCGACGCCGCCATGAATTTGTACGTTCAGCCTCAAGACCCTGGCAGAATGCTCAGATGTCAGTCGATGTACTGTAACCAGCCTAGAAAGCACAGATCCGAGTCGATGTGCTGTAACCAGCCTCGAAAGTGAAAGTCATGGAAAATTAGAAGAGGAGATTGACCTGGGTGTCCTTCCAATGGTATCTTGAACAGAGCCTCAATGTATGTATTTCCAATGGTGTCTTGAACCTCGGCGCAGAGAAGAAGGCCGCCTCTAGAATCGTGGCTTCAGCTCTGCACAGAGCCTCAAGTATTAGTACCTCTGGGAGTCATGCAGACTTACTCTGTACCTCTGGGAGCCAATCATGCAGACTAAGTCGGGCCAGACCACGGCATGCGAAGAACACGCTGGCAGCCCCTAAGCCCCGCCTGGGACGACAAGAGACGGGAGAGCAGGACCGACCATTCATTGCATGAGTGGCGATGCCTCTCTCTTCCTGCTTCGACAGATCGACTTTGCGAACCCATGGCCTTTTCGGGCGTAGAGTGCGGCTGAGAACCAGAACCAGAACCAGGGGGTGCTGCCATGAATCGGAATCGCGTCGCCAGCCAGCCACTTCAAGTGCCCATATTCTCATATGCTCGAACCACAGCCCTTGCAAAGCGCCACCAAAGCCAAATACGGAGTACGGATACACAAGAGAGACACCACACCACACCAGCTCTAAGCGACAAAGAGCGCAAGGGAGCCCTCGAGGTCGTGGTGGAGGGATGTCCAGCCAGGAATTAGGAGAGGCAGAAGTCGAGCAAGAAGTCGAGCGAAGATGGGCTGTTCCAGTGCTAGTGACCAGGACTTCCCAACCGTGCATTCATCAATCACGACAGTCCAGCTGGTGAGGTGGTGAGGTGGTCGAATGGGCTGCCCAAACAGTGGCGATGCATGCCACACCCTAACCTAGTGCTTGACGCGGTATCGATGTATATTAGCGAGAGCTGAGTCGTCGACCCTGGTCAGCCCAAGCACTAGAGCTGAGCGCCCCGCACATCTTCCTCTCCACGGACGACGGTTCGGTTCGGTTCGGTGTGGATTCTGGATGGTGCTTCGAGTCGTCAAAGCCAGTGAGTGGCGCTGAGTCTGGGCCTGGCTGAAGGCCGATTAGGAAGGATTGGCACCAAACCAGGCCATCCGTATCCGTATCCGTATCCGTACACTGTCAAAGAGAGCAAAGCTGGCCAGGGTGGCTAAAGCTACTCCTCGGGGCTGTTGCGGTTTGTAGTTAGCGGACAGTCTTACACCTTATGCACTCCAGACTCCTTGCTTTGACCGGTCCTTCAATCGTGGGTGGCAATAGCGGCCCGGCTCCCGATGTTGAGTAGTTCTGCCATGTGCAAGTGCTTTGGCTGGCTGGGTCCAGACTCCGCCGATGCGCGTCCAGGGATTCTCAGCCTCGTATTTGACGTATCTACGGATGCTCCGTTTGATGTGCTCGAACTCTTCATCGGGAGGCTTCGATGGATACATTGGATGCTCTCTTGTCTGGCCGCTTCGTTCCAAGACAGTGTAGAAGGTCGGCTTTATGTTAACTCTCCCAGAAATAAATGCGCCGTCCGCTACTTCTGCCCAATCTAATTCCCGACTTTCGGTCGTACATAAATCCCCGCTTCGCCTTCGATAAGCAGAGAATCCTGGCAGATAAGATTCCAAGGATCAGGGAAAAGACACAACTGCGGTTGAGGAGGATCCGACCCGAGCCCGTAGACTCTCACCAGGATGTACACGTCGGTTTGGGTGGCCGGGGTGGAGAATCTCCCAGACCATTTCTTCGCCATGGAGATCTGGTTATTACTCAAGAGGGCCGGCGTGTGCAGGCCGCCCAGGCTAGATTTGACTTCCAAGTGGTAGGTGATGTTCCCCTGACCAGTGGGACTCTCAAAGTTCGGGACGTGTTCGCTCAGATACATGCGCATGCGTCCGTCGGTGTCGACGTAGGTGAAATCGGCAAAGTCCTTCTCGCGAAAGTCATCGCTGAATGGATTTGGAAAGGCTTTAGTTCGAGCTCGACTGGTCCAGTTCTCGGGCGTGAAAAGTGGTGACAGCTTGTCTTCCAGAAACTTGTAAACCTGATTTTCACGTCGGTTAGAAAGCTGGTTTGGTGCCATAGGTAGTCAGAAATACTCACCAGGTGTTCTCCCGCAAATCCAATCTCATGTGGCATGTCTTCAGGCGATTGCTGAGCGACAAAGCTGCTTCCACCATAGCTGCTCCTGTGACGCCGTCCAGACGACCAGGGATGATTCGACTGTCGAAACGCCTTGGTTGGGGTTTCCAATGCCCCGTGTACATGGTTCGGAGAGGATTGTGGCGCGTCCAAGTCTGCCTGGGCCTCTGACGAGTTGTCGACAATGACGCGCGACGTTGCCGACGTATTTGCCCCCAATGAACTGCTCATGTCGGCATCTGGCTTGGTCACCCGAGGCTGGGGAGAAGGTGAGTTGAAAGTGAATTCGAAGCCGGTAGCCATGCCGAAGACGGGCACTGAAGATTGGCTGGGCTCTGCTCCCGAAGGAGCATGGGGAGGTGCAAGCCGGTCGCGGAAGACATCATGAGTCGTGTCAGACAGCTTTGCCTTACTCAGGCTTGCGGTCAAGCGCGCAATATACTCGTCTGGAGCAGTCTCCCCGTCTGTGGCAATCCCATCGGATCTTGCCTCACTGGAGGCAGCCTGGTTCAACCGTCTTTTCAATGAGAACGGGGAGGAGACTGCTGCCTCATTTCGTAATTGTCGTCTCTGTGAGCTGGGCCTTTGTGATGGCCCGCGGGGTTGTGATCCCCAGGATTCTTCGTCCGCACCACTACCACTCCTCTCATTGCCGATCTGCAATTGTTGGAAGGCCAATCCGAGGCTGTCGTTGGGATCTTCAGCAAGGGTAACGTCATCGGAATCTTCGGCCGGGTCGTCTTCAGCCACGACTTCGACGACGGCGGTCGGATCGGTCTTGATACCTGCTCTTTCGAGTCCTTCAATGAATTGCTCCACTTTCTCCGTTGTGAGGACTTTCACAAGAAGTTCGCGACTGGCGTTTCCCAAATCAAAGCGTTCTGCGAAGCGTTCTGATAATGGGACGATGATGTCCATGAGCTCTGAGTCTCGCCGGATTTTAACATGGAGCTCTGCATCTGCGTCCAGCAACAGAACCTCTCCCTTCTCGTCGCGGCCATACCTCTTCGTGCTGGCATCAAGAACGTATCGCCTGATAGTTATGTCTGGAACTCGAAAAGCCCTTATGTTGCTAAGCATTGCTGTCACCTGGTCGGCTCGCTGATTCGGTTTGTTTTCATGACACACAATGCTTGCTTCTGTCAGACATGAATCTGTGACGTGGAGAGGACAAATAACTTACCCAATGATGTATCGACTCTGCCTTCGGAGCCTATTGCTAAGCGCAGCATCTGCCACTTCGGATATCTCACCTTGGTTGGGCTGACTCTCTTCTTTCCGGACGCTCTGAGACAAACGCTTGGAGTCAATCGACAACTTGCTAAAAACATTCTGCATTGATGATTTGAAGAGGTTTCCAGTGACATCAAGTAATGGCAAGAATCCCTCAAACTTTAATCGTAGAAAGTTCAAGTCCGCAATCCAGAACGTATCTCCGGCTCGGAGCAACCGTGCCGCTTGGGTAGCATCATTACATTCACCTTGAGTAACTGGGAAAATGTGAAGCGGAAGCAATCGTTGTCTTTGACTTGTTGATATGGAGGCCTTGCCGAGGAAGGAGTCCAGAGCAGGCAACATATTCTGGCGTAAAAGGCCGGTTTGGTCAAGCTGTCGTGTTGACTCCATGTCTTCAAGCTCCGAGATTAAATCGTCAAGCCCTGCGTCCCTTACCTTCAATAGGGTCTGAAAAAGAGTTTCGCACCCGCGATAGAGTTTGGAGAGAACAGGCGCCTTCGTGCAAGGAAATGAGGCCCTCCAGACACACTCCTCTGGCCGAAACCACCCTCCGGGGGCCACGCATATCAGATTTTCAGTCCGGAAACTCGCCCTGGTTCATCGCTGTCAGAAGCTACTGCATCCATAGGAGCGTTGAACTCACAATTTTGAGCTGTCCAAGGCCGGATATGCTGCCATGGCTTTGTAAACAGTTTTAGCCGTCGCCATCACTCGTCCCTGGTCATTGCTTGCTTTCAAAGCCCGGAGCTGTTTCACAAAAAATTCCGGCGAGAGCTCAGTCTGTACTCCAAATTTGCGGAGAAAGCTCCAGTCCGTGTCTTGTGGATCAACCAGCTGTAGAACAGGGAGAAGACCCAGGCTGACAGACGACAACGACGGCAAGGTTGTCTCGCACAGTTTCTGCACGCCTTGATCGGTGCTTACCTCGATGTTGCTGATATCCATTGTAAGTGTTTGGCCTCCAAACGTATCACCATAGCCCCAACGATATTGCGACTTCAGGAGCCAGAGAAATTCCTTGGATCCATTTCTCGTCAGGATATGCCACATTGCACCAGAGAGTCGTCCACCTGAATTAAGAGGAGGCAACTGGTACACTTCTTCTACGGAGCACAAGAATTGGGACCAGTTTTGTCTCTCGCCTTCCTTTACTCCCCCTTCGTAGTCTGGATGTAGCCAAATGATACCGGAAAAGTCGTCTGCAAAAAGCCGTCTGAGAGATTTTCCTGGTGTCCCAAAAGGAAGATGGACTCTTTCCCGGTATCGACAAGTAAGATTGGAGTCAACGAGGCGTAAGCGGAGTGGTTGGCCATATTGAGGTTGATAGCGAGCGCGAAAGATGTACACTGCATGCGAGATGAGGGTTTTCAAAGATGGCCAAACTACCATTGTTGTATGGCAGTCGAGTATCATCTTGCATATCTCTGTCTCATCACATGGTTTGACGCCTAGCAGTCGGTAGAGCTGTCTGCGGTCGCGATCATCGGCAGCTGACGCCTGGACGAAGCAAAATTGGAGGCCAGTGGGGAGGGCGATGCGGCGGCCTTGATCCAAAAGGACCTTTTTATTTGCGCAAGTAGCACCAGAGGCCCATGAGCCGTCATCCAGCGGGATGATCCGCAGAGCTTTGAAGGCCTCGAATACGGGTGAATAGGACTGATATGGTCTGACCGAGAAATGATTGCAGAGCAGTCTCGCGACGCGGGAGTGCCATTCCGTTGTCTTTGATGAGAAACTTGCCATATGCGCTGATATGTATTGATCCAGCAACTCCACGAAGTGCGAGATGTCGAAGGGAGTGACACCTAGCTTACGGAGGATCATTGCCGAGTTGTCAGAGTAGGCATTCGATCTTACCCGCTGTGCGTATGTGCCCTCGGTGATAAGAAGTCCGCCAGTGGCGTCACGAAACTCATCTGATGCAGTCAGACAATCCTGAGGCACCAGGAAAACCCCGTCTTGCAACTCTGATCGAACGAGTAGCTTTGATCGCAGTTGTTGGATGGTGGAATCAGCAATTTTTCTCATGTACGGGTCGTGAATAGACCACAGAGAGCCCAAATATTCGGGCCAACCAAACCTCATTTGAGATTGTGCCGATGTTGCCAACTGTTCAAAGGCAAGGCCGAGCGCCGTGGCAATTCCGCTCTGGAGAGATTTATTCCATTCTCGGTCGCTATCAATACCTTTTCGATTGGCAGTCAAGACAAAATCAGCATGAATAAGAAACTGTGCCACTCTTAGGATCAAAGCGTTTCGCAAGAGCAGCAATGGTCATACCTTAAATCCAAAGGAATTCACCGGTAGGTATGCATAGGTCTTTTGGCCTTCGGCAAGCGGTGTGTGATGGCGGTGTGGAAAAGCAAGCACAATCGTCGTTCTATCGCTGTCGGATTGAACCTGGGCGCCAGGTTGACGTGGAGGCATGTCCTTGAACCTGTATTGAAATATGATATAGTCCATCGTCGTATCAGGGCGGCCGTCGATCCTTGTCTCCATTCTTTTACCATTACGTCCCAAGTCTTGGAGCCGTCCAAGCTTCTCAAACGGCTGTCCAACTGAGACCTTCAAATTGATCACTTTGATATTTCGGGTAAACAGTAGGAAGGTGAAATCAAATGAGGCCAGATGTTGGCGCAACCTGAACACGTCAACTTCGGGCTTGAAACGCAGCTCGATTGATGTGTTTGAGGAGTCTTGTGGTGTTTTGTCAAGCCAAATGGGCAGAACCATGCCGACGTTGCCAAGAGGAGGTCGTGTATCTAGTTGGAAAGAGTAGACACCTGAGTGAATTGTGACGACATCTGCAATTTTGAAAATCGACTTGAATCCAATGCCCTTTTCCCCAATCGTGTCATTCTGACCAGCCTTTGAGCTGTAGCCCACCGCACACAGCGACTCGACATCAGCCCTGGTGAAGCCGATTTCGTTGGTCTGGTAAGTCAGAGAATGGCTGGTCAGGACGAAGTCGACACGAGGCGTGGCAAGATATTTGCTGTCATCCGCGTTCTGGAGCAATTCCCAGAAAAAGTGAGTGAGATCACCGTAGAGGCCATCAGAAAGGCTGCAATTTGGTTAGCAGGAGTCTCTGGGGTTAGGGTATGTGCGACCACATTTTCAGTCCATTGGAAAGGTCACGAAGATTGATGTCATTCTCGATACCGACGGCACTGACATCTCTGGCGATGTGACGTCTCGTCCAGAATGAATCGATATGTTCTTTTGCTTCTGCGCGGGTGGGCATGATTGCACGGTGAGAGCTGCTCAGGGCCTGCACTTTAGGCGACGAGGCGAACGGGAAAGAGAATTGTCAAGGCAAGATTGTCTGGTGGGGTATTATGTACATCTTGGTCTCTGGTCTCCTTCTACCAGGCCGCAAGGACAAGTACTAGCAGCTGGTCGGGCGCAGGCTCCTGGTTTCAGATAGCGCATGTGAGGTGTAGGTGTGGTGGACACCCAAATCTTGAGCAGACTCGTTGCTCGTTGCTCGCTGAGCTTGAGTCACGGACAAAGATAAGAGTGCTGCCTTCGAGATTCGTCCATGTGAGCATGCCAGCCAGGCCTCGCCGTGCGATGGCCCTCTGGCCCCCAAAGATGTGGGGATAGGCGGCTAGGAGGTGAGACTGCATATCTTGAGACGACTAGTCCGAATGTAAGCGCCGACAAGAGTATCGGACCAGGAGGAAGGCGGATTTCATAGCCGAATGAACGGCCGGATGAATCGTCGACAGAGTCTCCGTACAGAGGATGCACTGTAGATTTACTCGGGAAAGCATCGCAGAGATGGATCAAAGTGGTGGACAGAAGGACAGTACGTGTGTTGTCTGTGGTCTCGAAAGGCAAATGACGAACGGGTGTTCCGGGCAGGTGCCGGGGGTCTTGGCTTGAGCCGCACAAGCAGGTCTGCCGCGGCGGCAAGCCTAAGGAGCCTCGGGAACCCCCGGGAAATGACAGCGCCAGGCGCCACGGCGCTAAACCGCAGCCTAGGGAGCCCCTGTGGATGTGGGGACTACCTGGTATCTACTGGAACCCTGTCTGTTCGTAAAGCGTCAAGCTCGAGGTGCTCCGTACTCGGACTCGACTCTTTTCGGTGAACTGCCAGATGCCCTGACGCCCGGCTGAGATAGATGCCCAGTCGAGAGGCAGGTGTAGCCGATTGCTAAGAGGCTTAAAGGCTTAGGAGACTTAGGCCTAGATTGGGCCCTGGTGTGTCTAGGGAGTGCCTAGGGAGGGCTAAGGTGACGTTCAGCCGTTCTCGAGTAGATATAGCTCCCACATCTTTCCTTTTTCCACTTTTGGCCAGCACCTATTATGTGTACCGCGCAGGCCAGACCAGGCCATCAAATATGCCTCCCTCTGTCAGCTGGTCTTGGTTGGCTCTCTAAGCGATGGTTGGACCGCTTCCTGCCGCGGTCCCTGGCGAACGTCAGTCTCTTTCAGCGTCTAACCATGATTCATTGATGCCTCCCCAGGAATGCGCAATGTCCAACCCTGGCGCTGACCTGTGTCTGCCTGGAGAGAATGTCTGGGGCTCTCTCGGCTTGAATGGCATCAACCTGAGCCTCATGCTGGTTACGACGGTTGGTCATCGTCATTAGCATCATCTTTCTCATCATAACATTAACAGTACGATCAAGCATCGGGCAAAGCTTCATGAAGACATGGGGCACCCTGCAGACCCTGGACAGCTTTAGCTTGACCACGCTCTGCACTGCCATCGGGCTGAAAACTCAACACCACACCACATGATAACCTGCATACGCTAGACTCGCCTACTACGGGAAGTGAAGTGTCCAGCCCAATGGCTTCCATGCTTGACCAAACCCGTCCCCGGTGGCTGATATATGCCCATCGAGACAGTCAAAATGACCGTCGATGGCGCCGTCGGTGATGCCCATATTGGGTACAGCCCTGTCAGTGCGTGAGACATCATGCCGTGGCTGAGGTTGAGTCGAGGACATTCCTCGCTTCAGGCCGCTCGTACTATTGGGCTCGAGTATTTGGACCGGCAGTGTCCTTGACTTGAGCCACCATGAGATGTTTCTTTTCGCCATCTTGTCTATCCTGCCCTCTCTCGACACCATTCACGACACCCTTGGTGAATGATGGCAGGCACGCTATTGCTGTGGACCTTGATGTCCATCATCTGGCCTGTTCTTTCAGCACCATTGGCCTCATCTTTGGCGGCACGTGAAGATGGACTCCTCCATTTAACCATGAGGCAAAGCGTCTCCCAAAGAGATGTGCATCGCCGCGACTTACCGGTGACTCTGCCCAACGCTGATTACCAATATCTCATCGATCTCGACATCGGAACACCCGCGCAGAGTATCAGCCTTGCCGTGGACACAGGCAGCAGTGATGTCTGGGTCTTTGGCCCTAGCTCTTGCACCGCTTGCTCGGGCGGAGTGTGTAAGTTGACCGGCGTCAGCCCTCGGGTTGGGAAATGTTTCCGTTTCCGTGACTGAATTCGATTCTCATTCTCAGTTGATCCAACCCAATCAAGCACCGGCTTCTACGAGAATGATCTTGGAGACTTTTCGACATCTTACTATGACAACACCACCGTTACGGGTTACTACATCACAGTTACGGTCACAGTGGCCGCTGCGACCGTCACTGGAGTCACCCTGGGCGTGGCTACCAAGACGAATTCTCTCTACTGGTCCATCCTGGGCATTGGTTTCGATGGAGCCGAAGCCAGCCAGGTCAAGCACAACGGTTTTCTGGATGACCTCTACAAGCAAGGCGTGATAACGTCGCACTCGTACAGCATTCATCTCGATGACCAAGATGCTGCCAGTGGCACCATCATCTTCGGCGGCGTCGACTCAACCAGATACTCGGGCGAGCTCGTCTCCTTGCCCATTGTCCCCTACTCCGACAGCGTACCTCGCCTGCAGGTCACATGGACGTCTCTGTCTCTAACCGATGCCTCTGACACCACGACGGCCTTGACACAATCAGATCTATCATCTCCTGTCATCTTGGACACCGGGTCCACCACCGCGATTCTGCCGGTTGACATCTTCAACGAACTGGCGTCCTTCTTTGGCGTCCACCAAGCTGACAATGGAGTCTACACTGTCCCGTGCCAAGTGCCAGAGGGCTATTTCACATTTGGCTTCGGCGCCGGCCCCGCCATTACGATCCAGGTTCCCTTTTCCCAGATCGCGGTGCCGGATATTGGTGGGTCCGGCACCTGTCTTTTTGGGTTCCAGCCGCAGGCAGATAGCCTCATCTTCTTCGGCGACTCGTTCTTGCGGAGCGCCTATGTCTACTACGATTTCGACGCCTCGACAATCAGCCTGGCCCAAGCGAAGACCACATGAGTAATACTTATGCTAGCATGTTTAGATCTGAACAGTCCAAAACCCTGTTCCTATGCAGCGGGGGCTATGGGCTATGGACCATGAGGGTTGATCAAGTCACTTGATGGGGGTACGGAACCAGACTTTAGTGAACCGTATAGGGTATAGTCATTCTTAGCGTGTAACATTATGTCCCTATTGCGCCAAGGCACTCGAACTGGATGTACATGTTACATGACAATAGCCCCCAGTTTTTATCTCCCGATTACATCCTAATTCCACACTGTGCATTGATTTCACAAGTCCACCGTGACCCATGGCTCCTGCTCTACGCTCATCGATCCAGAAACCCAGCTCACGAACGAGGAAGGGGACTGTTTGTATCTCCTGCCGACAGCTCAAGGTAAGAGAAAGGTCTCTCGTTCCCAATGAACCTCTCTGAAACACTAATACACAGTCATGTCTCCCAGCTCAAATGTGATGCCGCCGCTCAGTCTCCCTCGCCCTGTACACGTTGTGCAAGGACCGGTCGGAACTGCTCGATCGACCCTGCCTTTCGCCGGATCTCTCAAAAGAGGTAACCAGGTCTTACACAAAGGCCGATCGAGATTACAGTCTACTAACAAGCTCTTCGTACCACATAGCCATCTTCTTGCCCTAGAACGACAGCTCCAAAGCACGCGGGATGAGTTGGAACGGTACAAGGAAGCAGCCCTGGGTCCATCTGAAGAGCTGAGTCCGAGAACCCTGTCAAACGGCCTGGCCCATGAACATCCCTACATCACAGAGCAGATCCTGGAGACGGTCAAAGTCGGTCCCAGTGAAATCCTTACCTTGATCAATCAGTAACGTTCGGCACCCCCTCGACAAGATATCTCATTGACCGACCACCAGATACTACACCATCTATGACCCGCAATTCCCCATTCTCCCAAAGAAGGAAACTTTTCTTGCTCATTACAACGCAAATACATTGTTACTCTGGACAATGCTTGCCATTGCTTCAGGGAGCTCGGCTCAGATGTCGCCACTGTTTAATTCTCTGGTTGACCCGGTCCGCCGCTTGGCCGGTGATCTATACAGCCACCAGAGCCGTGGTTTAGAAGCCGTGCAGGCTTTGCTGCTTCTCTGCGCATGGCCCTTCCCGTATGCACAGACAGTCAACGATCCCTCTCCGATGTATGCATCATTAGCAACGAACATAGCATATCAGATTGGTCTGCACCGACCGTCGTTTCGCTCCGACTTCGAATACAATGTTTCAACCCTGGACGAGACTTTGGAACAAGCCCGGCAAAAAGCTTGGTATGGCTGCTTTATTATCAACCACACGTATGTACATAGTTTTGAGTCTCTTTTGTGCGTTCTAACCAAATTCCAGAGTTACAATGAGATTAGGGGTGCCTTCGATAGTTAGGTTGAACCATTCTATTGTGTCAGAAATCGCACAAGGATCGTCATCACACCTGCCGCCGATTTTGCATAACTTATTGCACATTGCCTTCCTCAGCGAAAAGACGAATTCGGTCCTTGGTGACGACGTATCGATCCCTTCTGGACTCTTGCCTCAGCCTTTGAGACTGTTGCAACTCTTCGACCGCGACTTTCAATCCATCCGAAAAGTGCTGGAAAACACAATGTCAAAGCAAGACAGGATCTTCTTCTTGTCGTCACAACTGCATCTTTATTCCTTCGCATTGAACAGTTACAGTGCCAGCACTCCTTCGCACGAGGCCACCGCCCCGGACATCGAGAAAGAGGAATTCGTGGCCAAAGCCATGCAGGTGATCGTCGATTTATTACTCCTTGCCCAGCATGATGACCAAGGTCAGAGCAAGGTGTGGCCTGCTTTCATCAAACAATGCATCATTTATGCAGCTAGTCTTGGGGTCGCAGCCATAGGCATGTCTGAGCACTCAGAGAGTGGCCAGCGGACTTCACTGGTGGAGGCATGCCGAGCAGGTAACAGTCTTATTCAATCTTGGTCGTTATTCAACAAAGACCACTACTCGCGCATGTCAACCCATGTCTCCAATCTCCTTGATTATGTCGAAATTGGGTCCTCCACCGGCATCCTGTGGCCCGAGCTACAGCATAAGCATGCCAATACGTCCTTTCTCAGGCCACCAATCGAATCTCGGATGTCCCTCAATATGCTATACAATACTATCTGGCGCGCCAAACGTCTCTATTCGGGCTCCCGAAGTATGGTATCTGCACTGAGAGAACAAAGGCATGGTGTCGCAGCATCCCCCGCTGAGCCCTCAACCGAACTTCGAGACCATGACTTCATGCAGATGCGCACACCGACATTTGATGATTTTGGCCTGATGAACGAGTTTGCAGACCCTCAGGGTTTTGACATATTCGCAGATTGGCAAGATCTACTCGGTAATTCGACATGATTTATGATCATCTTTTTGCTGTATGTCCCCAGATGGAAACGAAACGAGATTGCGTGGATGAAAAAGAATAGGGAAATTTTAATACACACCACAAGAACCTTCTCTTGGTCTTTGATTTCTCACAAGCAACATTCCGGGGTGGTCGCAATATACACCAACCCTTCACCTTTCAGAGATTTTGCTATTTAGCCGACACCTGAATCTGCAAATACATAAGTCTGGTATGTTGGCAGCTTCCATGAGTATCAGTTTCGCCAAATCCACCGGAAATTATTGGCCTCTTGACTGTCGCCTTAAATGCCATTGCAGGATCCCACCACAGAGCAGCGACTACCTCGGCCTCGTCGATTCGATAGAGATCTGCAATGGTTGACTTGGTGAGGACATTAGACGACTTTACCTTTGAGTAGTTTTCAGGAGACCCAAACATCACATCGAAGGTCAGCTCATACGGACCAGCATTCTTTGAGCGGATTACAGATGCCAATTCTCCTAAATAATGATATCCCGGAGGAGGTCGTGGGGTCAGAACAACCTTGGCTGGTGTGCTGGTTGAAGTGCTATTCGCCTTTGAATGGTCCTTGTCGGTGGACACTGCCAGCGGCGCCCTCGGCCGGATACCAGTCTGCGTGGATCCCTGTACCTTGACAAGCTGGCGGGGAAACAGCTCTACCGGATCCGCCACCGGCATCAAATGGTAGATGCAAAACTCGCATACTTTGCCCATGGGAATGTCGAAAGGGGCACACGACATAGCAAAGTTTCCAGAAGTTGCCACTTGGCCCTGGTATGGGATGTGCATACAGGCAATACGGGCGGCGTTGATGACATGTGTTGCCTTGTCTTGGGTGTCAGCTCGTGCTTCCCCTGTGATGGCCACAGATTGTGGAGAGCCATCGGCCCGACGAGCTTCTGCAAACATGCTGATGTTGTCACCACTGCCGTATGTGATCAGCTTGAGATCATAATCAAACTTGCATACCGATGCAACATGACTTCGAATCCTTGCAACAACGTCGTCAATCTGCGAAATGAGGATCGGGTCGGCGAAACCACCAAAGAAGGTGCTGTGGTAGCCCGCCGTACGTGCCGCCTCAAGTTTGACGGTATACTGGCCGTCTGGTACCGGAATGAACTTGGCCCCACGCACGCGGACGGTTCTGTTATCTTGGAGCCCTTCATATGTCGTGTCTTGAAGGCTCAAAGTCCCGCCGGGGCCAACCAGGATATCGGGTCGGGTCTTTTCATAGAGCGTATGAGCAGCGACTGAGACAGGAGTGCACCGAGCGTTTGGATTCGAGGGCACAACATCGAAATGATCTCGACGAACGACCGCCAGCGCTTCTCGACTCTTGGGCACTGCACAAATCGCACCGCACTCAAGGATTTTCCCCATGTGATAGGCCAGCCCTAGGTCGTTGAAACCGTGATACAAACAGAAGGCGGCATACGGAGAGGGATCATAGGTGCGCCCTCCGATGATGATGTCGAAGTCGGGGTGCTCCTCCATTGCCTTCAGATATGGCTCCAACCCCATTTGGGCAACGATCAGTGATGCATCCTCTATATCCTTGGTTTGAAGGGCCGGCACTGCAGTGCCACACGGAGTTATTGTTCCTGCCCCGAGTTGACTCTTCACCAGGTCCTTGTCGATCTCGGAATATATCTTGATGATCTTCATCGACCGGTATCCGTGCCTTTGGATGATATTCTCAATAATGTCGACAAAGACATCGACGTGCGCGTTCGATCCGTCACCACCGGCACTTCCAATCAACACCGGCGTCCGGTGCGAGTTGGCTGCATCGATGATCGGTTCCAAGTCGTGGATGTAGGCGTCTCTGGGGCAGGACATGGAGCCGAGGGCAAGCTTGGAAGGTCCGCTGTCCGTTGACCCAGAGTCGCAGATGATCGCATCAATGCCGTCTTCTAATGCAGAATAGAACAGTTGATGGCTATACCCATAACCAAGCATCCCGGTAGGGGTGTATATGCGGAGCTCATCTTTCGTGGGCGAAGGCATTTCGAACTGATTTCGATCGTGGAATTGTCTTTGGACCGGTAAGCAGCCGAGAAACTTCTCCTGTGGGTCATTCATCCATTCCTTGCTGAGAAACACCAGCGGCTAAGCTGGTTATGACTGAATGATATAGGCGATTTCGGCTTGGGACTTTCTGCATGAATGCCGATCACGCTTATGTGCCAGCTTCATTGCCTAGGCGGGTCGACTATGAGTTGTGAGCACTTGTCAGCCGCTTCCACTGCAATATAGCCGATTGCGCTTGTCTACCAGCAGCTCAAGCGTCTACGGCTACAACTCCCTCCGAGTCCCCACAGACCCCAGAAACGGTGTCTCTACCCTCAACGTGCGCTTGATGACGGCGTGTCTGTCTCTGGTATGAACTCGAGCGAACTCCAGCAGATAGAAAATGACTCAACAAGACTTCAGAGTGGTCGATGCCTCCAGCATGCATTTCGATGACCCCAAGGCAACCAACAATGGAACAGCGACCCGACTCCCTCTACTGGCTCAGAAAGCACTGGCTCGAGAAACAATACTAGTTTATATGGTTCCTGGGTGACCAAGTGATGCACTCTCGTCCACATCTTTTTCATCATCCATCTATCCGTCGCGTCAAGGCTAAGACAGACGTTCGGATATCAGACCAACAGTTTGTACCACTGATGGGATGCCAAGATACAATGTTTCGACACGGTGCTCAATCAGAGACGATGTTTGTTTAGTGTCCAAGCCTCTTCTCTGCCATGTCACTGCTTCGTACGACTTGGCAGATGGTCGACACCTGAGAGCTGTCTCACAATCTGCACTCCTCGAGTTCCCTCACCGCCTCCTCAAACATTTTTTGTCTGGACGCGCTGCTTTGCTGTTCAAGGTGGCCTGGCGCGAATGCTGAGGGAGCTCTCAGACATAGCATGACCAGTTTGAGATACGAACGACCCAGTCTGAATGCCACGCGCTGCGCGATCGAATCCTTTCCCTCCTGCAACATGAAGGATTGTATCGTTGACAGTTGGTCGAACGACACGTCCCGGTCAAAGTTAATTACCTTGTCAGCTCTGAGGATGGAGCGGAGCGAACGCCATTCGGCAATCTCGACCAGGACCATCCCAAGCGCGTAATTGTCCTTATCCTCATCAAAGCTTTTAGATGGTTGTCCGAGCGCTTCTGGATGACGATATATGTCATGACTGACTTCATCTGAGGGCTGCTCAGAGATTGCCGAAGGGCTTGCCTCTCTGGCAAACGAGAAGCCCATCAGCATGGGATGCAATAGTAGAGCTTCGAATGCGGACGGATCTGATATCAAAGCCGTATCATCACAGCGTGGAAAAAATGCAATGTTCTCCGACCGCAGATCCTTGTGCCACCATCCCGCCACGTGGAGCAGTTGGAAGACCTGGATTACTTTCAGGGCCAGCTGGAGGCGGACCGATGCGCTCGGTAAGGGATATCGCTTGTTGAAGCATTCCAGCAGGGGCTTTGGACTGTAAATGGAATCCTTCGACCCGGCTGGCCTCTCAAAGATCAACCCGATCTGAGCCTCCTCTTCGACCAACCCAATGCATTTAGGAATGCGGAAGGCCGGATGTTGCGTGGTGCTGAGAAGGTACGCCAGGCTCCGGACTCGTGGCAGGATTTTCCCTTTGGACTCCTTGTACAGGACCTTCCACTCCACCACCACGTCAGAGTGTCGAAACTTGGCTGTGACAAGTCTTGGGTTGCCCGCGATCTTTTGTTCCGCGAGCAGCTCTGTCCTGGAAAAGGTCTCGACCGGTGGACCGGACTGGGAAGATAGATGGAAGGCAACACTGTCGGTTGCATCTGCATCAGCTTGATCATGCCGGATTCTGTTTCTGTCGGCTTTGAGATGAGCTGCAGCCCCCAGGGCAGATTCGGCGGAGTCTTCGCTGCCTTGATTGGGACTTAGCCGGCCGTCGCCTGAGAGGAAGCCGACGGCGGAAGCGATGGCGAAAAGCTGATCGACCTTTTCTTCGAGTCGTACGAGGTGAGAAACAGATTGATTGACATCCCTCGACAGGGCCTCCAGTCTAGCGTCGTCCAGCGTACGCCAGAGTGTTTGGATAAGATGATGGACCTGGCCAATGAACTCGCGGAACTTTGTTTTGTCCCAGGCAGCCCAAAAGAGCCGCTTTGGAAACGCGTTCTTGTCCTTGATGATTCCCGCCTTCAGCAAGATCTCCGCCCGTAGCTCGTCCGAAATGGGCAAACTGGGAGGCTCCCGCGAATCTGCGACGGCGAGGGCGGAGAGGGACATGGCTTGCGCGAGGGAGGATGGGTCAGGAGAGGACAAGTCCGGCGGAGTCTGGACCAGCTGAAGACCATATCTCTCTTTCAACTTGTTGGTATCTGACAGGCAAAAGAAGAGCTGGGTGAGGGCCTTTTCGACCAGCACCGCATTGAGCCTCTCATCCAAATATCCAGAGTCCAGGAGACGTGCTCGGCGAGCCCATGTGGTGAGCCGAATCTCCTCAATATCCAGCATGCGAAGGAGAGACAGCCCGTCCTTGCCGATCTTCTGCGCGGTCCGGACGAGGATGAAGCCTTGGACACATTTGCCGAGGAGGTCGAAGGCGAAAGACGCTGCCCCCATGGCGGTGCCCAGCTCAGCCATCTGCAGAGGAGCTCAGCACTCCGATGGACCAGCACTGTGCCTCAGGGGGGAGGGGGGTGTCTTGCCTCATCCACCTCGACAACAGCTGGCTGCCAGGTGAGACGTTTTGTATCTCACACGCCTCAGGTGCCCGGGCGGGGCAGCGATATTTTGCCCCTCCTTTTCCCTTTTCCCACCCACCACTTTGCGGCTGAGACCTGCATGAAGGTGGCTTGAAGAAGTCGCACTACACTACACAAAGAAACGACACGTCGTCACACGCGACAGGAAATTGGAATGGAATGGACATACATGGACACGGCACTGTTCCTAGAACACCAAACTCTTGCACACCTCACAACCTCAACCTAAGATGTCTGAAAGCTCCCCACGCTCTGACGCCTCGGACCGAGCCTTCTCACGCTGGTCAGAATCAAGCCTGAGCGCAGGCTTAGGTTTAGGCGACGGCGAATCAGATCTGCCCAAGAAGGATCTCTACGTTCCTCACCTGTTTGATTTTTTGTTCGCCGCAAGGGACATCCACTACTTGATCCAGTCCGACCTGCCTCTTACATACCTAAGTCCCGATGCGGTGGACTCGTCCAAGCCGCTGGGAGCGGGCGCAACCTTCGCCGTGAGCCGGCAGGCGGTGTCGCAGGCCACCAAACCGGTGCAGCAAGTGACCAAAACGACCACCTTTACCGTCCAAACGCTGGCCCACAGGCCTCCTCGACCCCGATACGTGGTGTACAAGGTGGCCAACATCCGCTTCGAGAGCAACGGAGAGCCCAGTCCCACACATCGACGGGCGGCCATCAACTTCCTCACTGAGCTGCACAGCCTGCTCCACCCGCCGTTGTTGGAGCATGCAAATATCGTCGAGATTCTGGGATTGGCATGGGGATCCAATCCACTGACCCCTGAGCTGAGACTGCCAGTTCTCGTGCTTGAATATGCCGAGCACGGGTCTCTCGCCGATGTGTTGGAACACGCGATCCTGGAAGACGACGTCAAAGCGCGTCTCTGCCTGGACATCACTCTCGGCCTGCAGGCACTGCACCACTGTTATCTGGTCCACGGCGACCTCAAGGCCGACAATGTGCTGGTGTTTACCAATCCGGAGCCCCAGCCCCATGAGCGTGGTCGTTGTCGCTACGTGGCCAAACTGGCGGATTTCGGTTATTCATTCGTGGGCCCTGCCGAGACGGGATCCCTCTGGATTTCCGGGACCGACCCCTGGAAAGCCCCCGAAACCAAACATCCTGTTCCTGTGCAAGATGCGCCCAAGTCTGACATCTACAGCCTGGGGCTCTTGGCCTGGGTTGTGGCCATGAATGGTGAAGACCACTTCAGACATACCCTCTGGCCGGGAGGAGGACGGAGAGATTACTTGGCTGCCGTGGAAGAATGGAAGCAGAACGACGAACTGATTGTCCGGAGTCGAGTTCACTCGTGGTTGCGGGAATGGATCCATCAAATCAGACTGCGAGATTGTACAGCAGAGTTGCGGGCTTTGGCGACCTCGCTGGTTGAGGTTGAACCGGTTTCCCGTGATCTTGATGACGGGGAGGTCGCAGGAGACATGGACTTCCCTCAACTTGGCCCCGCTGAGTCTCCCAAGGTCCGGACCGGCTCCTTCTTTTCGGTCTTGAACTCGATTTTCGACAAATCACTGACCAAAAGCCCGCTTAGTCGAGATCTCGATGCCATCACAGAGCTTCTCCGGAGCATATTGGACAGACCACTCGAAGAGGGGCCCAGATCCGATGGTCCTTCAGCTCCTGGTCCTGATCCTGGTCCTACTTCTCCCCAGGACTCTCTGTACGTGATGCCACAGGACGAACATACACCAGGCCCGATTGTGGCGGGAAAGCCCCAAGGTGGAACTATATACCAGGTGACCAATACTTCCGACCGAACAATTACATTAACTCTGAGCGAGTCCCCGTTACCGCCTCGTCCCCGGTAAGCCCCGTGTGAGACCGCTCCCTTCGGTGGCTGCTTCTAAGACAATATAGACCGGTCGAGTCGTCGTCCGAGATTCCGAAGCTCCGTCAGATGTGGTCGGCAAAGGGATTCAAGGTGAATAGGGCAGCCTGAAATTCAAGACCTAGACCATCCGCTATCGATTCGTGCTAACCATGTGTCTAGACGCGAATGGTGTCGTGGCAAGCTGTGCGCATCAGTCGGCCGGCGATCCAAAACCTCTTGTTCCGAAATATGGCATCCGACGATGTAGTGATGCTTTTCGGCTCCACCGCGTGCTTGATCAACGGATACGGGTGTGGGAAAGACGTGGAAGAAGCATGCAGCAAACTGAGGGCTGCCGCGGCCCAAGGACACCAGGTCAGTCGAGCCTATCTCTACCGAATCTGCCAGGCATGCGGCGTCGAGATGGACCTGTCCCTGGTCACGCAGCATCTCACGGCCATGGCACACAACGGCTCTCGAAAGGCGCTCGAGGACTTGCGGACGGTGGATGCCTCGAGAGCCCAGACCATCCACACCCGCCTCAGCTTGGGGTTTGGCGGCGTCGGCGCCCCGTGGTTCTGGCCCGAGAACCTGTTATATGGCCTCACGCAGCCCAAGATCATGGACGCCAAGTTCATGTCCGAGTTTCTGGGCCAGCAGGACCATCCGCATCCGGAGACATTGGTTGCAAACAAGCGCGGAGACAAACTCTTGCACATAGCCGCAAGCTGCGGGGGGGTCGCCACGGTCAGGCTCTTGATCGACACGTACAAGATGGACCCCAACACGGTCAACGCGCAGGGCGAGACCGCTCTGCTGTGCTCCTGTCGATCGGCACAGGGCCCCATGACGGCGATGCTGTTGCAAACATACCATGCCGACGCCTCCATCGCAGCAAAGAATGGAGAGTCTCCTCTGCACTGGCTCGTGTCATTCGGGGATGAAATCATCGCGCCCCTGGGGAAGGATCTCCTGTCATGCGGAGGCCGCATTGCCGCCGAGACGACTGAGAATGTGGCACACTCGCTGTTCCCTGCCTCCATCGATGTCGACGTCCTGCTCCCCGGCACGCCCCTGAGCTGGGCCGTGCATCACGACCGGCCGGTGATTGTGCAGTGGCTGCTGGATCACGGGGCGGACCCTCATCACCATCTGAGCGCCAGTCGGCAGTCTCCGATCATGTGGGCGGCGTATTTCCACCACGACACCTGCTTGGAGGCGATGATTTGCGAACTGGAGCGACGACACGCCGCGTCCAGCAGTGACCACAAAGACGACCCCCGGCAAGCGCTCTTCTATGGCCCCTTGATCGGCAAAGCCATCGGGTCCGCCGACCGCTTCTCGATGATGATGCGCCACGGCTCGCAGTGGCAGCAGCGGTTGCATCGCACTTTAGACTTGCTCCGGGAGAAGACGGACCTGATATCCTGCGCGCCCAACTTCGGTGGTGCCAACCGGACGCGGCTGTATCACGCCGTCGATGGCGCGCACGACGACGTGGTCGAATACATGCTTGAGACGGGCTGGTGCTCCGCCGAGGTCAACACGCCCTGTGGCACGCTCTCACACACGCCGATCCACGCAGCCGTGCGCTGGAACCGGCGCGAGATGTTCTACCGGCTTCTTCGCCACGGCGCCAACCCGCGCGACCTGGCACGGAGCCCTCTCAACGAATCGGATCAGTCTTTCACGGCCCTGCACGTCTTTGCCGACGAAGGACACGACGACGATGTTTCGCTGGCCATCAAACTTGTCGATCTGGGAGTCCCTGTGGACGGAGAGGAGAAGGGAGAGTATCCAGGTCTAGTGATGGTTGAAGATCCGCCCAAAGAGCAATCAGACACTGGCCAGCAAAGGGAAGGCACCAGGCCGGCAGCGGTGCGACGTCACGAGACGCCGTTCCTCGTGGCGATCCGGCAAAACGCGTTCCGACTCGCAAACACATTGCTCCTCCTCGGCGCCGACATAGACGCCGTCAGCCATTCGGCCTCGTTCCTGGTGAGCGCACAGGCGCTGACACCGCTGGGCCACCTGATAGCGCTGAACGCGCGGTCATCATCGCAGAAGCTGGACTATCTTCTCGAGGGCGTGGGCCGAGCCGGCTTTGTCGAGCCGAGCTTCGTGGTCGCGCCCACGGCCCGCTGCTGCATGACGGCCCTGCATCGCGCGGCACTTGGCTTCCGGCATCTGTCCACCGTGGCCGGCGAGCCGCTGCAGCGGGCCGACTACGACTTCGACACCAACGCGTACATGATGCGCAAGCTGCTGAGGCGCTATCGCCGCCGCGACCAGCTAGACCGCCGCACCGGCCCGGACCTGGGCGGCAAGACGGCCCTCCACCTCGCCGTCGAGCTGGGCTGCGTCGACAACGTCCGCGCGCTGCTCGAGGCCGGCGCCAGCCTACATGTCGCCGACGACGCCGGCGTCGGTGTTTTGGACACGGCCCGTTCTCGGCGTCATGTCGGCCCCGAGGCTGGCGACGTGTTGAATTGTCTCCTGGCGTGGAATAGAAGAGAGCGAGGGAGTGGGAGTGAGAATGCACAAGACCATGCATGAGACCCAGCCCACTGAAGTCCCACTACACATAAGGAACTGCTGACGAACCGAGTCACCTAATATTACTGTTATGTTAGGCTGGTGTAAGTAGTAGTGGTAGTGTTAGTGTTACTGGTAGGTCAGTCAATGTTGGTATTGGTCAATGTCAGAGTTAGCCTCGATCTCATCTCTCATCATACAATTCATTTCATCTCTATAATTCATCAGACTAGACTGTAGACTGTAGATAGGTGCCAGCCGTCATTGCCTTCAGTTTGAGCCTCCAGCTCTATCTATCTATCTAGGCCGTAGCGGTCGACTTCTCCTCTCCAGGATCCCAAGAGTGCTTAGTATTTATGTGTGCAAGCTTTCGACTATTCGTCGAGAAACGTCTGTTCATTCATTTCAGGAGTTGCTGGCCGGCCAAGAAGCGAGTCTTTTCGTGCGGATGGTACTAGTTCTGGCTCTGACTCTGACTCTGATTCTGATTCTGATTCTGATTCTCGGTGCTCATGCTCACTTGAACCCACTCAACAATTCCAGGCTGAGGCTGAGCCAATGCAAATCCACCCACACCCACACCCACACCCACACCCACACACATCTGGTTCTGCTGCTGGTCAGATGCAGCTTTAGCTTCAACGGTGCCACCCCCAACATGATGACCTCCAACGTCATGGTGATGGAGGCCGACTCTAGTCTTGGCCCTCGACGCACGATTGAGCCATTGGCCGACCTCCTTATCGGTCATGGAGGCGGCGGCAGCGATGGCAACGGCGACGACGTCCTTGGTCGTGGCCAACGGCAGACCAGGTATTGATTGCCACGGATACTCCGTACACCGAGTACATACGGAGGACAGATACATGTACTCGTACGGATAGTACTTGTCACCGAGGCCAACCTCAGGTGGGAGCGGTAGTGCATCGAATTTCTCTCTCCTTACGAAGTACAAAGAAAATAAGCTGAGCTGTGCAGTGTTTAACTCGTATCGTAACATTGATTCGTGACCAGGAACCGGCCACTCTGCGCCAGTTCCTATTATGTATGTACCTATCTAATAACCGACAAGTAATTCGGGATATTTCCCACCACCAGCTCCTTGCTCAAAGCCAAGATTCCAATCCCATTTTTGTTTTCCCATCGATAGACCGAGTCCGTTTTTAACCCCGACGCTGCTAAATCCAGACGGAAAATAATACAAATCCAGAATCGTGGATTGAAGGTAAAAGAGGTTGCGAAGACCTCAGCAAATCATTGGCTCATAAGGCATTCATTCCACCATCAAGAGCTTTGCGTTCCGGTAGTACTGGCCCCGGTCTCCAGTGTTCCAGGAGAAGTGGTTGTACTCACTTCTGATGTTGAAGTAGTCCAGCTGTCCACGCTGGCAGTGTCCCATGCTACCTGGCTCGTCGTCGTGCTAGCGGGAATGGGACTCACCTCTAGAGTCGTAGATGACGTATATAGACTCGAGGTGGTGGTAGTTGTGCTTGTGCTGGAGCTGGTGCTGGTGCTGGTGCTAGAGCTGAGACTCGCACTACTGGTGGGGCTCAAGGTGGACGGGCTCGACGACTCGACGGTGTAATAGTAGTATGTATGCCACATGCCATCATCGTACGGCCGTGTCGAGGGAAGTGGCTGTGTGATTGTGACAGTCGCTTCTGCGATAGTCTCTGTCGCCGGTGCTGTCGTAGTGGTGTCGGTGCTTGATGATGTTGTAGTCGTCGTGGTGGTGGTGGTGCTGGTCGTGGTCGTGGTCGTGGAACTCGTTTCAGCCGTCGTCGTCGTCATCGTTGTTGTTTCGGTCGTTGACGATGGTATCGGTGTCGTGGTTTCCGTCACCGGCGTCACTGGCTGCTCCGTTGCTGAGGCCGGTGCCGGGGCCAGTGTCGGGATGATTGGACTGCTCCACGCAGGAGATGAAGGTACATCAGAGCTACTGCTGGGCAGGGTCGGCAGACTTGGTTGCGGAGACGACGCAGGTGTCGCCGTCACAACTTCTGTGGTGACCGGGCCCGGCAAATAGTCGGTGATGGTGGTGGGCGATGAAGATGTGACAGTGAGCACAATCGTGGTGGGCGTTTCCGATTCGGTCACCACAAGCGTGGACAACTGCGTTGCCAAAATGGTCTCTGTGTGTGTGATAGCATCGGTAACAGTGGTTGCCGGCGTGAGATATCCTCCTGTATTTCCACCATCCACCGCAACAACCGAGTAGGAGGCAGGCGACCTTCGCTCAAGTATGTTAGGGATCAGAGGCCAAGCGTTGGCGAGGAGCAGGAGAGAGGAGAGCGAGAGTGCGCTGGAGACAGGACTCGTTTTCATTGTGAAGGGAAGATGCAAGGATGTGGATGTCTGGCCGCCTCAATTCAGAAGCGTAGGATTCGAACAATGATAATGACTCTTGTTTAATTCAGCTATTCAATGTTTTGTGTTATCTGAGATCAGGTAGCAAGACGGAGAAACAGGAAGAACAAGAGAAAGGGCTCGAACATGTACCTATCCATGTCCGAGTAGAAATACAAAGGCTGGCCATCTGGACATGAGGCTTGCAGGGCATGTGCGGCGCTGTTTGCACGCCGGCTGCAAGGTGTAGAAGTGAAAGCAGCGAGGTTGGGGAGCGCAGGTGCAGCGCAGTGGACTCACTGGACTACGCCCGGCGCCAAGACACGGCCGCCACCAGGAATTCCCGCATGCGATTGGCTGCACCGGCGTGGCTGGAGGCGCCACACGAGTGGCTGGGCTCCGCACATGCACAACACAACATGCCCAAGGTTTGAAACTGCACCAGCACGGAACCCTCCAACGTCCTCCCGGCGTTCCAGACCGGGATCCTGTTCCTTCTAGCTCTGTGCTCTGCGCTCTGTTCTGCGCCTCCCGAGATCCCAGGATCCGGAGCACGGGCATCTCGCCCTGATCGAGTTTCGTCATCGCCATCAATTGGCGGGCTTGGACTTCGGCTTTCGGATGATGGCCTTGTCACCCTCACGCACCCAGCCAACGTCTTCTGCTTGGACCAGTTCTTCCCAGCTAAGGTCCCCTCCTGTGGCGCTCTGGATGATCCAGTTGATGTCGCAGGTGTAGTACGCGCGGCTGATGGCTTTGAGGGCCAGTTTGCGCTGGGTCTCGATGTACCAGTGAAGCAGCGCTCGAATGTAGCCGTCGACTTTCTGCCGCACGTGCCAAAATGTGACCCAGTCGCCCATGACAACAGATCTTAAGATACTATCAACAGCCCTGCTCTTGTATCCAAATTTCACCCGGCTGTGGTACCGGAGAGCGTAGGCCTTCGACAAGTCATTCTGCCGAAGAGCGGTGTCGAGGATGAGATAAGTTGTCATCTCGACCAGTTCGGATCGTGGAAGGGGACCTGCGGGAGTGTGCAGAACAAACAGCAGATGCGAAAGCGAAGCATGATATCCCGGTGGATGCAGGGCAAGGATTGCTGCTCTGATGTTGAACACATGGACGCGCTGAGAAAAGACTGGCGAGGGTGCTGTCGCTGAGCTGGCAAGTAACCCTTCTCGCAGCTTTCGCAGAGCCAGGAGAATTGTAGACAGCTCGGCTGATGGAGATGAGGTTGGCATGCTAACTGGTTGACCAGTTTGAGAGGCAGTCACACCTGTCGGCGACGGTCCCTGTGAAGGAGGAGGACGGTTCTGCCCGGTTGCAATCGCTGGGGAGGCTCTGCCCGGATCCGGCGAGGCCAATCGGCCCTCGTCCAGTGAGAGTGAAGCGAAAGCATTATCGAGGTCTTTGGAATGCCGTGTGCAAAACTGCATGTATCGAGCGACAATCTTGTTGTAAAAGTTCTCCTGTGCTTTGGGGTCCAGAAGCCTGTAGCAATGGTTAGACGGATTGAGGGAATCCTGCTGCACCCGCTGACCTATTGTCGCCTTTGGAGATGAACCCCATGCTTTCCAGAGGATCCTGCTTTACAGGTCGCAGCCTGTCCCATGGTGTGGAGGACTTCCGGCTGAAAGAAGGCGGGCCCTGAGCCATTCTTGCTGGTGTATCAGATCTCGCCCGAACCCACAGTCTCGGTCTAATGAGTACCTTGAGTCCTCATATCCGGATGCAAAGACGGTCATGTAATGTCGTTGTCAGGTATGGAAGTTGGTAGAAACAACGTTGAGTGAAAAGGTCGTGCTCGGGAGGGCAGCGATGGCAGGAAGGACAGGAAGGTGGTTGGAGGCTGTGCTGTGTTGCGACTCCCATAGGTATCTGTGCAGAGAGGCAGAGGGGCACCTGAAGTCAAGTTCAAAGTTCGAGTTTATCGATAAAGGTGAACCGGGCCGGGCCGGGCCTGATGGTTTACTATGACTGCGACTGGCAGTTGCGAAGGGGCTTCATTTCCAAGGAACCCATTTTCTCCCCAACGCTTCCAAGCTTGTGGCCTGGGCACATGCAGAGTCACCCAAGAGTATATAGATATGTCCACATCTCGGCATAGAACCAACGTTCCTCGCCCTCGTTCTCGCCCTCGCCCTCGCCCTCGCCCTCGCCCTCGCCCTCGCCCTCGCCCTCGCCCTCGCCCTCGCTCGCTTGCTCGCTCCTGACCCCGAGACAGATCAAAGAACCGCTCAATCAAAATGTCCCCGAAATCCGCACCGGTTAATACATCCACATCCATCAGACCATCCACCCCAGCCGCCAACTCTGATAAACCGGTTGCTCCGTGGTACACACTGCTTCAATGGAATGACCTTCCTCATTGGCTGCAAGACAATCATCACATCCACGGCAGCTATCGACAAGCATCCTACAGTTACGCGAGGTCCCTTCAGAGCATATTCCACTGGCACAATCAGAGCATCAACATTTGGACTCACTTGGTCCCGGCTACGCTGAGTCTGCCACTGGCCGCTTTCCTGTACAAAATTCTGAAACCGCGATATGAAAGAGCCTCGGCGGCCGATGTGATCGCAATGAGTTGCTTCTTCCTCGGCGCCACCTCCTGTTTGAGTCTGAGCGCCGCCTTTCATGCACTGTCCAATCACTCCCCGCAAGTCGCCAAGTTCTGGAACCAGTTGGATTATGCTGGCATCTCTTTGCTTATCACGGGCTCCTTCATCCCAAGCGTCTATTACGGTTTCTGGTGTCATCCGGGAAAGCAATGGACGTATTGGCTCATGGTGAGTTTGTTCAGTCCCGCCACGAAGAGTTCCGCTCATCGGGTGACCAGATCAGCACATTGGGCATTGCCTGCACCGCAGCCTCCGTGCTGCCTCGCTTCAGGAGCTCCGCTTGGAGACCATACAGGGCATTGATGTTTGTCGGCATGGGAATCTCCGCCGTATTTCCAGTCTTGGACGGTTTGAAGACAATGGGGTTGGATGCAATGGAGAACCAGATGGGCCTGTCGTGGGTGGTGCTGCAAGGTATCCTGTATATTGTGGGTGCTGGCTTTTATGCTGTAAGTCGAATGAAATTTGTGCTGGACCGACACTGACCCGATAGGCTCGAATTCCGGAGGTCTGGTATCCGGGCAAGTTTGACACCCTGGGAAGCTCGCATCAGATATTCCACGTTCTCATAGTCCTGGCGGCGGGGTCGCATCTCAGAGGGCTTCTCAAAGCCTTTGATTATCGGCACGGCATCATGGGGTCGGTGTGCCTATGACCCGGCACGGCTACGATCATAGCTTGAAGTCGGCATTCACAAACGAGCGCAAGTAGCCCGAATCTTTTCGCTGACCGGCAATCTTCGAAATCATCGCCATTTTCAGATCGCGAGCTCTGTCTGAGCTCAAGTCATAGACAGTAGCAAGATTGATGGTCAAAGTCTGGAATGAGTGTCCATCGTCGACCAACTCTTCAAGCATCTGCCTGGCCTTTCGAACCTCCCCTTTGTAGAGATAAGCTACCGCCAGGTTCTGTTTCACTAGGGCTGTGAGGGCCAGATCGGCTTCTGATTCACACTCGGACAGTTTCTGGGATGCAACGTCATATCGGCCTTCGGCAACAGCAAGAAGTGATTCCAATGCTAGCCTCTCCGGCGAGTTGAGCGTCGCGGACTTGATCAACTCATGGGCATTACCGACATCACCGGCTTTGATCCGGAGGAGGACCATTCGCGCCGTCCAAACAGCCATATGCTCCGCATCTCTTGGTTTGACGGTTGCTAGTGTCCGAATAGCACATTCAAGATCACCCATTTCGATCAGAGCGTTGACCACTCGGATGGATACCTCTTGCAGTCGCTCTGTCCATAGTAGTCGTTCTCTCGAGGAGGTCGCCGACGCAGACAAGTGCTCGCGACATTCCGAGGCTGTATCGTAAAGAGTAGTCACGCCTCGGCGCGGATCTGAAAAGCCAATGCTCTGAAGGCGTAGAGCTTGCAGCCGAAGGGCGAAGGGCATAACATGATGAGGAATCTTGCGCGGCTTTTCGACATCTTCCCCCTCTCCTTGCTCTGGATTCGAATCATCGTAGTAAAAGGTCGAGCTCAAGTCTTCGAGAGCCTTCGCTTCTTGTGCGGCGAGCAAGAGGTTACCGGACAACTCCAGGCAGGAATAGCGGACAGCAAGAAGCCGGAATATCGTCTTAGCATCGGTTGGTTGAACAGTTCCCGACGTTAAGATGGAACCGGCAAGCTGTGCGCCTCTCAAAAAGTCACACTGCGAGAGTAACACGTCAAGCTGTTCGAGAGACCCGGTAAGTTGGGCCTCGCGGGTTGGAGGTGGGAGAAAGGGCTTTCTGAACGGGCCCGGGACCTCGAGTTGGGAGAGAGAATGATATATGGACGCATCGAGCAGAAAGGAGAGATCCCTTTCCGCTCCCACCGGCTCTTCGCCAGGCTGCGCTTGCTCCAGAGGCAACCGCTCTATCTGCAGAGCTGCTTGCTGTCTAGGTTTCACCACTTGATTCGTCGGTGATTGAGGGAGCAGAGAGCTCTGCAGCGAAGAATGTGATGGAGCTGTTGTCTCAGAGGTATCAAGCGGATCGTCGATAGCATCAAGTGGTCCTTTTGTAGGCCTTCGGGGAAGGCCTGCTCTACTCGACGGATTGCGGCTGTGATGTTGTGAGGCCATGAAGCTGATTTCCTCAGACTCGGTCAGTAGACTTCACACAACGCAGACTTGTCCCCAGCTTCTTTCATGGGGTGCGTACATTGATGATGGAGTGAAGTGTTATCGAGTTCTCACATTCGCATTAATGGTGCTGGGGCCATGCGGACTTAAAAATGGGGATAAGTATGCGGGACGCGCCCTGCCTTGGATGATACGCGCATTATACAACTTCGTCCAAGCGCGCCGTCACAATCAGGACAGATTTCGAAGCTGGTCAGAGAGGCCACAACCAACCACCAAATTCATTTCTTTGGTACACGATCCGCGAGATACTGAGCAGCGAATATCATGGCATCCAAAGACAAGTACTCGGTTATCCTACCAACTTACAATGAGCGACAGAATCTGCCCGTTCTGGTGCAGATGCTCTCCGATGTCTTCACCAAAGAGTGAGTCTCCCACTCCAACAATTGTCTGGGGAGAAAATCAAATGGCTGATGGATCTTGTTGCATTGTGCAGAAAACTAAAGTGGGAGATCATCGTCGTAGACGACGCCTCCCCCGACGGCACCCTCGAGCGCGCGAAAGAACTCCAGAAATCCTTCGGGTCCGATCACATCGTGTTGAAGCCCCGAGCAGGCAAACTAGGTTTGGGCACCGCCTATGTCCACGGCCTGCAGTTTGTGACGGGCAACTTCGTCATCATCATGGATGCAGATTTCTCGCATCACCCGAAATTTATCCCCGAGTTCATCAAGATCCAGAAACAGACCGGCTGTGACATCGTCACGGGGACGAGGTATAGATCAAGGCCAGGCCTAATCGGGGGAGTCTACGGCTGGGATGCAAAGAGGAAGCTGACAAGCTGTGGTGCAAACATCCTGGCCGACTTTCTCTTGAATCCTGGCGTGAGTGACTTGACTGGGTCTTTCAGGCTGTACAAAAAAGAGGCGTTGGTTACGGTCATCGAGAGAACCGAGTCAAAAGGCTACACCTTCCAGATGGAAATGATGGTCCGGGCGAAAGCCATGGGACTCAAGGTTGAGGAGTGCCCGATCACCTTTGTGGACCGACTATACGGCGAGAGCAAACTAGGAGGGGAAGAGATTGTCGAGTATCTCAAAGGATTATTGTGGCTATGGTGGTCGGTATAGACTGACAGAGCTTGCGACACACACGAAGCTCTCTAGTCCAGAGCCCTATTTCAGAAGACAGTCTCCTGGCGTTTTGCTGCTACACAAGAGCTTTGGAAGATCAGGTGTCAAGAAGCTTAATGGTCTATTTTACACGCTTTGTTCATCATGTCGTGCATTCTGCTACATCGTCGGTCACGCAAAAGAAGGAGAAAGGCTGGATCACTCAGTCAGTCCTTCTCTTGCCGTGTGCAGTGCCGTTTAAATGTCCATTGGTGAAACCCTTTTCGCCGGTGGTACCATCGAGTCTGATCCGGCGCGCATCTTCGCATATCTCGTGAACTTTCATATCTATACCCACCCAGAACCGATGGTCGCGCCATGTTACAGTCACGCCACCCCAAATCGCCCATGTCCAGATTGGAAGAGCGAGAGCTTCGCGGCCCAGCCAGGCGAGAAGCCACGCCTTGAAAGGTCGCTTACTACGGTCTCGGGTGAGCGGCCTGGCGAACGCGGGCAGATCATCTGCACCAGCCTCGTTTGTCTCAAGTGTGCGGCCCGAGTGGAGGAGTTGATACAGCTGCCAGTCAACACTGGCCCACAGAATGATACTCAGGGTCCACCAGAAGAAGAAGCTGCCCCAGGTATTTCCGAACCAGGCCTGTGTAGACTGGCAGGTCGTGACACCAAAAGCTCCGCAGGCAGAGCACAGAAAGCTCTCGGTGCCAGGCTCCACGATTGTGGCTGCAGGCACAGTGAACTTCCTCACCCTCAACCAGCGGACGCGTCTCGCGACGTAGTTGACCACCGTCATGCCGGCTACGGGTTGGATGGCGAGATCACCCAGGACGAGGCCGTGGTTACGCATCCTCGGAGGGAACTCGGGCAGATCGGGGACGGTCGACTTCCACAGCAAGTCCCCAATGAGATGATCTTCGCAGATGTTGTGGGAGAAGTAGTCTATGCCTGTTCTGGCAAGGGTAGGAGCGGTGGGATCTTCACGCTTTGCACGTTCGGCAGTCAGATGGTCGAGGTGTGAGCGGCGAAACATGTTGGACTTCCCGACGATGCATGGCGCAACCGCCACCATATTAATGGCCACGTACATCTTCGCGTGTGACGAGGAGAGAAAGAGCTCTTCGAGTCGCCCACCGTACTGGCTGATGTTGCCCGGCCTTGTTGATCGACCTGTCTCCGATGGGGAAATTGTAGTTGTTGAGGCGTCGTCGTAGGACGAGGTATTGGTCTTCTGCTTGTTCGAATACTCATCCACATCCACCGAAATCGGGAGGTGATGGACCAGTTTGTACGGTTGAGAAGTTGCTCCGTGGTGGGAGAACCCGCAGAGTTTGTCTACCATGCGCCCGCAGGCACCTCTGCCCACCCAGACGTTGCAGTCGATGATCCAGATCAAATCCCCTTTGGCCTTGCGATACGCTCTGCTCATGTTCCTAATCTTGGGATTTGGGCCCAGCAGGTCCCTATGAGCCGTTGCTTCTGCAGCCTCATCGTCCTCTGCTTCAATGAAGATCTGTGCATCGTGGCCCGGATGGTCTCTGACGACCTTCTCAATGGTTTCGTAGGCGCCGTCGGAACGGGACGAGACACAGAAGTGAACCGTCAACTTGTCGGCTGGGTAGTCCTGGAAGAGGGTGGAGCGTAGACATTCATAGAGGTACGGCTCTCTGCCTTTGCAAGGGCGTATGACGGTAACATGGGGAATTTGGTCCCTTTCTCTGGAGAGGACGGCTGCTCGTGGGGGGGCACGGCGGTAGTAGAGGAATCTATCGAGGAGGTCAACTTCGGCTGTTTTGCGCCTGTGCGGTGGGGGAAGTTCATACAGACAGATCTCACCAATTGTGCAGACGCAGGCTATGAAAATGTACCAAGCGACGCAGACAACCGCCACGCCATCTATCAACATGGGTGCATCATAGCAGACAGAAAAAAGCATGTAAGAAAGCAAAAAAAGAAAAGGAAAACGGAGGGTTTAAGTGGATCGGTGAATATCTACAAAATGGCAAAACATCGAATTTGACGTGCAACTCCCGCCCGATCCGCAGAGCCAGAGCTCCCGAATCCGGTACGTCCCTACTCCGTCAACGGGAAGGCATAAGCAAGTACGCCGTGCACAACATGCTGCATTTGATGACATTCATATATATCCAGAATCATAACCGCTCGTGCCTCGAAACCCGTCTCTAAGTTGCTCAATCCCGCAACCACGCGCGGCGTTTTTCTTCCTTCTTCTCCCTTCGCTTCTCCTTGAATGCTTTTAACTCTGCTTTGCTGAGCTTCTTGCTGGCGCGTTCTGCCCGGAGACTTCGTCCATTATGGCAGTTCGCAGCCGCATCCACATCAAAGAACGCGTTCATCTGCCGTCGGCTCTTCTGCTCGTCGCTGAATTTCTCTGGGTTGAGGTCGGCACTTTGCCATTTACCTGTGAACCGGTTGAAGGTCCCGGTGGCAGCGTAGACATCGGTGGGATCTGCTCCAGGTACGGCGCTGCCTGCGCCAAGGTCGTCTTGCGTTTCGTATGTTTTGGCGTAATCGGCATTGGGATCATAGTCGCCATGGATGGCGGGATCGTAGCCACCAACTCGCCTAGCAGCAACGGCCTCGCGCGGGCTTGCTAATCTGTCGTGGTTTCCTACTCCTGGTGGTCCTGCCTGCGGTGTATCGGGTATTCTTGGGTTTTCCCACTGTGAAATGTTCGTAAACCGGTTGAAGAAATAGAATGCCTGAGCTCGGTCGTCCCATATTGGATCCCATCCGTCATCAACTGGCTCTGCTGGAGGCGCCTCATTGGGCAATGGTGGAGGTTCCTCGGTAGGGAGGGGAGGATTGACTACATCTGTCTCCTTGGGGTCTTGACGTGTGGACCTGGGGGACGCGGTGTCATGATCGCTGATTTCACCGTCCTCTGCAAGATGCAGGTCCCCGCTGTCTTGTCGAGGCGAATCTGCTGGTGCTTCTGTCTCGGAACTGGAGGTAGACATGACAGATTAGCAACGAAGTAGGAGTGCAAAATGGCCTGGAGGTCAGCTACAGCATGATTTGTGTTACACAATACAGGTGGCGAGTGTAACGGGAGTCGCGCCAGACGATAGCTTAGCTTATGGATGCTACGATCTCCCACGATCAGTAGAATAGTCTTTTCAGAGCGAGGATGTGAGCGCAGTGGCGTGCGAGCGAGAAGACGATGGATTGATGGGATGACTTTTTGCCTGTCAGAAAGTTCCAGTCTCGAGTTTCGATCCTCGAACCTCGAGTCGCTTCACCGAGCGTGAAGCCAAAATAGGCAAGTTTGCCGACACGTTTGAACAAGACTTCCGACCGTCAACACCATTTGCCGCCCACCATCTCTCAATCATGAATATTCAAGCATAGCTACTTTTAGCATCGCGACAGTCTGCCAGGACATCAGGTTGAAGATCGCGTGGCATCGTTTGCTCCCGCCCGAGGTATATCACCCGGACTGTAGCTTTGATATCCCTGGGATTCTCCAGCCTCAATGGCAGAATGCATCCTTCCTACCTACCCACTTTACTCTCAGACGCCCGCTCAGCCTCTCACAGTCTGTACTCCAGCAGTAGGTGCTCAGGTGTCAGATCCCACGTGCTCTTTCGGATATCGTTCTTGCCACTCCCTCGCCCTTGTTAAGCGGAGTTTATTTTGATCTTCCAACAGGGCCAACTGTGTGTGATAATCATCTAGAGGATCTAGTGGAGGCCCCTTTATGGTCATCAGCTGGGAATGACGATCCTTTTTGACCTGTGCGTCGCAGTTCGGATACTGGGCCAAGCGTAACTTCGCGTTATGATCATCCTTCCGGTGAGCAGGGCTAGCCGGCATCGTCGGCTGGGGGCGGTGATCCTGGCCTGTATGAGCATGAAGAGCACTCATTGAATCTCCTTGGAGCCGGGAGAAGGTCTTCGAGACGGAAGGCGTTCGGCCGGGGGCTGGCGAGGTGCCGTTGCCATTGCCGTTGCCGTTGGCACTGGAATTGGTGGGAGGGGATCTGAAGCATAGTTTCATATGTACCGTCGACCTTGGTGTGAGGTCAATGTCATTGTCACAGAGATCCGACTGATCATTCTCCATTATATGACTGTTGGACACTGCTAGCGCCAAACTGGTTTGATCAGGGCTGGTATGTTACAATCGGGATGAATACGGTTCAAGAAGAGGTTGGTCCTGCAGGGGCGGTCAGGCTGTTTAAATGCTTCTGTGGCCTGCCGTGATCTGGCGGGGAATGTTTGGTGCCTCTGGGCGGGGAATGCCCAACGGAGGGGAAACGGTTCTGTTGATGGTCACACTGCACTGTGAGGTGGGTGGCAGAGTTGCCCTCCCTGGTTCGCATTTCAGAACAGGCCTAGCGTCATCGTTTTTGGTTGGCGGACACGCGATAAGCTTAACCTACAACTGACATGGTCCTGAACACGCGCTTTTTCCTCCTGCAGCCCCCTGGTCTGCCTCGTATGTTGATTGAATATCCGTACTCGTACCTATTGGTGTCTTTGTTTCGCACCGGCTAACGTTATCATTAATCCTCCTGATCTATCCACCAGCCGATCGCCGCCTTGGATCAGTATGCAGAAATGCCGGCAAGACCGCCTCTGCAGTCCCGGCTTGCTGCCTCTCTCCCAGTTGGCATAAGTCTAAGGTCATATCATGCTTCGTCAACCCCTAGCTCAACAACCACGCTCTTTGCTTCATTGCCTGGCGAGCTGGAAGAGGCAACCTTGTGCGAATCACATTTCCTTGCGGTAGCTTCGCCTCAACATGATGACAGCAGGGAAGTTCTGGTCTACGCCGTGGAAATTTTGATCTTTACAAGCCCGAGCTTGACCACTCTGTTCGTGTCCAAAGCCGATTCCTCCGGCTTCTCCTCCCGCCTCAACGCGCCAAAAGGGTCCCCTTCTATCGTCGGTTCTGTCATCGCGACCTTCGTAGAGTTCCTACTTGAGCCTAGGCTAAACCAGTCGAGGGTGGTCTTGTCCCTTTTTGCCCGGTCACAGAACCAATACCTCTTCCCCGGGAGCATTGAGAATGTGGGCAAGCACGTCCTTGACGATCGGCAGCTCATCAAATGGTGGTGCCGGGTGATGGACAATGTCCTACGACGACGTAACGATGGCCTGTCACTACCCTGCCGCGCTACCGCTCATCTCTTAGTCCCGGGCTGTGACAGAGCAGAGACGAAAGCGTTATTTCCACCATCCAGCCACCTGGACTCGCCGTCCGCCCCAAACTGGATCAATTCTTACCCAGCCGAACTCTTGGTTGCAGACACCTCAAAGCCTCCAAGGCACCTGATTCCTCGTTTGCCCGACGACCCCAAATCAAGATTCCTTGACGACTTGGATGGGGAATTTGTCGACGAGCGTGGACAATGGCGGAGTGTGAAAACTCTGGATCAGTTTTGGGAAATGATGTCGTATAGACAAGAATGCTCCGCTGGAAGATTGGTTGGTTTTCTGTGGCTGGTTTTCCCATCCAGTCAATCTGCTCACGCACCTCTGAACCTGCTGGAAGAGACCGGAAAGATGCGTGATTCGGTCAAATTGTCTACTCAGACGAATCAATCTACGCCTAGGAGTGTTCAGGTGCTTGAATACGATAGCTTGAACTCTGGGGTGCAGCCTGACGGGGGTTCCCGGTCAATCGAGGCGCCCAAGCCACCGCGGGCGTCTTCGCCCCGTAGCGGGTCTCAAACAGATCCTACCACAGTTGCTCGGTTGGGGAACGAAGCCGGCAAGGGTTCGCTGACCACCGCTGTAGCATCGGCAGAACAACCGATGCCTACAATAAGCATTGAATCTACCAAGGGCACGCAGGGCCAGATAGTGCTTGACGCTGATCAGTACCAGTCTTTATTAGACTGGCTGTTGCAAAGCGACTTTGCAGGAGAGGAGCTCGCTGCGGAAAGTACCAAAGGATGGGTCCAGAAAGCCTTGGAGTTGTCAGGCGGCGCAGTATTTGGACAGCCCATAAATGGCGAGCGGCCTTTGACCCTGCCCAAAGCGCATGAGCCGGCTGCCGCGCAGCACGTCAACGTCCTGACCGGAGTGCGCAAGAAGAGGAAAGCAGACAGCATGATGGAGGCAAGGCCAGCATTCTCCGAGGGTGGGCCAACATCTCGCCAGGCATCGGTGAACACACTACCTACCAGCCTCGTCAGGAAGAAAGCCAAGGGTTGAAAATTCTTAGGTGCAGCAACGCGCATATGCTGAAAGTCATCTAGCATCCCACGGCAACCCGGCCTTATCGTGGGGAGTTGTTATTGGTTACACGACAGGCTTTTGGTTGAATACACATATGAATCTTGGATTATTTTGGAAGGATAGACGAGCGGCAGAGGCAGCGACCAAGACGCCGACCCCACGACCTGACTGGCCAGCGGTTGCGTTCTGACAGGCCAGTCAGAAGCCGGAATGTGGCTATACAGCCCCCCTGTCGCCGGCCTCCAATTGGCCCACGTCCTCGCGCCTGTACAGTAGGTCGGCGCCAAGGGCACCGCTTGCTGGGTTCCGGGTTGTCGCTCGGCGGCAATGGACATTGCCATTGCTATATTTGGACTACTTCTCGGCTTCAGTTGGACTCTGGCTTCTGGCCTCACAAGAATCGACCTCTGCGAAGATGCAGGCAACAGGCGGTATGACAATTTTGGCTCCATGCCTCACGGATCCCCGCACGGCGTCAGTCGTAACTCTGCTGTTTCATCTTTTCGCCATCGCCAGCTGGTGCATATGATATGCCGGCCAGGCTGACCACCGACAAACCTTGAAGATGTCCTTGAAGTCTGTCCCATAATATTCGTTGCATGCCTACCGCCCCCATCAACCCTTTGACTCTTTTACGTTGTGTTGATTCTGCTGCTGTTTCTTTTGCTTTTGCTTCCCTTTCCTTGCTCGAATCGTGCCTGAGCCTCAGCCTGCACTGACCGATACCCCGTTCGGTGATCTATACCCATCACGTTGGTTGCACATCAGGATGGCGGCCTTTCTGGGGGCAGTTCTTATCCTCTCAACTGTGGTCGACGCGAGCAACTGTTCCATTCCGCCCATCTTCGTGGACATCCACAACCGAGCGGTCGACGGCGGCATTACCTTCCAGTACGGTCTTTTCACCGGCATCGGCAGTCCCACGTCCCAGAATCTGTCGCAGTGGCCATCCTTCTCCAACAATGAGACGACGGTCGGAAACCTCGACTATTGCAGCTCCAGTCCTTTCAAGGACTGCATCACCCAGAGCCATGGATTCTACTCTCCAGAACTGTCCGAGACGTGAGTCACCTTGCCCCGTTTCTCACCTCCCCCTCTTGTGTCTTGCTACTCCGGCGAAAGAGTAGAAGAAAAGATGCTGACTGATAGTACAACGACAAGATCCTCATCTAGCTCATCCTACAAGTCACTCGACAATCTAGGTTCCATCCCCGCCACCATCGTGGAGACGGCCTTGGACACATTTAACCTGTTCACGCACTACTTTGACCCATCGCCACCGAACGTGACTCGCCTGGCCGCCTTTCCGATGACCGTGCTGTCGAACGCGTCGTCGAGCTCGACGACGTGGTTCGGCCCTGCTGGGCTAGTGGGGCTCGGTCCGGCCAGCACATTGCTCCGCCACCTGTCCGACCAGCGCCTGATCGCCACCCGCTCTTTCGGTCTGTACCTGGGCACGGCGTACGAGCCGGCCAACGGCGCCATCAATGGCTCTCTGACCCTGGGCGGCTACGACTCGGGCCGCTTGCAAGGAGATGTCTACAACTTCTCCATCGTCAACCCTGTCGGTCCAGCAGCCATGAACAGTCCGTTCAAGGTCTCGGTCACACAAATGACACTGTCCACTGCAGACGGGAAGGGGACAGATTTACTCAACGCAAGCCTCGATGCCTATATCACCACGTCCCAGTACCAACTTGATCTGCCAGCAGCCGTAACTCAGAAATTCGCAGACGAGACTGGTGCCACGACCTCCGCCGCCGCCGACGACGACGACGAAGCCGGTGGCAACCCCGTTCTGCGGCTGCCCAACAACTTCGACGCGACGCTAACCATCTCACTCGCCGGCGGGCTCAATATCACTTATGACGCACAATGGCTGCGCAACGTGTCCAATAAGTCCCCCATCTCCGCGGGGTCTATCGCTTCTTCGAGCAAGAATACGACGGCCAGCACGAACACAAACACTGAAGTCGGTCTATTTGGATCCGCATTTCTCTCGTCCATCTACTTCATTGCAAACTACGACGCGCAGCCACCGACGTTCCACCTCGCAGCGGCCCGTCCACAAGGCCCATACGTGTTGACACAGACCCTGTGCGCCGACACTGTTCCCGTGGCCGCCAAATCGACCAAGATCTCATCTTTCAGTAAGGCCGGCATGACTGGCGCCATTGTAGCCGGCGTGGTGGGCGGCATTGGCTTCAGCTTCGCGTGTTACTGGCTGTTCCGCAAATGGATGCAGAGCCGGTTGAGGCGGAAACAGAGGCGTGCCGCAATGGAAATCAAAGGGTTCAGTACCAACACCAACACCAAAGCTAAAGCTAAGTCCTTGTCGGACCGAGATAGCGAGAGCAGCGAAATGGCCACCTTCGGCTTCGACTTCAACTCGCACGCACACCAGCAGTATCAGAACTACCTGCAAAGCCAGAGCCAGGGTAAAGCCCAAACTCAGAGTCAAAATCGAGGCCAGAACCAGCACCAGAATCAGAACCAGCAAACACAACCACAAACACAGCAGCAGGCGCAGGTGCAGCCAGAGCCACAGCCACAGCCACAAACGCAACAATATTCCTCAGATGACACAGATTACAACCCGCAGGATCGGGCACAAGAATACCTTCGCTTACGGGATGACGCATACACGAATGCCGGTCCTCTGACGCCTGCAACGGGCGTGCCTCTGCTCAGCTCGCAGCAGGGACCCGGACAGTCGGAGACGCGGACATTTTTCGGCCCCAGCCGTAGTTCCCCGGGTCCAGGCTCGCGCTCGCAGACTCCGACCCAGACGTCGCAGCACCTGCAGCCCGACATGGGAGCTGGCTTCCCTCCGCGGCGGAAGAGTCAAGAGTCGGCCCGCCGCATGGTCCTCGGCCTGAACCTGCAGACCGAATTCGACCCTCCGCCAGGCAAGGGCGGTGCCGGCCCCGCGCGGATCAAAGCCCGCGGTGGCAAGAAGGAGAGTCTGCTGAAGAAAGTCTTCCCACCTCCTGGCAGGGCGTAGGAGGCATGTGACACAACCGGGGCTGTTCTTGCTGGAACTCCGCATAGGGTTCGGAGTATCGGCGCGACACTCAAGTTTCTATTCAGATTTGCACTCTCAACATCTGGATGGTTGGTGTTTCCAGCTCCCGAGGGGTGTTTCCAGCTCCCGAGGGGGAGAGGAAGACAGAAAGAGAGAGAGCGAGAGACAGAGGAAGACAGAGAGACAGAGGAAGACAGAGAGACAGAGGGAGCGAGAAAGAAAGTTGTGGTATCTGACCACCCGCATTGGTTAACTTGTTTGATACAACTTCCATCGACTTCGACCTGGCATTTTGGACATTGCGGGGAGACAGGGCATGGCATGTCCAAGGGGGGTTTGTCTCTCATTCCCTCTCTTTCTCTCTTGTTTCGGCGTGCTTCATTATTTCCTTGGATATTAGCGTGGGGATCTCGTCGACATCGACATCGACATCAAACTCGCATGGCCATAGCGCTGATATCCGGATAGGGGCTCTGGACACACATAAACAACATGGCATGGCATGGCATGAATTCACAAGTCTCGGTCTCGCTTGACTCCCAGATCCAGATCCAGATAAATGTTTCCATTTCTCCATTGCGCCAACAATTCAGTGCTTCGCTTTGTCCCTCTCTCTGAGAATCCTTGGCAATATGTCTGCAAACCGCCGGCTCAGATGTTCGTAGATCTACAACATCCTTCACTCCAAAATCCAAACTCACCACAACCACCCTCTGATAGTGATGGCCATGAGCATGGTCATGATCGGCCCAGCTCGGTAGAGTCACCGGGAGCGTCTGTGTGAATTGGCACCGCTCGATAGCGCGCCTCGATAGCAGACTCAATCAACTGGATGAGTTTCTTGTGACGCATACTTTCAGCGATCGCTTTTGCTGACCTTCCAGAGTTGTCTCGCCACAGCAGGTCCACATCGGGCCGCTCAACCAGCTTCTCAACTAACTGCTCAACACGCTGCTTAAGGACACCCCGTCTATCTCGAGAAACGGCCACCAGGAGTGCTGTCATTCCTTCTTTGTTCTTCGCATTGACATCAATATCGGGACGTGACAATAGTGTGTCAATTGCATTTAACTGCTTGTAAGACTCGTACCGGATTGCGACCATCAATGGTGTCTCCCCTGCATTGTCCTTCGCGTTGACGTCGATATTAGGATGCGACAATATTGCGTCAACTATTAGATGCTTGAAACGGCCGGACTGGATTGCGACCATCAAGGGTGTCTCCATTTCATTGTTCTTCGCATTGACGTCGATATTAGGATGTGACAATAGTGCGTCAACTATTGAATACTCGAAAGGGTGGTCCTGGATTGTGCTCATCAAGGGTGTCCTGCGTTCACTGTCTCTCGCGTTGACGTCGATACCAGGATATTCCAATAGTGCGTTAACTACTCCTTCGTTCTGGGATATAACTGCTCGACTCAATGGTGTGGAGCCATCGGGATCTCTTGAGTTGATATCGACTCTCGTCCGGGTTAGCATCTCGGTCACTATATCCTTTGTTCCTCTCTCCGCCGCGGAGAGTAGAATTTTAGATATCATAACATCGTCCCAGGCATAGTCGACCTGCTCCAACAACAGTCTGGCTATGTCCAAATGGCCACCATCAATCGCCAAGGACAGTGCATTGGTGCCGTCAGTTGTATGATGTCTCACGTCTATGCCATCTTGCGAGAGCAACAGCCGGACGAGTTCAAGATCCCCCTCGGCTGCCACCCACATAAGGGCTGTCCAGCTCTTCGAATCTGTCGAATTCACAAGAGGATTGTCGGGTGACAGAAGCGGCTTCCGGGCTCCCAAAGAACCGGACACCGCAAATGGCAGTCGTGGGGGCTTGACCACGTTGCGTTGGGCATCAGAACCCTTCTCGAGCAGAGATGGAATGTATTCTGTCTTATGCGTCTGTGCTGCGAGTATCACTGCTAGCCCGTAGGATTTTGCGTCGGCGTTGAAGCTCAGAGCACGTACTGTCAACAGCCCGAAGAGTGTGTTCAATAGGACGGATTGGGAACCCGTCCGAAACAGATCCCAAAGGTGCGAGTTTGTAGGGATTTCTAGCGTTCTCTGGAGTAAGTGGTGAAGAAGGGCTCCATGTTCATTTTCCGCAACCCATCCTAGGATGTCGAGGTTGAGGTAAGGACTCCATGGAAGATCCACGGGACTCCATGGAAGATCCACGTAGGAGAGCTTGTCGTCGACCAGATCGCACCATAACTCATAACAAGTTACCAGCCCAGCTTCAAACGATTTAGAGTGTTGAAGCTAGTACTTTTGTGCATAGGGTAGAAAGGCATGTTCACGCGGGTGCGGTTTGAGTTGTTCCTCCGTGGACCGGCCCACCAGGTCCAGCTGCGACTTCCAATCGTACCGTCGTCTCTCTCGTCCTCTGAGGAGCTTTATCGCCAATTTGGTCACTATTGATTGAGGTAGGGCCGAGGTTAATACCACCGATGGCAAGTGAATCAGTTCCGGGAATGCGGAGTTGTTGATCTTCTCGAGTTGCATTCCAAACACCTCAAAATTCAGGTACGTCACACAGACCTCTCCTAAGCTCAGATCCGCGTTTGATGCGTCCACGTGGTATCGTCTGACCACCTCATCTGCAGAGTCGGACAGAAAGAATTGCTTGACACTGTGGTGAGCGAAATGCACGGTCGAACATTCTTCGTCAACGACGAGTAAGCTACCACAGCTGTAGAGTACTTTGAGCATATCATTGACCAGCTTTTGGGGTTGCCAAGACCTTACTCCAGGCACGACACTCACAGCCTCGCGAAGCTCCTCGACCGTGAGAGGACGTTGGGCGGCGGCGACGACCTCGAACATCTTCTTGTAAAGTTCCGTACTGGCAGCATTGCTCTGGTCTAGCTTTCTGATGATACGACTGAAGGTTTCTGGCAAGTCCTTGGGGAGAGACTTCAGTGCGGCAAGTATGTCTTCGTCGGTAGCTTGGGAGCAGATGGAATCGAGCTGAAAGACAACCCAGAGAAACCTACACAATGTCAGCATCACTGAAGGTAGAATGTGCTGGTTGGCCTTCAATCGCCAGATACTCACATTCCTTGGCTCCCTTTCAATAGGGCATCTTGAATGGACAAAATAATTGTGGGATCTCCAATGCGGAGCATGCCGGACTCGAGTCGTTCCTCTAAAGCGCTCTCAATATACATTTCAATCTCAGGGTTTGAATCCGGTAGTGGTATATGGTGACACTGCGGAAGTACTGAGAAAGCTTTGTGGTAGAGATCTGGCCGACTCGTGAAGAAGACATGGAAGACGTGTTTCCAGGTGAGCGAGGTGCGTATGAACTTGAAAATTGTTTCCGATTCATCCTCCGGACACTCGTCTAGCCCGTCGATGATAATGAAGTAGAATTGTGGACCCACAGGAAGTAACTTTTCGAGAAGGTCCATAACTTGCTCAGTGTCTAGCATGTTCGTATGAATCGAGTCAACAGTATCGAATGTTTCCGGTTTCAACGAACTTAAAAGTTGCCGCACCAGGCTGCCAACCACTGTTTTTGCTTTCAAGGACTCTGTTTCGTCGTACCGACAGAGAAAATAACTGACGACAGCGGCGGGCGCCACCATGACAGTGTTCTCAACCACATTGGCGGACAGGACAGTCTTTCCAGACCCCACAATTCCTGTGCACCATAAGACACTGGACTCTGAGCTTTGGATACACTGCTTGTACAGGTCTTGTTGAAAGATCCAGGTGCTTGTACCCGACTTCCGGGCTTGTCTCCAAGCGGTCTCGTGGTTGTAGACTGAACAAGCATTGAGTAGCTCCGATTTCCTCTGTTGATATCTCAGTCTCCTAAGTTTCTCCAGTTCAAGGGCCACTCCTTCTGAGAGCTTTGCTGAAAGGGTGCGAAATGACAAGTTCTCCTTCACTTCGAGACTTTGTTCTTGTTTTGCTGCCAGTGATACCTCGTCCCTAATCACATTCGCCAATCGCGCAAGGTCGACCTCAAAGCTGCCAAATTCCGAATGAAAAGGCGCGAGGATGGCGGATGAGATCTGAGACAAGAAGGGCTTCTTGATAAAGAGCACCGCACGCATGCACAATTCGACAACGACAATGAAGTATTCACAGAGCGCTCTCTGAAGACTTTGCGACCTAGGGTATAAGGAACCGAACTCCTGGAACCGTGGGCAAGTCCGTCCGATGTTCATAAAGAGAACCGATAGATTCTCGAAATAGGATGTGAAGCTAGAAGTGATTTGGAGGGTCATCTTTAACACACCCCATATGGCGCTTGCAAGCAGAGACTGAGAGCCACCAACGATGGTGTCGACAATGGTGGAAAATTGCTGGACAGCTTGCAAGATACTGGAAAATCGCGGACCCACACATCGTCGAGACCTCCGTCGACCATTGTTCCTGTCAATCTCCGCTGTAAGTCGCATCACATCCGTAGTTTCTGGCGCGGTCTGGTTTTTGTATGCCCGAAGGCCGAGCTTTTGGCTATCGGAGAGGATTGACTCAAACTCAGAGAGCGTTTGAGCCAGCCTGATCTCCGGTTTCAGCGGGGCAGCAGTGCGCAAAGCGACAGCCATGGGTTCAGGACATCTGAGTAGATATGTGTTGAGAGCGAACTTCTGAAAACAGCTTGAGGTAACTTTGGGCAGGAAGTAAAGGTGGGAACGCGAAGGAGGAAGGACAACGGGTGGTGTTGTGAAGATACAGTGGCTGTGATCAGAACTCGGCGATCAGGCTGATCCAGCTGATCCAGCTAAGCCCCTAAGCCCCTCAATATTCGACAAGCACGTGCCGTTCGCCACGCGATCAGAGAGATGCAGGTCGACGATTTTGGACTGGACACAATTCCCCGCATATAGGGCGAACAGTGTCCAGTACTTAGTACACGACGGCGACCATGCCAGAAAGTCCTCTTCTTTACCAGACTGGACTTGGCCTATGCAGCATCCGCTCAGTGATGCTGGAATACGAGGACTGCAAGTACTCGGCGGCATGGTCAGGCGGAAGGCCGAAGGCGGAAGACGGAAGACAAGAGGAAGCAGAGCCCCAGCTGGGGCAGCACCAAGCAGGTGGCTGGGAGCCCGACGACATCGCAGCCGGTCCCTCTGGCTGCCTGATAAGAAGGGCAGACAGCAGGATGCAGGATGCAGGATGCGATAGGTGGCAGCGGCAATCCAGGGCTTAGGAGGCCAGGGGTGTACGGGCTCGGATTAGGACCCTGTTGGTGCTGTAAAAGCACTGATAGCTTGCCGATTCAAGTGTGGAAGGCAGTGCGCAGGGATTCGAGGAATTGGTCCATACACTGTCCTCCGTACAGGGAGAGAGTCGAGGAGGGACGCTGTAGGCGCAGCTGGGCTGGTTGGTGGTTGCCTACCTGAAGTTGGTTGAGTAGTGACAGCCTGCGGCACAGCCTGCCACTGCACCTCAAGCCGGCTCTCCTGCTAATGTACGTCTGGTTAAGCGCACTTGCATGCGGCTTGGCGCGGATGAGTCATCAACTCGAACTCGACCTTCGCACCGATGCGACAGACAGCGCACTGCATCGGAGATGGTTGTTGATCAGAAGATGCAGTCAGACTAGCAGGCAAATATGTTGGCCTCCAGTCCAAAACACCAAGGCTCAACCGAATCCCATCTGTCTCCAAACGGCATGACCGACGCGATGACGGACCCGACCCTGCCGCAGAATGCGAATGCCCCTAGTCGTGCACTCAGTGGCATCTAGCCTACAGTACTCTCCTCAGGCACTCACTTTGATCACAGTTGCATCGCCTCGCTGGAATTGAAGAGAATGGGCGTATTCTGCAAATATAGGGTAAAGACTAACCACGATCCATCACCCAGAGATAGAGACAGATCAACCACTCCTCATACACTGAAGCTCTCAGTATCGGTATCATCAGGTACAGAATGCAGGCTCAAGTCCAACAGAAATATGAAAGATCGCGTGTATGTAGGTAGACATCATTCATCATGACTCGTAATAATGGCAAGACACCCGTCAGATCAACCCAACATAAATAAGACATCTTGAACAAATGAACCTGATAGCAGAAAACAAAAGAACCAAGTAGAACTGAAAGCGTATGACGACTCGATCTGCCATCCCACAGTCCACCTCATTGCATCAATTCCCGCCTCGTCATCCCAGGGCGTTGCACATGTTGTGTTCACGGTATCACGCCTTGCTCAACTGTCCAATGCCAGTATTCCCCCTTTCTGCTGGCCTCGAGAAGATGCCGACGGCCAGACGCCACGGATGCTATTCAGCTGAAGATCTCTCCCCAACGACCGTCCTCCCATTGGCGCAGCTCTGCTTCGGTCACCACGAAGGGATCGTATCCGATTTCAATGATCATCCCGCGGAATAGGTTTTCTGCATGGCGTAGAAGAGTGGATTAGCCCTTGGTGACACAGGTTCCGCGGCGGGGAGGTGACGGGTTCAGAGAGGACTTACGTGGATATTTGGGCAATTGATTGGGGTGGAATCTAGTCGACGCAGGATTCGGTCGGAAAGACTGATCCACCGCCCGGATGGCAGTTGATGGATCGGCCGAAAAAGCGATCAAGCCAACCAGCACACTCAGGTCACCGGCAAGCGTGCATGTTCTAGGTGCCAGCGACGGTGGCTCACATACGACGGGCAGTAGTTGTTCAAACCAATGTTCGGGCCCTGGGATATGAAGATGGTATCGCTCCATATGGTAGCCGGCCAGCGCAACCTGGGCCGTCTCTGGCTTGCGGGTGCGTCCGAAGGAAAGTCGTCGCCAGGGTAAGGTGGTAGAGGATAATTCGATCTTCAGGCAATCAACCGGCACAATCAGATAGCCATGGCGGTCCGGGCCCCAGAACATGGTGCAGCTCCTGAGCGTGACGCGACGCTCATTCTCCTCTGGCGTTGCAGGGCGCAGGCGCTGCAAGTTGTAGGCGCGTGGATATTCTTCCGGGTCCCAGATCCACCAAGAAGTCGTATCCTTCAGCCTGAACTGATTTCTCGACTCGGGTGGCGCCCAGTAGAAGTCGGGGCCCCTTTCAGGAGGCGGGATTTGTGGGTCTTGGGTGTGTTCAATGTTCCGGATACGGAGGAAGAATGGCCTGCAAAACGGCTGGCCCTGGCGTGGAGGATACGACTGTTCTTGATGGAAATCCATCATGACTGCCTGCGAAGCCCGGGAGGACGATAATGGGGGCAGAAGAAAAGGAGGGAAGAAGGGTGCGAGGAGATGCGTGCTTTCACGCCACGGTTCGTGCAGAGTACCAGAGCCGAAGACAAGCAAGCCACGCAGGGAAGCGCCGAACCATGCTCCGTCCGAGGCAGCGATCATAGGTAGGTTTGGTCGAATGAAGCACGCGCACCGCCGGTGGCATATGCAGAGTCGCACCATCCAAGCAAGTCATGCCGAACAACAGCACGTTGCGGCCACACGGCATCTCTTAGCGTCTCAGCTTGCATCAAAGCTGTTCTGCGGGAAGCGTTGTCGCTAGCCTTCAGTCAATGAATGACCTGTGTGCGCCGTCAATTGCAGTCATCCATCCGGACTGCACAGACAAGATCCAGTCGAGCTGGAGCATCTTCTGGCAGAGAACAAAACCGGGCTCTGACAGCTGGTACGTCCCCGTTCCCGCACGTGAGCGCTTGACACCAGCGACGACCTCTCTCGAAGACATGACGGAGGGTCGAAATAACCCTCTTGGGGTGGGCGTGGGCTGGAGACAGGGAGGTGAGGTGGCGCAACTCAGTGGCTTCTCCCCCGGGCGAGAGCGCTGAAGCAGGGATGGCGGAAGCGATGGCCCACCCACACTCAAGTCCCTCCTCTCTCACATAATCCCACTGGGGGACGATTTGCCGGGGCATGCGGCTCTGCGGCAGCAGTTCGGGCGGCGTACACATCATGTATAAGTTCGCGGTTGTTCTCGGTTGGCCGCCCATCCGGTGCCCACGGTAGTGACCATATTGTCTTCTTGTGCCGGCTAATGCAGAGCTCCCAGACGAACCAATCAGGAGTGGAAAAGAGGCACGTCGCAAGAGTGGTACGGCGATGCTTCCACGCGTGCTTGTGACCCCATCAGCACAGATCGAGAAACCCAAAGAGGACTGTTTCTTGTGGGCGAACGCGCGAGGTTTATATAAACCCGCTCCCAGGAAGACGGCGTGTTCTTGATCAGGATCAATGCACGAAGTCACCTATCACTTCCCATCTCGGTGCGTTGGCGCAGCATTAGTGGTTGTAGTGGTTGCCTTGTTGCCTTTCCCACTCGTTTTGCCCAAGCCCGACAAGAGAGGCGTCAGGACAGGCTGCAAATGACCACAGAAGCATGTGCGGCCTGCCTATTTTAGCCTCACCATACTCAGCCGGGGAGCTTTGCCGCCAGAGGGCCCTCTCGACCAGTGATCCGGCAGTGACAGGGTGAAAGGTCCTTCCTAGCACGGGAAGGGTGTGATGGCAAGATGGAGGGCAAGATGGAGGGCAAGATGGAGGGCAACACGCTCCACGGCATGGCAGCATCGAAACAAGCGAGCTGTCCCATACACGGTGACGGGCGGGCGAAGACTGGCAGCGGGAGAAAAGAAGTCAAGATAGAAATAAGAACTAAATTAAAGCGTCCCGCTGCCTGCGGCTACCCGGACAGTCTGACTATCTTCATCACCACCAGACCACCAAATACCACACGGCCTGGAAGGGCATGCCATACACCGGTCGAGCAACGTGTCCATGTCCGTGTCGGGGCTGGTGTCGCCCGAGTTCAGCCTTGTTCGATGAATTGTTCCAATGCTAATCGTGATATACAGACAGGCTTGCTCTCCTCCACTAAACACTACACCGCTATGCGATTGTCAAAACCAGGGGAGGCAATGCGGACTTTCTTCTGTGCAACTCCATTGTTTATACAGCTCCACACCCTCCAAGCCGGGCCTGGACTCTTGACGGGAAAGGGCTTGGTTGTGCCAGGCCGCATTTGTGGCTGGCTGGCGAATGGGTTGAACATAGTACATGAAAATAAGAAACTCGAAAAAGATGCCAATCAACAACATCATCGATGCCCAGTGCCAAAATCTGGTCCATGGCCTTCTCAATGCTGTGTCGTGCAGTGCAGTACATGGTGCTTGCTCGCTTGCTGTCCCCTGCCATGATTTCTCATCAACGGTGATCTACCCCTTCAACACACCAGGGCTGGTGGCTCGAAGCAGAGCAGATCTGCCGCGGTCAGTATGCCCCTTAAAAGACACTTGCGCAACCCCAATGTTGCTCCACACCGAACTCGCCTGGCTCCTTCCATGGCTCATCCTCGTAGCTCAAGAATATAACCTGAGCACCCACAGTGGCTTGGATGCCCTTCAGCGCAATGGCTTGGTTTTGAGGGCTGGGGCATGCAGCGCCGTTGCAGTTGCCAGCGCTAGGCCAGCCCGACTCCAGAACATAGACGGCCTTGCCCGAGCAGACGTTGTTGAGGATGTCGATCTCGGATTGGATGAACGCTCCAGCCTTATCGGCAGAGACGTCGGCGTTGAAGAAGGCGTAGAGGTTGGCACTGACAACATCGACAACACTGCAGAACGCAGAAGCGCTGCTGGTATCTTCCCACATAGACAGAGGTTCGGTCAACGTGATCAAGCCAGTGTAACCCGCACCTTTGAAGGCAGCGGCGCTGCTCGCGACAAACCCGGCAAGTTCCGAGGCAGAGGCGTAGCCATTGAAGACGGCCTCATTACCGACGACGATCAACTCAACAAGATCCCATTGGGCCCACGCAACAATGTCGTCGACCTGGCCCTTGGCGCCGCCAATTCCAGACGATGAGATCCACACACCCAAGATGAGCTTCAAGCCATTGTTGCGGGCGGCGGTGCCAATGTTTTCGAGAGTGCTGCAGTCAGTGCTGTACACACGAACCGAAGTGAATCCCTTCTTTGCAATGATGGCAAGGTCGACGCTAACAGTGCCGGCGTCCTTGCAGCCACCCTGAGCGGTATACGGAGAGTAAGTCAGACCCCAAGAGTCACCGTTCGTAGTAATGCCGGGACTGCCACCGTGGCTGCTGCTGCTTGTTTTTGGGAAAGAAGCAGAGGCAGAGGCCGAACCACTAGGTGCAGTCCAGCCCCACGAGCCTCCTTCAACGCTGCCAGTAGCGACAGCCGACTCGGTCGAGGCAGAGGCCCAATCGCCCCATGTCTCGGTTGAGGTAGTCACCGTAGCTGCATCAGGAGTGGTTGAGGCTGAGGTCCAATCACCCCATGTCTCGGCTGAGGTAGTCACCGCAGCTGCATCAGGAGTGGTTGAGGCTGAGGTCCAGTCAGCCCATGTCACGGCGGTCGTGGAGGTCGTGGAGGTCGTGCTGATCACCGCAACGGGAGTCGTGCTCGTCGTCGTAGTAGTCCAGTCACCCCAAGTCTCAGAAGAGGATGTGGTGGTGGTTGATGCTGGATCAATCGGAGTCGGGTACCCTGAAGGCTCGCGTGTCAGCTAGACATTCCTATTGTCTGACTAAAGTAGACTTACAAGTTGGCAGGCCATAAGAGGTAATGATGGTGATTGCACAGCTACCAGAGTCGGCAGTCAACGCCGCAACAGGCAGAACGGTCGACGTGATCACGCTGGTGACAGGACCAGTAGACGTCCAGTCAGCCCAGTCACTTGAGGTAGTCGTGATCGGCTGGATGTATTTGGTCGTGGTCACAGTGGACTCCAGGGTAACGGTGGTGGTGTCCTCCGACTCCCAATCGCCCCAGGTTTCAGTGGTCGTGGCTGCTGGGTCAGAAGCAGTGGTCCAGTCGGCCCAAGTCTCGGTGATGGTCGAGGTGGGCACAGGGTCAACCGAAGTCGACCAGTCACCCCAAGTTTCGGTGACGGTGCTGGTGGGATCAGCTTCAGTGCTGGTCCAGTCACCCCAAGTCACGGTCTCAGTAACGGCTGCAGCGGGATCTTCGGTCGCTGAAGACGCGCTGGACCAGTCACCCCAGATCTCGGCGCTGTCGGTAGTGGTAGGATCCGCGATGGCGGACGAGGTCGTCGTCCAGTCTCCCCAGATCTCAACCGAAGTTGTGCTGCTGGAGCTTGAGGCCGTAGTCGTCGTGGTCTCGGGGCTTACCGGTGCCGAGGTCGTGGTAGAGGTCGCATTCCAGTCAAGCCAGGTGTCGCGGGCGAGATTCGCGTGAAGTTTCGCATGCATGTGCTTGACATGGCTCGCGGCGGAAACCGATCCGATAATGGCTGCACCAGCAGCGGCAACTGTAACAGCTCTCATGTCGAAGAGTCCGAGAATCCCAGTATTTCCAGTATATTAATAGCAATCAATTCCTTGCTCGTGTTTGAGGTATGTACGTCGTCGGGTTGGAAAACGAATGCCCGCGAAAAGAGTGGCGCGGTAGTGGGAGTGTGTGAATCGAAGGTCGGACGGCGAAGCCCACGAAGAACTCAATTGACCATGCGTAGAGCCTTGCGGAGGAGGAAGAGGAGGTTTACGAACGACCTGACAAGCTGCATATAGCTGCCAGCACGGTGCAGCAAGAGCGGGGACTTGCATTTTGAGGCGGACTATGGGGCTCTACCCATGTTCCCACCCAGGGCGCTAAGGGAAATGGGCAGAATTGGACCAAGAAGGCACCTCGACTTACCGCACACTGTTACGCTGCCTTAGCGAACTTAGGTCTGGTGTTGAATCCCAAGTACGGCTTGAAACGGCATGGTTGGCCCTCCAGGGTGTCCTACCGACCGTGGTTACCAGCCTTGGCTGGGGGTTGCGAAATGATGCAAAGGAGTTAGTTGGATCAAGCAAGCGAAAATGGCTATGATGACTTGGAGGCTGCTTGGAGCAGGTATTGGATATTTTCTTCAGGTATGATTCCAGGCCAGCACCAGCGGAAACGCAGGTCATGGTCGAGGCCATGCACACAGACCTCACACTCTTCAGACTCGAGCGGTAGGATCTGGAAGAGGGACCATCCCATCCGGCATGGCGCGGTGAGGTCGCGAGGGGTGTCGGAGGAGAGATTAGGGTTCTGAAACAGCCACAGGGAGCCTGGAGAACATCTCGGAGGCATGCAAGATGAGGTGGCGGGGCAGAGCGGCCTATGGGAGAGGGAGGCCCAGCTGTCAACCGAGACCTGAGAGAGTGGAGAGGAGACATGCGCGTAATGGCAGGCGGAGGGATGGAAGAGAAGACGCAAGTGGCTGCGCCGTCCGAAAGTGTGAGTTGTGGTCCAGGGGTAAAGAGTCAAGGCTACGCGTAGTACGTACTCCGTACTCCATACTGGCATACAGACTCACGGAGCAGTACTGAAAGGGAGCTGCCCGGAGATTTCACGTGCCACCTCCAAGCCCCTTCAGGACTAGCGGAAAGCTTAGTTTGACGCCATTAAGATTGCCCATGCGCGCTATCCTCATCTCTTGCTCCCGCGGCTGCACTTATACAGAGGATGCTACTTATCCAGTACCACCATCGTCTCTCCTCCTTGAGGGGCAGATTGCAGTTCCTCTCCAAGGCTTAGGAGCCCTGCTGTTCTTTCGATTCAGGGGGACCCCGACCCCTCCACCACTTGCCGCTGCCCGCGTCTTACACATTCTGCCCTGCTCCCGGGCAACGTCGCCGACGACCTACAAGCCGCCACCGTTCTCCCGCCAGTCTTTGCGATTTGGGGGCTATTATCATTTCCCGGACATTCGAGATTGACGCTGGTCAACTCCTGTCAGCCCGCCGATCCACCACTGAGGGTTGTGGGTCTGCCTTTTTGACTGCTGTCAGGCTCGCAATTTCCCAGCTCGGCAGCTTCTCTGGAACTTCGAATCTTCATCCTCATTGAATAATAATATTGTTGTTGTTTATTGTTGTGTGCCTTGGCCACCCAGTCTTGACTCAAGGTGATCGGCGCTGGCATCAACTCAGGTCCATCATCCCAATGACGGTAGGTAGAATGATGAGCATTAGGATCACATTACTATTGGTATAACATTGCTACGCGATGGATGGGAGGCGCTCCGGGTGCTCCGAGTCCGCGGTGTTTGTGTACAAAGCATTCACGTCCCTCAACTGTCACAGGCAGTCATTATAATCCATTCGCAGTGTGGAAATAAGATTTTCTATGGGCATATCCGACGATGTCTTGTTCCTGGGCGATGCTCTGTATTGCTTGGACGTACAATGCCCGTGCGTTCAGTCCGGCTCGATGTATGTTTTCAACAAGCTTCGCCGCCTTTGGGTACCAATCGGTGACACCCGCCACGCCGTTACCTCCCCGATAGGCAACACAACATATCGTGTCTAGATTCGAGCCTGATGCCCTCGGTGGACAACCTAGCGCTAGATCAGTGCGCAAGGTATGAAAGTCTAGATCTTGGATCTCTTAAATCGGATGTCCATGCGCAGCGCACACAGCCTTCCGAGCATGCTCCGTTCGTCTCTGAAGACCAAACCCAAGTCAGCAGTTGGGTGTAGCGGTGTACATACTTGGCACCGTGCTGAAGTCTAGACCTGGATGACTCAATCGACATGTCCGTCAGGCACTACCTCCGCAACGCACCTTGCGACCTTCAGTCATTCCTCCAGTCCCAGAAATCCTTCCTTGACGCCTCTTTCCCATGCGGCCTTCTTGCGCTCCACATCTTCTGCTCTCTGGTCTTTCATCCATGCAGTGTTGCGCACGAACTTCTCCCGGAACCTTTCACTTTCTTCGATATGGCCGACTTCGTACCTCTTGGCGCTTGGCTTCTCGACTGCCTCGCCTCGGACAAAGGAGAAGCCCTTCTGGAGAAACAGCTTGTACGACTCAGGACTGATGAATGCAGTCTGCTCATCATAGTGGTTAAGATCACCGTAAACCTCTTGATATGCCATCTCGACATGTGCATTCTGCGGAGCAATGTTTCGTCGCAAGAAGGGACTGTGCATGCGCGACTGGTCAATCCCTTCGGTAGCGTCCGTCATGGTGTACGACGCTACATAGTACTGCCATCGAGCCTCATCTGAGAGCGTATCGCTGTCGAAAGTCGCTTCTTCGGGGGGGAACAACCGAACCGTGCAAATTCGATCCTCGGGCATCTGTGGCAGATTAGTAATCTCCTCTTGCGATCCATCAAAATTGGGGTGACTGCTTCCACATACATAGCTAATACGGTACACCTCGCCGTCCTTGGACAGTCGCTCGACTTGCTTGCGGTACTGTATCTCCTGCTTTCTGGTCGTGTCTGGACGTTCGCGGTCCCTCATGAACAAATTGGTGATCTCGACGCTCTTATCTTTCGAGTCCCCACTGAGAATGTTCATGATGAATCGTAGAATGGCTCCGACCAGTCTCTCGATAGTGTAAAGCTGCCAGCCACTCTTGTTGTAGTAGCGGCGTAAGGTCTCTTCGAGTTGGTTCATCTCGCCTGTGCCTATCAGGACGTCCTCGCACATTTGTAGGATTTGGCTGTAATAACTTTGCTTCCCGTCGAGGCTGGAGAAGAACTGCTCCGGGCCTTTGTCGATCATGCGAAGTTCAATGGCAGGCTTGACCCCCCGGCTTGCACCTTTGTACCTTGCGACAGCTTCTTGGACGTTGCTCTCGTTCAACTTGATCGCGAGTAGTCGGCTGTACATGGCCTCAAAAAGTCGGAAGAAGCAGTAGATGTTCGCATTTGCATAGAGATTGTAGGTGCTATGCGGGTATGGTTCATCCATGGCGAGGTGGCGTGCCGATGTGTCGTTGTTGGCGATGTTGATCCATGGACGCTGGGGCGCGTCAGGCACCTCTGATGCCGCGTCTTCATCCAACTCCATCTCACTGATAGCGCCAGGCATAGGACTTGATTCTTTGCTTGCGGATGCCACGCTGTCTTCTTTGCCATGTCTTCGTTCAAGTGCTTGCCTCCTAAGCCAATCTGACTTGCGTTGTGACTTTCCCTTGGTAGGAGCATGGGCATCACTTTCGTGAAGGTCTGCACCTTCGTCGGGCTCCCGATTTCTGAGACCTTCAGTGTCGATGTGCTCCTGGAACTTCTCAAGGTCGAGACCGAAGAAACGAATCACGAAATCCGTAAGCCAACTGCGGATCTTATCCTGCTCAATGCTGTTGTACTGGACCCGGTCTGACTCAAGTGACACCAGAATCAAGCGCGCCGCATCGGCGATGACGTCCGGGTCATCAAACTTGTACTGAAGTTGATGTTTCTTCGCGGGGATTCCATTTTCGCGATTCTTTTTCGCTTCTTCGTACTTGGCCTGGATTTCGCTGGTTAACGTCTTTTGCTGAAAATTCTTCTTGTCAAGGTTTTTGGCGTTGATTCCCTGATGGTCAAGACTCTTCCAGAAGTGCTTGTTAATCTGGTCACGCCACACCTTTTCCCATTCACGTTGGACCTGTTTCCACTCTTCAAGTTTCTGCTTGAGTCTCGCTAGGACGATGGGAAGAACCGCGGTAGGACGCGCGAACATCTCCTGCATGACCCTACCGCCGACTTCGCGGCCATACACTTTCATGATGATACGTTTCGGAATCGCTTCACTGGATCCACCTAGGCTAGGTGCTAAGATGAAAGCAGCTCGGTCTGCTTCGCTCATGACACCAATTTGCTGGACAATAGGCTCCATCAATTGGATGGTGCGCTGGCAAGACTCAATGTGGAAGTCATAATCGTGACGCTCTTCCTCAATTCGATGCAGGGCTTCTTCGTATTGGTTCTTGCGATGTGCAACAAAGCCAGAGTCTTCCGAAGCCCATGTTGGATGAGACGCCCACACATCGTTCAAAACTTCAAAGCACATTCCGTCTCGGCCTTTGCAAGGTTTATTTTGCTCTCGCTTTGGAAGATGGCGGTAGCTGGGACCAAGAGCACGGCAATGCGACAAATTCACCCGTCCCGGATCGGGTCGAGTACGCGCCTCGATCACCTCATCTTGCTCCTCGATACCGAGAAAGTTCTTGAACCAATTCATCAAGTCAGGACTGCCCCCGATGAATGACCCAACTCGGTCAGCTAAGGTGTACTTGTCAATGAGGTCTTGCGTGTAAAGGTTGATCAGTTTGAGGAATTCGGCGTAGCTGGCGCGATTGCCTATCTGCTTCTTTGCGCGATCAAAGAATCCAAGCTCTTCCTGGGTGGTGGATAAATTTGGGAAAGGCGGGAGGGGTTCTGGTGGCGCAGGAACAAGTGTTGGCGAAGTCACAACAGTCTCGGCAGGAGGCTGGCGCTGAGTTGCCAGCTTGGGGCGCTGTGAAATCAAAGTCAGTGCATCAAATAAGAGTGAAGATATTGTCACGGATGAGCACAACGTGACTTGACGGAGTAAGTGAAAGATGTGAAGATAGACATCCACATACCTTGTTTGCATTCCCTACCTGGACCGGTCCAGCTCGATTACTCTGGGGAACATTCGCGTCAGAGGATGACTGCGCAGCAGGCTGGCTGGCAATAGACCCGCCGGGTCCTCCACGGCGCTTCTTATTGTCTTTACTGGTGCTGGGTGGATCAAACTGGCCCATAGGAGGCATTTTCGAAGTAGGCCGAGGGGTTTGCGCCTGAGGGATTGCTCCAGCGGCGTAGCCCGTATCACCGCGAACGTTGTTGGTCTGTTCCTCCTGTGCCATTGCACGTGAGGCTTGTGCCTTGCCGTGAGCGGCCGACTCGGGCAGGAATTGTTTGAAATCTTCCAGTAAGTCAGGTGCAGACACGAAGAGTTGAGTGACCTGGGCGTAGACGTCTTGAATCGGCTTCGATTCACGTTGGTAGGTCTGCAGAATCTCGAGGAACTGCTTGTAAATTTCAGGTTGCTGTGCAAACCGATTCTGCCAAAAGTCAATACCGGGGGTGCGGCAGAAAATGCAGGAAACACAATACCTTTATTTTATTCACATAACTGATGGCATGATTGAATTCGACAGGCCCGCCGCGTTTCAATTCACCGAGCGCCGTGTTACCGCCGAAAGTACCCCCCTGTTGAGGATACTGGCCTTGCTGGCCTGGTCCAGGAGAGACAGCCAAAGCCGGCCTTGCGATCCCGTTCGTCACAGCAGTGACAGCGCTCTGCAGGGTTGACACGTTACGCTGTTCCTGCTGAGTCATGGAACCTGGGCCTTCATCCATCGGCCTTTCTCCCGATGCGGGTTTGTAGCCAGGCAATTCTGCTGGTCGTGGACCTGGCGATGCTCCGAGGGCCTGGCCCCAGCCATGTCGGCTTTCAAACGGATCTTGACGACTTGCCGGCTGCTGGTTCATTGGCGCAGGCTCAAAGTGCGTCCGACCTCTGTTGTGAAGAGATTGAGTCATTGTTCCACTTGGAGTGGTCACCCGAATGGCATCGGGATTGTCATCGGTCCCGCATTCAATGCGATAGCCAGGTGGGAGAAAAGTGTTGAACCCTTGGATGAGAGCTGGATGTCCGTTGAACAAGTTGGACACTCGCTCGATAACGCCCGGTGTGTCGATAGCCTGGCTTTTGAAGTCTTTCATGATATCCAAGAAGCGATTATATACGTCTGGTTGGTCACTGAAGCGAACTTTGACTTGATCAAGGTAGCTGAGTGCATCATTAAGGATGGGTTGCTGGCCGTGCGCCAGTTGTGCGGGTGCAGGCATGGGTGAAGGTCCAGGCATGAAAGCCTGGCCTTGCTGCTGCGAAGGTGGAGCTGCCACTTGTTGATGCATGTATTGCGACGGCCGTTGTGTTTCGTGCTGTGCAGGCCCTCCAAAGAGGCCGCCGGCGGTGGATGGAGCTGCGCCATTGTGTGGCAGAGCCCCGGCACCTCCATTCGCCAATAGACCGTTGGGGCCATGGATGGAATTCTGCACTTTGGAAGCAACGGGCTGATGGATCGGAATCGAGCCAGCATGGCTCTGTACGGGACGTTGTTGCTGATGTTGTTCTTGATGCATACGTTCCAGCTGGTCTCGCTCGCGGGCTTCACGCTCGCGCTCCCTCATGATCATCTCATCTCGCTGTCGCTGAAGCTCAATGTTGCCCCGTTCTCTCATTTCTCTTTCTCTCAGCTCGTGCTCCCTCATCTCTCGCTCACGCAACTCTCTCAATTCTCTTTCACGGCCAAGGTACGGAGGAGAATGTTGGGGGAGTGGATGTCCCAAAGAACCCATAGGGTGACTTTGAGCTTGGGGCGGAGGAGGCTGAGTGTTGTACTGATGCTGTTGTTGGTGATTCGGTGGTCCTTGGGTCAGGTCTGCGATAGAGAGGCTATGGTTTGCAGAAGGCTGAGCATGATGTTGGTGATATGACGCGGGTGGAGGTAAGACGTGCGGCGGTGGTTGCGCAGGACCATTCGGACTGGAAGACGTGGCAGATATCAGCGGCCGCAGTGTTATCGCGGTGGAAAACTGACGCAGGAGAATGATGTCTCAATCATGAGGCAGAATGTGGGATGAAGCAAAGAGGGTCACATACTTGAAGCTACCGTAGGGTCTAGCTTGAGCCTGGGGGTCGCCTTGAGGACCTCCAGGACCCCGCCAGTGGTCGCCTGGATTCGGGTTCATGGCCGTGAAAGTAGGATTAAGAAATAGAAGAGGTTGATGTCGTTGCTGCTGCTACCAAGATTCTGCTTCTGCGCATCGCATACTAGTAACAAAGTGGGCGGGCTCCTGACACACAACACAAGTGGACAAGGACGAGGGTCTGGCAAGAAGCCGCCGAGAGATGAAAATTGTTCCTAGAACGAACGAACAACGCCGACAGAGGGCCAGGAGCGATGCACCAAGTAAACAAGTTGGACGTGATTAGGTAGATGGGCGAGATGAGGAAAAAGGCAATCAGGGGACTTGGAGAAAGCTGAGGCTAAAGGGCGACTAGGGTGAAGGGTTAGGTGGGTGATGGAGCCCATCTTGCGGCTGGGCCTGCGGTTTGCGGGAGGCACTGGCAGTATTTGCCATTCTTTGCAGATGACGATGACCTGGCAGAGCTGCACCATGCCTATCTAGAGCTAGTTTGCCTCGGTACAGCTGCCGTGTTGGGCTTCTCCACAAACGGTGCCTCACGCAGGAGGAACACAGCTACAACATGCTGTGCCACAATCAGCTACCTAGGTATGGATGCGTGTCGTGCCTGTCCGGTCAGAAGAACTTGCTGGCCAGGCTCATCAGCCCAGAGGCCCCGCCGCTGCCACCGCCCTGACTCTTCATATACATCTGCAGAGCCATCTTCGCAGCCTGGTTGACCACCGACTGCTTCGTCGTGCCACTCTGCACGTTGCCTTGGCTGCTCTGGTTCTCGAACAACTTCGACGCTTCCTGCATGGCCGTCGCGATCATTTGAGACTGCGATCCTGATCCGCCTCCGGAGCCTCCGGAGCCCGTGAACATCTTCAGCGCCTGCATTGCTGCCCCTGCGCCGAGACTCGAGGCATCGTGCTGTTGTCCACCACCACCCTGCTGATAGAGTTGTTGATGGCTTTGCTGAGCGCGGCCTTCGTCAATGTCCTCCGACTGCGCACTCTGCTTGTTGTCGTTGAGGAAAGACAAGGCTTGCGAGAAGAGGCCAGAGTCTCCTGAATGACCCTGCTGTTGGCTATGCCGCAACACTTCATCTTGATCAAAATCGGCGGATCCACCTGCATGGCCACCGCCTGATCCAGCTCCATAGCCACCACCACCAGAGCCTCTGCCATAGTCACCACCTCCGTAACCACCGCCAGAGCTGTCACCAGATCTTCCTTCATAGCGGCCTTCAGGGCGGCTGTTGCCGCCATATCCTTCCTGGCCTCCGTACTCGCCTTCATTGTTACGTCGACCATGCTGACGTGATTGTTCGTTGCCATACCCACCACCCTGGCTATCACCGTATTCCCCTCGCCCTCCGCTGTAGTCTTGTCTGCCTCCGTAGCCACCTTCTTGTCTCTGATCACCATATTCATTGCCACGACCGGAGCTCTGGCTACCGTAGCCACCGCCCTGTTGATTGTTGTCGAAGCTTTGGTTCTGGTCATAGTAATTGTCGCCACCTCGGCCACCGCCGCCGTATTCGCGGGAATCGCCCCCACGCTGGTCGTTGTAAGACATGCTGGCTCGGGTGCAAGGGAAGATGGGCGTTCCTGTCGAGAAGAGAGGCTGCAGAACAGACCGGGAGCTGGAAGTTGAGAGAGAGAGAAGGGCTTGTGAGAGTATGCGTAGAGAAGCAGTTGGACGTGGGACGAAGCAAGAATTTGAGGTTGTGTGAAGTGGCCTTTTGGTTTGAGTGCCAGTAATAACTGACTAGCAGTGGGTGGTGTTTAAGTTGTCACCGACTAATTAGCACTGCGGGTGAAGACGAAGGGTGCAAGCTGAACCCGACGTCATCGCCGGCCATTACGAGTACTAGGAGCGCCAGTGGTGCCAGGAGTACGGAGTACGTAGGTACGTAGTACGTAGTACCCGAGCTGAGGTGAAACCACAGTGACAAGCTTTAGTTCCAGGCCGCCACCGCGTGGCGCGTATCCTCTACTACCTAGGTACCTATTGGTGCCTACGAGTACCTTAGTAGTACTAATCCTAAGGCTTGGCAGGCCACTAGTCCCAACCTGGGCTTCGGTCAACAAGCCGCAGCGCAGTGCAGTGCAGGGGACAAGTTTGCTTCTGGACTACAGAGTACGTCGTACATCTTGACCCCGCTACCACTGTCCTCAGTCCCGTAGTGATTTGAATCTGACATCGGCCCACAGACGCTATTGCCATCAAAGTTAAAAAGGCTGTCAAATCACTGCAGAGTACGGAGTACGCTAGTCAAAATGGTAGACACAAGCAGCACCCCTTCTGGCCAATGTGCCGCTTGCCGCAAGACCACCAACCTGAAACGCTGTGCCAAATGCAAGACCACCCAATACTGCTCTCAAGAATGCCAAAAGACCGACTGGAAGGAACACAAGAAGTCATGCAGCAAGAACGCCCCGGATAGAAGCAACCCCAGCTTCAGCACCGGCGGCAGCGGCAGAGCATCGGCAGGTATCGCAGCCATCGACAAACCGTTCACGGCCCTCAGCAAGAAGAAATGGCTCCACAACCGGCCCGAGGCGGAAGTGTACGCTTTGCTCATTGACATATATCGCATGCGGGTTGAAGATGACTACAAGTTCTCCGGCGACGTCGACATGGACAGCATCTACGGAGGCGCTCCAAACGGGTTCGCAGGATTCCGACGTTTCCTTCGACAAGTCGAGCGGAAGCCTGGCCTATTGCCGGACTGGTGGTCGAAGGAGAAAGCAGCCGTGTGTGTACGCCACGGCAAAGCGGTGGCTGGAGCGACTTGAACTGTGCAGTGGAGAAGAGCGATATCCTTGAGCATTACGGGAATCCCACCATGCCAATGCAACTAAGGATGTTCGGGGACAGGTTTACGGTACAGTACCCTGAGGGCAGAACGGCGACGCCATGATGCAGCTGCAGATGATGGCGGAAGAGGGTGCGGGATATGCACTTACCCTTGACATGAGCAGTTGCTTTTGAAGGGGTCTTGTTATCGAAAGGCAATGCCAATCTTCACCAATGTTTGATGGCGCATGATTCTTGAATTGGCTTCTGAATGCCGACTACTCTTCTACGGTCATTCAACAAAGGGCACCGGCCAAATTGGAAAATTGCATTGTGACGATCAGCTCTCTTTTCTAGACACGGCGAGGATTGTACGAGTATCATACTTGAGGATGTGATTTAAGGAAGGAAATGATCTTGATTAATTGACTGACTGTCTTTCTATCTATATGTTTCCTACCAGAATGAACGTGACGATTGGTCCCTAACGAATATCAATTCCACTTCCATGTCCGAGACGAGGTGAGATTTCCTCGGAACAAGGTTTTCTGAAACAGCGCGGCTTCGCTTGCATCAATTCATCCGTCGGGTACAAGTTCAAGCTGTTGCCAACGCCCATCCAGACCAACTTACCTAGGTCGGTTCAGCACGCACCTGACAATATATGCTGCTGGCCAAGCGTCCAGACTTGGTGACCTGGAAGATCCACTGGCATGACACATAGTCACTAGGGTCACCTAAGGGTGGTCCCGTCGACTGAATATCACCTCAACTATCGGTACACGGGCTCGTTGGTGTCGATGAAGCAGGTCTTGGAGAAGATAAATGACTGTCCAAGCGACAACGCTACCGTCCCTAGGATTAGCGCTCGCTATATTGTTGCTCCAATCTATGCGACGCCTCTTCTCACAAGAGTAAGAGCTGCAGTGGTTCAGGGCGGCAGCTTCACAACATGGATCATTTGGGGTTGGGGTCCCTTTGATCCAGCGTTTGGCTTCGACCAACTTGAACTATTGGTGTCTGTGCATGTTGAACCCCCTGGAGAGCCAGCAGGCCCAACACATAAGTCCATATTCATCTTATGCTCGTAAGATGGGTACCGATTTTGCAAAGGGCGCAGGTCTGGCTACAGGCAGCTACATTGGCCGACCTTGGCAGCCATTGTGTAATGCAAAAAGCAGTTGACTGAAATGTCGCGATTCCCTCGACTTCACAAAGCAGAGACTTGTCAATTCAGTCTGTTTGACTCATAGTCAGGCCACTTCAAGTGTTATGACAGCGTCCAGGTTGACGGCAGGGGTAAACGCGGATGGCATCAACCACCGGAGACTCTCCAATCATCCGAAACCTTGTGCTTTTCATCGTCTGCTGACTGCGTTAGTCGACGCTGGCGGGGAGGGTGGAAGGGAAACTCACAGGGCGGACGCTAGTATCCCCAGATCGTAGGCCACCTTGTGGTCATTCGTGGACCCCTGACAACTGATATCCCCCGTTCGACGAAGACAGCCGCTAGGTTGTCGCTAGAGCTGCCTGGTGCGTGCCTCGAAATGACCCATGCATTCGCCCGGGCTGGTTGACATGCTATAATCATCCTTTCCTGGAGGCTGGCATGTCGCTCATCCCGTATACGCTCAACTTTTGCGACTGAAAGGACACACGCACCAACCGCACCAACATTTCCATCGAGGCACAACCGTTCTCAAAGGGTCGAGGGAAAAGGGGGATCAGGCTGAGTGGCGAATGCAGCCCAGATTCTCAGCTGAACTTGAATGTCTCAAGCCTCATGCAACCCCTGGCCAGAAAACAGCCTTTCTGGCAGCCAGCCGACCAACGAGGATAGAGACAGTTCAATAGTTCCACAACTGGGCTGGTTTGGGGACTGTGAGCCTGGCGAACCACACCAATAATAGGCCGGGGGTGAGGCCTTTTGCTTTTCCTGTATCCGTACATATGCAATATGTACCCCTGAGATCACTGATCACAATCATCGTTTCACCCTATTTCCGTCGCAAATGTTAGCCATTCACATGAGGCCTGGAGGTCTTGCGGCTGAACTCTAGATCGCCCCAAACAGGGCTCATGGGCCAGAGTCGAATAGTTCGTCCCGACGCGTACATCCATCACGAAAAACTTCCCACATCTCATGCATTACCCTGTACATGCAGTACTCCACACAGCGTAGCTTCACGGCAGAGGCTCTCGCCATGTGCCACGGCATGCGAAGATCTGGACACTTCGGGGGCTCTCTACGCCCCTTGCAGTCGTGGTCCCGAACAAGCTATGTGCACAGAGTACGAATACTGTAGCTCGAGGGTCCATCACGGTCTTGGATTGATGCATCTCGCATCAGTCTCGCAGCAGGAAGGTGCGCTCGATCAAATGGATGTTCTAGAACCTCTGCTCGCACATGCAATCGACCACCTAGTCACGGTGGCTGTTTGATTTGCAGCTGGAAGTGTCAATCATGTCAGGCCTGGACAGAAGGCCAGACCAGAACAGAGCAGCCGGGGTCATTCTATTGCCAGCATGGAAGCCCCCAGATGAGACAGTTGCGCAGGAAGCTGGCCATCTGGCCCCGACATTCTGTACCCATACCCCTGACTCCATACTTCAACAGGGATGGCAATGTTTCAGCCGCACCAAACTCAGGGCGCCATCACATCGACACAGGCCGCTCAAGTGTAAAAGTGAGAGGCAGGGTCGCTAAGAGACTTTCATGTCCCTGTCCGCATCGGCCAGTGAGGAGAGTCTGGATGCTTGACACTGGACAGAGAGTCTCGCCGGAAGGAACAACCCAGACCAGCCTGATGGTGCCTTCCGAAATAGTCTTATACCGCCTCGAGCCAACTTCAGAGTTTCTCCCACCTCTTTCTCACCTCTCTCACACTTCTTCAACCACAGTCACTCGCTGAACTATATCGTACATCTCTTCCTTTCGCTCATCAACGTCAAGAATGAATCCCATGTACGAGAAATCGCCAGGTAATAGGCATCCCCGGGATTCAGTTTCAGATTGTGACTAACGTGAATGTGAACAGGAGGTGAACCTCGTGTCAACGAAGTGCTGATGCCTGGGTGAGTGACCTTCATTATTGTATCAACGCGACATGTCGAGATTCTTCTGCTGATGGGATGCAAGGGATCTTTGTTCCCATACACCTCAGAATGGCGCGGGCTACCAACAGTCGGTAGCTCCCCCCTCGAACGGCAACTATGCCCCGACAGCACCAGAATACTCAGACAAGCCGTATGCCAACCACTCGGGGCTGCCAGCACAGCCTCAACGTCAAGCGTCTTCTCAGTACCGCCAGGCTGTGGCAATCCCGAACCTGGGCATGTCGCCCGCCCCGGTCGATTGTCCGTGCTGCGGGCAGCGGTGCATGACCAATGTCAGCTACCATTCTGGCAACACCACGCAGTAAGTCGGCACAGTACAGCTAGAGCTTGAGGCATGTTGAAGCTGACCGTCTCCCTTACAGTGTCTGGGCCGTAATGACCTGCTGCTTGACCGGCCTCTTCTGTTTCGTCCCTTACCTGATGAACTCACTCAAGGACGTCCAACACCGATGTGGAAACTGTGGAGTCTTGCTGGCAACCTGGCATAAGAGTGGAGCGGTCGACGTCCATATGCATGCTTAGGAGCGGGTATAAAAGACAGGACAATGCGAGGCAGGAGGTTGAGGGCGAGGACTCTGGTCAGGCACTCTTATTCCAGGGCGTTGGGGATTGCTAGCTTGGTTCATGCTGTGGTACGGTACGTGTATGGATGGAGAGTGTGTATATCAGTACATACAGAGCTGCTACAGAGTCCGGATACTTCGTCGCTGCTCGGGTTTCGACCGAGGCGGACCAGGCACCGGCTCCGGTGCCGGGGGCCGCGCATGACGTTTGGGTGGCTACAGCTAGTACTCGTACTTATCGTATCTTTTATTATAAGTTTTCAACAAACCATCGACCATCTACCTATGTACTCCGTATCCCGTACTCGTACTGATCCCTCGCTCCGACCTTGCCACGCATAAGTTGAAGCCGCAATAAACCCTCCACATACCGATTGAGGGGCACAGATTCCAACCACCATCTTTCTTTACCTTGGTGACGGGCGCCCTCGAAGTAATGTCTTCGGCTGCGCCCACGCGACAGGCCCTCCGCCACCTTCGCCACCTGTGCACCGCCGAACCCTTTACCTCGACCAGGGCCCCGGCGTGTCAACCGGCTGGACCAAGAAGAGAAGCTTCGGCAACACCTGCAGCGACGAGGACATCTTGTCTGTTGCCGTCGCGGCGGTCATTCAGCACAAGGCGAGGCCTGAGTCAAGAAGCACGATCATCAAGCGCGGCCTCGCCATCAGCTTCCAGCACCGATGGCCTCAAACACACCCATACCCATGGTCATGCCCACAGCCATCACCCGAACCGTCACCATCAGCATGACAAACCCGAACCCACCACTAAAGAGGATGCTTCTACCACTACCGCCACTCCAGACATAACGAACCACTACACTCTGTTCCCGACGACTCTGGCGGCCGGCCCTCCGCCCCATGGCCCATTCGACATCCCCGCGGCGCAGCTGAAGCGCGAGTTTCTACAGCTGCAAGCGCTGCACCACCCGGACAAGTACCACCACTCGCCGGCGGCCCACCGCCACGCCCGCGCCATGTCGTCGCTGCTCAACACCGCCTACAAGACCCTGGCCGATCCGCTGCTGCGCGCCCGCTACCTGCTGCACCACAGCTACGGCGTCGACATCACCGCCGAGGACAACAACACCCACCGCGGCTTGTCCGACCAGCACACCTTGTTGGAGGTCTTGGAGGCCCAGGAGGCCATCGAGGAAGCCACCACCCAGGCCCAGATCGACTCCCTGAAGGAAGAGAATGATGCCCGCATCAGGGACACGGAGAAGCTGCTGGCCGAGGCCTTTGAAAAGGAGGACATTGAGCTTGCGAAGAGGGAGTGTATCCGTCTCAACTATTGGCGCAGTCTGCAGCAGGGCTTACACGATTGGGAGCCCGGAAAAGAAGTCAGGTTGATACATTGAGTTGTTGGTCAGGAACACTCGCACGAAACGGTGGTATAAGACTCTCTATTCTTCCTGTGATACCCACTATTACATACAAGACAGCGATAAAATGAATTGGGCCTGGTCATGCTTCGCCCATCTTTGACCACATTCAACTGCTTCCCTGATAAGTCCCTGTTGAGCAGTATGTCGATACTTTTCTCATCTTATGCACCCACCCAACCCTTCAGATCTTACCGCTCTCGGCCATCCGTCTTTGTCCTCTCGCCACAAGGTCAAGGCCGCCATCAATCTCAGCCAGTCCACTTTTCCATTGCTTCTTCATCGTGGCCGTCACATCCGGCACGAGCTTCCACTGGCTTGACTCAACGAGGTCACTCTTGACTTCTCTTTTTAGACGTCTTTCCCTTGTGTCATCCTCAGCCTTTTTCTTTTTCGATCCCATTCCACCTCGTTTGGCATCTTGTGCCGCTTCTTCGGCCATGTAGTCGTTCCATTTGTCCCGCTGACTTGGAGGCCAGGTCAAGCTCACAGAGAACACTTCGCGGTCTGCATCTTCCAACATTGGGCTTCGACCTTGCACATTTCGGGACAAGACCAGTCGGTCCAAGCCACAGAAATTCTCCGTGTAGCCCCACGGTCTCATTCCGGCCTTCTCTCGCACAAAGAAGTTGACGCCGAACTCTGTCCAGCTGTGCTCGTAGTTGGCAGGGATGAAACATACGTCCGATACAATGTTGCATATCCAATCCGGCACATGCAGCACGTTCTCCAAGCAGACTGTGTGACTGTCTTTAGCCCCAGGTGCACGCCGTATCTTGATCTCGACCGTGCCAATGCCACGGACAGTTACCTGACGTTGATCCGCCACCGTGACAACATAGGACTTGAAGGAGCTATATGTCTTGAAAGCAGCTCGATCGAGAGCAACATGGATGTTCGAGGCGCTTGAGAAGATCCAATCGTAGCATTGTTTCACCTTGGGCTTTTTGGCTGGAATTCCGTAGGAGATGGTTCGCCGGGATGCGTAGTAGGAGCTCGGCTGGATATCTGGAGGGGGCAGATCTCTTCGAGGGTCAAATTGAAATGCCATTTTGCGCAAAGCCGTGGGTCCAGCCAACTTCCTTAAAGGTTCAATGAATGACATCCAAGCATCTCACGTGAACAAGGCGGTTGACTCAGTTGATAGACTCGTGCCTCGTGAGAGACGGCAATAGTATAGGATAGAGAAGTAATCCGGGTCTGACAAGAACACAGGTTAACCAACAGTCCAAAAGCGTGGCGTAAGGAGTGACGGCAATCCACCAAGTTGATCATCACAAAGCCAAAAAGACTCATTGTGACGGAGAGGCGTTGAACGACTGTTCAAGAGTGCAGCGCTCCTTCCCAATCACGGCCACATCTGAGCAGACGACCAAACAACTTTGAAGGAAACCGCAGACTGTCCATCAGCATCAGCAGGCTGGGGGAGGAGTCAGAGGGTCCTACCTATGGCCAGCAGTGAAGGAAGGATGCACAGGTCATACAGTCCGCTGACCATTCACGTTCGCGTCACCCTTTGGGCCGGGTTATAAAGAGCTGCTGGTCGCCCATTGTAATTGACCCTCCCATCCATTTCTCATATTCTTACCAGCCCTGAAGAACTTGCAGCTCAAAAGAAACAACACGTCTGAAGGAAACCGACGCCTCCCATCTTACCATCCCAAGCTCTGTGATTTATCCAGCTTCTCCGTTTGAGAGCTTACCACTAACTGCGGAAGGCCGAAATGTGTCTATCGATTAGCGACTGTGGTGTTATGGCGAAGGAGCCGATCCCACGACCTCGACCACCACCTCCTCCTCCCGTTCCTAACTGAGTCTTGGTTCTCCCAGATGCGCTATACACATGCTTTGCGTCCAGGATTAAAGTGCTGGGGCAACAAGCTGTACTGGTCAGATGGAGGGGCGATAACACACGAGCCTGAAATGGTTTCCGCGACATAAGTTGGGGCCACCAAGGAATAGCGAAGGACTTTGGAGGTTATCGATCCCACCACGGATCCGCTGAACTCGGGCTTCAAATGTACACCAGGCTAGGTGCCAGGTATTGATCTGGGCTGCGGGCCCTCCACAGAAGTGTAATCGAATCAAATCAAACCATGGATTGATTTGTTCCATAACCTTCTTGATGGTGTCAAGCGCTGCTACAATGGCACTCGGAAATTTCCCACATAGAAAACGGCTGGGCGCCCTGAGACCTCAAGACCTCCTCGCCCTCCCCCATTCATCTAGCCTTAGGCGGTGGAAGTCCCCCACAAGAACCAAGACTGGGGTAGACGCGGGGGTAATAGAGAGGTGGGTGGGTGCTAAGGTGCCTAAGGTGCCTCCTTGCGGGGATAATTGCATACTGTCGCAGGCGAACCCAGCCGTTCTTCCTTCGGGGCATAGGAAGGAGGAGTCCTCATGCTCATGGTTTTTCTGCTCACCCTCAGACTGCGCCTCTGCCACTCGCAGTGGCAAACATGGCCTCCTCTCCCTGTTCCTCCTCCTCCTCCTTCTCCTCTTTCTCCTCTTTCTCCTCTGTACAGCAACGTCGCCATACAAGATGTCGCCCGGTGCCCGAGCTTACTGTCCGATCTGTCAAAAGACGTACAGTCGCCTGGATCATTTGCAACGACACCTCGCAAACCATGCTCCCTGGCGTACATTCGTTTGTGGAACCTGCAGTAAAGCATTTAAGCGCAAAGATGTCCTGCGGCGACATTCGATCAGCTGTCATGCGCACCCTGGGGGCGAGAACGACAACAATCAGAGAAGTGCTCCTGCAAAGGTGAGGAGTAATCGGACTGCCTGTGACCGGTGTGCCAGGTTGAAGCGCGCGTGTGATTCATTGCAGCCCTGCAGCAATTGCGCCGCAAAAAAAGAAACCTGCTCCTATGCCTGGCTTTGGGACGACGTGCCCCGAAATGACCTTGAGCATACGCTGGACATAGGAAATGAAAGTGGATGTAGCACAATATCGACTTCGCTTCCTTTCCCCCATATGCCGACACTCCATACCACCTGGTCTGAGGGTCAGACAGAACCACAGTCTCTTGTACACGACTGCAGGGAGCAAATCGACTTACCTCCGGGCTCGCTCGATCTTACGCCCAATGGACTGGACCCCTGGTGGGCGGTCAGGGAGGAACTATCCCAAGATAATGACTTCACAACGTTTGCTCTGGGGACCGACTCCTCTGAATTAGAGCACGACCCTCTGGAGTCCTTCAGCTTCCTGTCACGGTTTACGAGTAATGACAAAGGCATGGGCGGGGCATTTGCAATTGACACCGAAGCATTGAGAGGGATTCTACCAGAGCCTTGGTTGTCGGAGAAAGAATCGGATGGCTGGAACGAAGGGGCTGATAATGGTGGTCCTCCGCCATACGACAACCGACATGTGCTGCAGAGAAGGCAACCCTCTTCTCCCACTGGTTGGGATCAAGCAGCAGATGCTGCCTCCGCTTTCAGCCCTGACTGGTCGGTCCAACTTCCTCTCCAGTCGCTCCCCGTTTCTCAGTGGATGGATCCTTCCGCGGCTCAGAATGTCTCCTTGCAAGTATTGAGATCCAATTCCACCAGAGGTTCTCATTCCCTGATGCGATCCCACACAGACTACGAGTCCAAATACCGCCACTTGGCGATTAAGTCACACCAGATCTTCGTAGCGATCAAAGCAATGTCGCTGGGCGGTCAGGGCGTGGAGTCCATCAATAGGACGAACGCGGACGATTGGTCACCGTTTTTAGAGCGGGAATGCGTCGACTTTTTCTGTCCAGCTAATCTACATCGCTTCCAGGAGTATTTCTGGGCTCTCTGGTATCCCAACTGTCCAACTATCCATAAGCCCACTTTTGACGCTACAACTGCACCTCATCAACTACTGGCTGCAATGGCCTTGATTGGCGCATCCCTATCTCCACACAAGAACGACAACTCACGGGCTAAGCTGTGGTTCGATGCTGTGGAAAAAATGGTCTTCTACGATGAGACAACCTACAATGTCGAGGAAGGGAGTTGCGTTCCCTGCCCTCCGGACCGGCTAGAAGCGAGACTTCGTGCCCTTCAGGCCTCTTACGCAGTGTGCCTCTATCAGAACTGGGAGGGTCGGGATGCCGCCAAAGGGAGGATTCGAAGGCAGAGATATAGCATGGTAATCTCGCTTGCGCGTGATTTGATGTGTTATGCCAACCATACTGGACTGGACCACTTAGATCTGCACAGCCTCTCCTGGAAGCAGTTTGTGGTGAGAGAGGAGCTGATTCGGTCCATCATGTATGTCTTCCTGCTCGACACGGCTTTTACCATCTTCAACAACCTTCCCCCCCGGATGGTCCTCCGAGAAACAACGAATGACCTGGCCTGTCCCGAACCTTGCTTCCAAGCGCCTACCGCGGTCGACTGCTTCAATAAAATCCAGAACTGGATTTCCCATCCGCAATATAAAAAGGGTGTTCCTTTCTACGCTGCCGTCCGAAGTTTGCGACAAAAGACACTGGACATAGAGACCAGAGCGTACCTATCCCAATGCGGTGTCCTCAATCTTTGGACGATTGTGTCGTCCTTCCACAGTTTCCTTTTCAACATCGACCCAGTCTTTGGCTCCGACGCACAGTTTGAGACGCTGAGGAATGCCATAACGAACTGGATGGTCGTGTGGGATCTACGCTTCGAACCTGGCTTCTCGGACTGCTATGGCACCCACGACCCCTTGGGCCCTCAATGTATGACAGAACCTGACAAGCCGTGGAAGCGGATCGGGTTTTACAGGAATGCTCCAGAATATTGGTTGTTGGCCCGCATCATGCTGGAAAAAGTAGAATCGTCTCGACAAACTGCCAACGCTGGGGAAAGCCTGTTGGGACGTGAAGACTGGCGTAGGACCGGAGTCTCTCCAATCCTCTCCAGGTTTGACGAGACCAGCATGGACCAGGTGAATGACTTGATTACCAGCTTTCAGCCGCTAAGCATGAATGAATAATGTATACGGAATACTACAAATACCTACACCTTTCTGCATCACCATATCCAGCCACGCGAGGGTGAGAGAGAAATTCCAGGGTTTGACAGGGGTTCGGTTGGCAAAGCCAATGACTTCCCCCTCGGTTGCGGAGCGGGCTCGAATATCCAAGGCAAGTCTATTCCCCCCACAACTAACTCCCGCCATCATACATAAAACTCCGCTACGGTGATATCGGAGGGGGCGGGGTGGGGGGAGGGGCCGTAGATCAGGCCCTGCTTTGCTGGCATCAGGTAATGAGTGAGAAAACCAAGGGGGTAAACAAGTCCAGCTCCAAAGAGGCGGTGTGTGGTCTTATTTTCACTTAAAAGGAGGTGTTCTCCCATATTCCTGCCGGTATTGGTTCATCCTCATCAGGTTGACACGCCAGGCAGTCAAGACCTTCACCAGACTGTTACATCTGTCAATAATGGAACACCACATCAACGGCGAGGCCACGCCGGACACACGTCGAAGGCCAAATGCACAGGCTCCAAAGAATCATGGTGACCCTCTAGTCTTGCCGCCGGGCATCAGTTCACAGACCTTCAAGGTGTTCATTGTGAGGGTCATCAATATTGTCGGCGAATCCAACGTGGACGTGATCAAGGACGCCCAACAACTCGGCAAGGACAGCTATCTCGACCCGAGCAAGGTGCACGACATGTTCTATATCTCCGACGAGGACTACTTTGTCAGCTCGGCGGTTGTGGCGCCGCGAAACGTCCAGGACGTCCAGGCCATCATACGGCTTTCCAACGAGTTGGTCGTCCCCTTGTGGCCCTTCTCGGTGGGAAGGAATGTTGGCTATGGTGGTGCCGCGCCTCGAGTGCCTGGCAGCGTCGGGCTGGACATGGGCAAGAACATGAACCAAGTTCTCGAGGTCGATGTGGACGGTGCCTACGCTCTAGTCGAGCCGGGCGTCACCTTCTCCGACTTGCACGACTATTTGGTCCAGAACAATCTCCGAGACAAACTCTGGATCGACGTGCCTGACCTCGGAGGGGGATCAGTTCTAGGGAACACAATTGAAAGGGGCGTTGGATATACGGTATGACTGATTCTCCTTTCCCGAATCGTCTAGATGGTGCATAGTCTGACGTGTCTCGATTTGGGATCTAGCCCTACGGTGATCACTGGATGATGCATTGTGGTCTTGAAGTCGTCCTCCCGGATGGCAGTCTGCTTCGTACCGGCATGGGCGCTCTACCCAATCCTGAAGCGGACTCTAGCCTACCAGCTGACCAACAGCCGGCTAACAAGTGCTGGCAGCATTTCAACTATGGGTTTGGCCCGTACAATGACGGCATCTTTACGCAGTCGTCGCTGGGTAAGTGATTGAGATTGGTCCTGCGGTTTCATCCCCATCGAGAACGTCCACCATGATACTAAGAGCTTGTTAACGTAGGGATCGTGGTTAAGATGGGCATCTGGTTGATGCCCAACCCGGGTGGGTATCAATCGTACCTGATCACCATCCCACGCGATGAGGACCTCCATCAAGCGGTCGAAATCATTCGACCACTCCGGACGGCCATGGTGTTGCAAAATGTGCCTACTATTCGCCATCTCCTTCTTGACGCGGCCGTGCTGGTACGTCCATGCGGGCTGTTGATGCCCCTCTTACTGTCTTGTTTTGATTTGAGATGAGCTAAGTAAACATTTTGGTCTGTTGTTCAGGGAGATCGAAAAGCGTACAGCAATTCCGACAAGCCACTGACCGATACCGAAATGGACGTCATCGCGAAGAAGCTCAACCTAGGCCGATGGAACTTCTACGGCGCTCTGTACGGACCGCCTCCGATCCGGGATGCGCTGTGGCAGGTGGTCAAGGCCTCGTTTTCCGCCATTCCAGGAGCCAAATTCTACTTCCCCGAAGAGATTCCGGAAAACAAGGTGCTGCAGATCCGGCACGACACAATGCAGGGCATCCCGAGCATGGACGAGCTCAAGTGGGTGGACTGGCTGCCGAACGGGGCACACCTGTTTTTCAGCCCGATCGCCAAAGTCACCGGGGACGACGCCATGGCGCAGTACAAGGTCAGCCGTCAGCGATGCGAGGAGTTTGGGTTTGACTTCATTGGCGACTTTGTGGTGGGGATGCGTGAGATCCATCATATCGTCTGCATTGTCTTCGACCGCAAGGACCCCAAGCAGCGCCGCAATGCCCACCAACTAATCCGCACCCTCATCGACGACGCTGCGAAGCATGGTTGGGGTGAGTACCGCACACATCTGGCGCTGATGGACCAGATCGCCGGCACGTACAACTTCAACAACAACGCACAGATGAAGTTGAATGAAACGATCAAGAACGCCCTGGACCCCAAGGGCATCTTGGCTCCGGGTAAGAATGGCATATGGCCCAAGTCCTACGATGGCCAGGCTTGGAAAGTGCCTCTGTAGTGGTTGATGGTTAATTGATAATTGAGATTTGATACATAGCAGCCCCCTGCCCAGGTAGCGCGGAGTACTCGCCCGTACTCCGTATATACACAAATACGGCGGACGTGATCTTCATGGAGCGCACTGCCTGTCCAGAGTATTTCCTTCGTGCTTCCTTCGTGCTTCCTATTTCCCTCCTTTCCACTCTCATCTGTATCACCGCGCATCCACCACCTGGAGGGCGGCTCTAACGGGCAGTCTGTTGCTTGTAACTAATAATTCTCTCCCTCTCATCCGTATCTCGTCCTCGTACTCTGAAGTTCCTCGGATTTCCCATCACAACACTGGCGCCGTCCTACCCCTGCTGCGAGTCTCTTCAGTATCTGGTCTCCAGGCCGCCCGGACTCGGTGCAGGCGTAAAGCTTACTGAAGGCGTACTACAAGTAGACCTCCACACCTGAGGCGCTAAGTGCGTCTCAGTCTGGGTGTCGCGGCTCAACCTTCTATATGAAGTACTACAGACCAGGTGGGATCTAGGGCGGGGCGACAGAGTCTTCCATAGGTCCGACCAGGCGTCAGTCTGCCACTGGGACTTGGGTCGAAGTCCCCTTCAAGCCACACTCGATCAGCCTGTCTCCTGAACACGCACCATGGTTGGGCAACATGTTCACGCACGCTGGGCCTCGGGCGCAGTTTCGGGCAAAGAACGAGGAGATGAAGGAGACAACTTGAACCAACGGTAGGAGGGGTGTCTTGGCTAGCAGCTCGGTCTCCAGTCGCCCAGTTGCACTGCGTGTTGCAGGCCAGCCAAGCTTGTCCGGCTACAGTACGGAGCATATCCTGTCGATGCGAGGCACTGTTCCTGTGCGCGCTCGCCTCGGCGAGACTTCCCAGGCAAAACCTGACATGCAGGAACTGAAATCCCCCGGATCCCGAGCGGCTGTTGGGTCCTCACTGCATCCCCACAATAAAACGGCGACTTGTGAGCGTTTCCAGCGGTACAGAGAGGTTATTGCTGTATCCCTGTAAGGTACGTACCACATATTCTCTGATGAAGCGGCACAGAGGTCCTCACAACAGTTTGGGCTGGGCGTCGTGGCGAGGACCGACAGTTCTTGCGAAAAGGTATATGTATGGCGACTTCTCCAGACATCTCTGGCACTGAATACAGAGAGAGACAGCGAGACAGTCAGACACAGACACAGACAAGTCATATTCCTCCTGCACTTCAGCTTTCCCAACACCTGACCATCATCACATCGCCTCGACACCTACTCAACTACACTCAGCGCCCTCCTCTCCATCAATCTCAACACGCTCGCTGTCGAACCATCGACACTACTTAAACACACACTTCTTTTCCGACCACACGCGCCATTATCACCATGTCGTCCTCCAGCAGCGATAGCTACAGCTCCAACTCCAGAACCGGCTCCACCAACTCCGACACGTCCACCCATCACAGCCGCAGTGTGCTGCTGGGTGGAGCGCAAGCATGGTCGTTCGAACACCTCGAACACGTGGAATTTGCCTTCCCCGAAGTCGAAAATGCTCCGGCGTTGCCGATCGACATCAAACTGTCATCACGCACATCGTCCCCAGCGACCGAGCCTGCCAGCCCGGTGGCCTTCTCCTGGGACCGGCCAGGGAACAACGAAGTCACCGACTTCCACGTCGACGACACGATCGCCCGGAACACCAGAGAGGAAATCGGCGAGTCCATGCTGCGAGAAATGCGGCGCCGCGCCCTGGTCAGAGAAGCCGCAAGGCGTTCCCCGCCCACACCTACCCGTTCGACGTCCACCCCGCCGCCCCCCGAGCCTACCACCGAAGGGAGACGCCGCTTCCAGCGCATCCCGCTGATGGAGACCGACGACGGGATCGAAGTGCCTCTCGTCCCGCTCATCGGCCGTATCGAGAACCTCGTCAGGTACCCGAGCTGGGCTGAACCGTCGCCGCGGGCACCGGCACTGCCAACCCGGCGTCCTGCCCTGACTGCCAACATCCCGGTCGTTGCCGATGGCGATGACGAGGATGACAATGACTACGGCTACAACGACTACGGCTACAACAATGACGACGAGGAGGACAATGACAATGACGGCGACAGTGTCGGTGTCGGTGTTGTCGTTGGCGACGGCGACGGCCAGGCTCAATCTCCACATGGCCAATTTTGGTTCATCAACGTGGCCATCTTGAATCAGATGAAACGACGGGCCGCCATCCAATGCTGAGCCAACGCCAGCCATGATCCATGAGATCCAGGCACGCACCATCGCCATCACTAGGCATTCGGGGGAAGCAGGGCCGCATGTATTTTTAGGAGGGACATCAGGATAGGAGGTGATTAGAGCAGAGGATATCGGATAGTACTCTGTACAGTAGCACTGCTTGATGTGATGACCAGATGTGTACTAGGATGGCCTTGACTCATGATAGCTTGATTACCTTGTATGTATCGTATACCGAGATGTTCTGTTCCTCTTTCATCCCGTCCTTTTTCACTTCACTCCCCTTCCTCTGCACTCTCACTTCCATTCCCTCATTCCCTCCACTTCCACTTCCACTTCCAACCTCTTATAGTCCTCGTGGTCGCGGTCGTGCTCGTGCTCGTCCCTTATCCTCTGTGTCTACTTCCATGTTTGATTCTGTCTGATTCTATGTTTGATTCCGTGTCTGATTCCGTGTCTGATTCTATGTCTGATTCCGTGTCTGATTCTGTGTCTGATTCTGTGTCTGATTCTGTGTCTGATCTGTCCGCCCCTTGCACTTAGTTACACTAAGTTAAACTCACGCTTACATTTGCATTTACAATCCCATTCCTTTCTTCAAAAGGCAGCCAGGCTCACGCTCACGCTCAGGCGCACACTCCCGCTCACACTCACACTCACGCTCACACTCACACTCACGCTCACACTCACGCCCACGCCATAGTCAGGACAACAACCACCAACCACCAACCACCTCCAGATTTCCTCCCACGTTGTCATCATGTGCATTCCGTGCTCCTTGTCTCTGTTCATAATCTTACAGAGTACGGAATATGGAGTACTCCGTCCGTCTGGTCGAGCTCAGGAGGCATCCTCAAGAGGCAGAGGCTCTCATGTCCAAGACACTGACGATGACACTGCTACATTACATGGATATCTATCCATCCGTACATTGTTGGTGTTGGTGTGATTGCTACGACGTCTACCTGCGTAGTAAGCCCACAGTGCTACATTACATGCATATCCATCCGTACATTGTTGGTGTTGGTGTGATTGCTACGACGTCTACCTGCGTAGTAAGCCCACAGTGCTACATTACATGTATATCCATCTGTACATTGTTGGTGTTGGTGTGGTTGCTACGACGTCTCCCTACATGGTAAGCCTTAGCCCACATTCGGTCGGTACTAGTATCAAACAGTCAATCATTCAAGCTATTCATCATCTTAACATAATTCTTTTCATGACCGCCCTCACCATCGGACCTCAGACCTCAGACCTCAGACCTCAGACCTCAGACCTCAGACCTCAGTCCTCAGTCCTCCCTCGGTCACGCTAGACTCTGACACAAGCCCTGCAAAATGTTCCCGGGGTCAAATAAATGATGATAAATCCGCTCCCTTCTTCTGTTGTTACATTTGCATCTGCACATCTTGCTTCTCCCTCTCACCCTCGCTCGGAGCAAGTGTCTCACTTCTCATTCGTTCTCGGTCCACATCCATCTTCTGGTCCAGTAACATACCCTGACCTCCTTGCTGCGATTGCTGTTGCGGCGGGCTCCGTCCTAACTTCTCGCACCATCCCTCGGCGCTTACCAGGGTATCATTCACCACCCGACTGACCTGAGTCATCATGTCAAGGCCTTCCTCCGCAAGCACCATGACTCGTCTTCCACTCTTGACTGCCTCGGAGCTTCCCGCAGAGCTGGAATCTGATGCGTCACTTCCTGCCATGCTGGCCATGTTGAATCGTTGCGGGAGGCTGATCAGATGGCGGTGGACCAGATCACGGGCATTTTGAGGCAATGCGCCACCAGCATAGTTGGAGACAATGCCGACAACGTGTTTGAGAGTTTGGAGTACGTCGCTCTTGAGAGCGTTGATACGCGCGGAGAGCGCAGCTTGTCTCCTTTCTTGCTGAGTCTGAGTAATACTGGCCACAGACATGGGAGATGGTTGCTCGCCTGGAGTGATACCTTCATCCCAGCGCTCGAGGAGGGTCTTTAGATTTTGGATCGCTTCACCGAGGCGGCCATTAGCCCACCGCAGCCAGCTCAAACAATACCGCAGACTTCGAATGGAATCTTCCCTCATGGCAATTCCAAGCCCACTGGTGGAAATGACGAGTTGTTGACGCCAGCCAGCAGGAGGCTGACTGTCACGAGACTTCAGTAGGACTTCTTGCTCAGCGTATGGCGGAGAACGGTCGCCTGCACTGTAGGCTGGTGGGGTTTCGGTATACATTAGTTCGGAGCTCAAACGACGAGTCCCATCAGGAGCAATATCTGGGTAGCCTTTCTCGACATCCGAGGACCGTGTCGAACCGGGAGTCGACCTCTCTTCGCGCTTTGGCTGCAGCGCCCAGCGTAGACCGCCTTCGACCCCCGAGATCCGGGCAACGGTGCCAGCGATGGGAAGACCGACATTTTTTTCGGTCCATTCAGCGCCGGGAATGTATGACTGGGTGGTCTTGTACGCGGACAGCGAACCATTGATCAGACTCGCTGCCAAAGGATATTGACTGGTAAACAGTCTTATGAGAGGTTCGGGCTGGTCGGAGTCGTAACTGGTCTGAGTCTGGACGAGGGTGGGTGGAGGTTGAGATTGCCTGGGAGAGTGGTATTCTGTAACGTCACATGTCAGCATTGAGAGCACCGTGGAGCGAGTGGCAGTGGCAGTGCATAGCGTACTTTGTTGCAGACTATTGAGGGTCTCGGCCGCCTCCATGTCTTCGGCCGACATACCAGACAGGACGCTGGCGGCTCTGGTCGAGCGATCATCGGAGCGCCTCATGTCGATGTCTAAGGAGGGTTTGTGGGTGTCGGTAGAGGAGCGGTGGGCGGAAAGAGGAGGAGAGAACGGAGGCGGGACCGCATAAAGAGGGTTGGGCGACTGTGAGTCCATTGAAAAAGGGAAATGAGGCGAGGCGACTTGCACGCCCGCTTGGGGAAGAGTCCGAATCGGTCAGGGTGTGAATGCTGATGTGGCCGTGACGGGCAGGGGGGATTGGAAACGGGCCGAGGCCTAAGCCTCCTCTATATTCTGGCGCGCGCGCATGGTACGGGTGTGAAGGAGTGTGGGAGGATGTGAATAGAGAGTTGGACCGAGATACTAAGTCAGTGTTGCAGGAGACGGTGTAGACATCGGGCCGTAGGAGGCTGAATGGTCTGGAGACACGATGCAGACGGTGACAGCGACGATGATGAAGAATAATGAATATGGAACATGAAGGGAAAGGGCCGACGGGGGTGAAAAGAGGGAAAATGGCAGTGATCACATGCCGCAGTCAGAGCGACACGTCCAGCTCCACGATTGGAGCAAACGCAGGTGCCTTGGAGCCACTAACATGCCTGGAGAAGACAATCCTAGCCTGCTACTGGCCGACTAACACCATTAGCATTGCTAGCTTCACTAGCGCTGTTGGCACTAATAGAACAGAGCATGTATGCCGGCATGTGCGTTTGCGTTTCCCACTGGCGGCCGGCAATCGGCACACCTTCTTACAAGAGTATGTAGACGTACGGAATACGCTCTACACACCGTCGTCGGTGAACCGTTACACTACCATGGCCTGGCTGCCTCTGGACTCTATTGCACCAGAATCCGTCTCAGTCGGACGTTGTTCCAGCGATGCTACTGCTCCTCCCCCGCAGTCTTTCCTCCTGTGCTGCCCGCCAGCACGCCCACTATCTGATCTAAATCTCCCCACGAGGATGGCGTCTTGGGGAAGGAAAACAAAATAACAGCGTCCGCCGCCGATGCACCCAGCGAACGTGGCTTGATCGCCTGGCCTGCAACACTGAGCCGGAGCTCTGTCGCCATGGCGGTCGACATCAAGGTGGAAACAAAAGAGTCTGGTCACGATTCAGTGGCTCCTCTCATTGTTGACGCGACCGAAGCTGTTCTTGTCCTAGGTATCACTCAAGGTGTCTCTCACGTTCTGTCAGGTCTTGGAGTTCGCCTACGTCCATTTCCGCGTTTGCGTCAGGGTTTGGGTCACGGTCTGTACCGTTGGGTTCTGCCTCCGCAACATCACCTCTCCTCTTCTTGGCTGTTCGTTTGTAGTTAAAGAAGGACCAGAACAGCAGAGCATTCACACAAATCAGCACATACAGCCTCACAGTAATGAATAGGATCAGGTCATGCGAGTTCGCGAGAAATGATCTAGTGAATACCTGACTGATGTCTCCATTTGTATAGCTGGACAAAGCATTCGGTCCCATAACACAAAAGGTCCACTGTTACACCCACCAAGGCTCGTCGGAGGGTGATGTTCCAAACGGCCACACCAAAGATGAGCACACTCAGGCTCATGAACACCTCGGTGGTGACAAGAGGTGCTTCGATGGCGTACGAAGTCTGCGATAGATCCAGCGCCGACCCCGAGAAGATTCGCGTATCTGTAGAATGAGATGGACCACTGCGACGATAGGCAATGTAAGGCCAGTGATCAAGTCGGCATTGATGCTATCCGTGGTCCGCTGGCGCCTATGCAGGGTCCAGGATATCAGGCAGGCCATCAGGGTCAGATACCATCCACGTAGAGCATGTTGATTTGCTAACAGCAGATCATTCTGGTTGGTAACTGCTAACATTGGACGCGAATGCTGAATGATATGAGCATCCCTGGCCTTGTCTTGCCTGTGTATCTAGTGTTGGCTCTCACCTACAAGAGACCTGTTCAACACTCAGGGGCTCGGGTGCGGAGAAACATTTTTGCGGGTGCGGAGGGACAACGCGGAGGCATCAACTGGCGGACTTGAGCCTGCGTCCACCACGACACGGACACGAACAAACACCAACACCGACACCGACACCGACAAAGCCTCGGACGTGCCAGGGGAGTCGTCTCATCTGATCTGGGCTCGATTATTTGTGTTAAACTGGGCTCATCCAACTGCGCGTGCCTCTCTAGAAGCCAGCCATGGCCACTGAACACTGAGCACGTAAAGTCAATGCCGCCATGGACTCTCAGCAATACTCTGCGGCATCCCATCCATCAGACCAGGCCGGGCGGTCGATATTCCCCAAGGGCCCCGTCTTCAGCCTGGATGATTTCTCCAGCCGAGACTTCATAGCCAAAGACTTCATCGAGTCCCTGACCGAGAGTGCACAACCATCTAATCGCCGATCACACGGGATCGACGCCCCTTTCGACCCCAAACCTCTAATTCGAACCTTTGAACAAGCCGCGCGACGGCTTGATGAACTCTCGGGAGAACTGGAGCAGCGAGAAAACGAACTCTCCGCTGCAGTTAGGAGAGCGGAAGCGCAACATGCCGGCAACACCGAAACACTGGGGCGGAAGCTCAACCAGACCATTGAGAGTTTTCGAAAACTCGACACCTCGTTGAATTCGGACCGTGGTGAGAAATGGGGTGGCAACGTCGCCGTGGAGACCGGTCGTCGGATCGAAGAGCTCGATCGGCAGAGAACAAAAGCCTTGGATGCACACTTCTTGATCGAGTGCTGGGATGAGGTCAGCAACCGAGGCGAGCTTACGCTACTGGAGAATTTGAGGCGCTCTGGCACTGGCGAGGGAAAGATCAGATCCGCCAATATAGCCCGGCAGCTGCTTCGAATCAGCCAGAGGCTCGATCCGAAAAGCCACGGGCAGTCCAACGGCGTGTCGCCGCAATCGGGCGGAATCACAAACGGGGTGACCGGGAGCGGGAGCGGGAGCAGGAACTTCAACACGCGAGAAGTCATTGAAAGATTCATTGAAACACTGGAGAATGACATGCTCAAGCTATTTGATGATTTCTACAGACGCCAGAATTTCGAAGAGATGAAGAACTGCGCGATCGTGTTGCAAGACTTTAACGGAGGCGCATCTGTGCAGGCGGCTTTCGTGAATCAGCACCAGTTCTTCATCGACAGGAGCAATCTTGTGACAGACGAGATCGGCGGCGATCAAGAAACTTGGATGCGACTGTCCGACCCCGACGCCGACCTTCCTGGGGTTGAACCTGGCCTTCAGTCGCTGATCGATGAAGTCAAGGTTGTGGTCCAAGAAGAGTCGGCAATCATCAAGAGAGCCTTCCCATACCCGGAACAAGTACTGGGGAAATTCGTGCAGAGAGTGTTTCAGCAGTCGATCCAGCAAAGACTCGAACTGGTGCTGGAGAAAGCTGAGTCGGAATCCACTCTCGCATATCTAAGATCGCTGCAGGCGGCGAGAAGCTACATCAGCATTCTAGTGGACGACCTGAAAGCACATGGCTTGACCGAGCACCCGGAATCCGTCACCTCTCAAACCAGTCAACTGCTAGATCAGCAGCTCGACGAGCTCTTCACACCCTACTTCGGAGGATCGGCTTACATTGATAAAGAAAAGCACAACCTACAAGAACTGTACAAATCACTTTTGTTCAAATTCGAGCTGTTCCATTCTCGCCGGCAGAAAGAGCCCAAGACATATCTGGCGTCGCTGAGGAATCGTGGTCAAGAACTGCTCGCCTCGGCGCGAGAGGCCACGGACGCGTACGTGAAGAGCCTAGACTTGGAGAAAATGTCTTCGACACAAAAAAGAATCCTCCTGTCTGTTGCGGGCCTCAAGAACACAGACAAGGCCCAGCCGGACGTCGAGCTGTCCGAAGAGGATGGCAGGTTGCACGTGGCGTTTGCGAAAAGAATGCTGAAGTGGCTAGCCGAGGGAGTGCGAAGAGGCCTTGAGCTTGGGGGCGGTTCCGAGACGCCCAAAGACGTGGCGGCCCTGTTGAACCTGATCCTCAAGAACCTGCTGGAGCTGTATGTCGAAGTGGCTCTGGAGGCGGCGGCGGACAGTGCGTCAACGGCCGAGACGTCCAAGCGAGAGCAACCCGACCTGTCGTACCTGAGCATTTTACGGACGGCAGTACACATCACGCACCTTGTGCAAAGCTGCGTCAACACGCTGCTCATCCCTCTAGCCGGGTCGAGTCTGACGACGCGGCGGGAAATGGAGAAGAGCACGCGGGCGGCGGTGGCGCGGATCGAAGACCAAATCAACACGATCGAGCAACAGAGCATCGACGCCGTGCTCAACTGGACCACGCGGCTCCTGTCGAACCAGAACCGAAACGACTTCCGCCCACGGGCGGAGACGGAAGCCGAAGCGGCGGCGCTCGAGCAGGCGCAGACGGCGACGTGCGACAGCGTGTGCCGCTTCCTAGCTCTCTTCCACGACACAGCAGCCGAGGCCTTTGACGGCGCCAACCTGCACGCCCTGCTGACCGAGGTGGCCGTCGGCTTCCGCGCCCAGCTCCTGCAGCACTTCACCAAGTTCCAGGTCAACCGCATCGGCGGCGTCATGCTGGCCCGCGACATGAGCCGCTACGTGCAGCTGCTGCGCTCCTGGGATCTCGACGACCCCTTCCACGCAAGCCTCGAGGTGCTGACCGAGATTGCGAGCATTTTCGTCCTGCTGCCCGACGCCCTCAAGGACCGCCTGCGAGCCCAGGTCCTGGCCAATCTCGGCAAGGAGAATCTGCGGCCCTATCTGCTGAAACGGGACGACTATATGGAAGTAGGCATGCAGAGTCTGCTTCATTCACTGTGAATGTTGAATGTTGAATGGTGATTAACGACCACATCATGCGTACATGATATTGGACATTGGACAGTGGACATTGGACATTGATCTTGTCATGCCAGTTGGAACCATGCAATGTACGGATATCTCGACTGCAATTGCAACTACAACTAACCGCCCGGGAGAGGGAGAGGGAGACGTGTTGGCTGCAGTGGCACACTGGTACAATGCACGCAGGCTGTCCAGGACATTTTCTTTGTGTTTCAGCCAGCGTAGTACCACATACCACACTGTACGTGCCTGTATCCAGTGTACCTACAGTAATAAGGTACCTATGCACGGAGTTACCATGCCTGGATCTTGGTGCTGGTTTGAGTGGCGTACTAGTATATACTGCAATACAAGCATCGTCTCGGGACAACGATACCCACGATACAAATAGACTCTATCTATAGAACTGTTGTACACCGTGTGATCAGCCCGTTTTGTTCTTTCTTTGTACATCCCAATCTTGGGTTGTGCTTCTGTACATGTCAAGCGCACACACAGTCTCCTCTCCTTCTCTCCCTTCTTTCCTCTTCTTCCACTCTTTTCTGCACAGCACAACACAACACAATTCAGACCAACCCATGCATTTGTCCACTGGACTCCCCGAAAATGAAAGGGTAAAATCAAATCGCCCAACGCCATCCAATTCATGCCAAGTATAGGTACGCTAGTCCGCACTGCGCCATCCCATGCCACAGAATGCTTTGTAAATGCTCGAGGCAGATAACTCCATCATTGCATCGCCCACATGCAAGCGATCTTTGAAACCGAACCTCATTGATCACTAGGAGACCTGATTGAGCCGGTCGCCGATTGCCAATACACTCGATGGATCTGAGAGAGGGTGTCTCAACGGGGCCTGGGTAGCTGATTGCATGTTCCCTCCCTTCTTCCTTTGTCTCTTTTTCATTCTATCTCTCTTAGATTTTGAACCCATAGCCCGCCATGCAGTCTTTGTACCGCGCGACCATGCCCTTGCAGTCTTCCTGGGGGTCGTCGGCCCGCGAGAACAGCATGCACTCGTCACGCTGGGCCTTTTCGTCTTTGCATACGCAGCAGGGCTGGAGAAGGAGAATGTCAGCCAGGGGGACAGGACACAATCAAGATCGCAGGAAGAGGGAGGCAGAAACAACAGACCTTGACTTTCTCCACCTCGCCCGCCGGCTTGAGGTCTGCGGCAAGATTCTTCGGGCTCGATGGCTGCGTGACTATGAGTGCAATGGCTTACGTTAGCTCAATGTCTTCAATGTGAGTTTGAACTTGGAGACATAGAATCAACAGTCGCCGCTCAGACGGTCATGGTGCTGCGTCGACGGTAGAGAGCAGATGGTGTCCAGTGATCAGCAACGGTCCTGGTCTACTCCAAGGGCCACGGTATCGACCATGTACAGCTCCATCCGCTTCTAGAGGTTCCGAGCATCCGCCTCTTCTGTTGCTGCTGCACGAGACCACGGGGGAAAAGGACGGACAGACCGGTACGTACCGGCCGCAGGCTGCGCAGGAGTGGGCGAGGAGCTGAACCAGCCCATTGTCGCTTCGCTGACTTGATTGGTTGGTCGACTAAGTAGCGACTAAGAGCGAGAGAGCAGAAAGTACCCTCGAAAGTGTGAAGCTTGATGAGTACGGAATGGATGGGATGGGATGAGAAATATATCCAGATGAGGAATTGGAGTTGGAGAACTACGCAATGCGCGCAACGGAGACTTAATAATCCAAAATATGGGTAATCAACTGGTCTCCTCACGTGCCCGAAAGTTCCCGCAGCCTTGTCCGCACCAGGCTGCATCTCCAGAATATACCTAGGTACTGTTCGGGAGGCCTGATACAGTCTAGTGCAACGAAGGTATCTCAGATTCAATGCAGCTATCAATACTAGTACAGAGCAGCAGCATTCCCAGGCTTTGCAGCGGTCCAGATCCCAAGGCACCAAAATCTCGGTGGCGCAGACCTGACCTCGCACCGGGCCTCCCTCACCCAGGAACGGCATTACCAGTATTGCCCGCGGTGTGCGGCAAAGTCGCTCATCTCTTCCGCTTTCTGCCACTTTTGTCTTCGTCATCCATCAAACCCCCACGGTCTTCTTTCTTGGCCTTTTTTTCCATCTCGTCCCAGTCTTCTCCCTCGTCACTCAGCCCGCTGTCCGCCTCTCCTTCATCATCACTGGCGCTGGCATCATCGTCAAATTCGCTGTCTTCATCGCTATCCGATTCACTGGCAGCAGCCAGATCTGAGTCGCTCATCTCGAACGCACTTTCCTCTTCGGATTCTTCCTCTTGTTCTGAATCAGTATCGGTGGCGAGGAAGTTCCAACCGCCATCCTTAAAGAACTGATGCGGGTCCATGGTAACAGTCTTCATGATAGTGCTCCAGTTGAGATTGAGTGGACCTTCAGTGTAGGCGATGTCGACACTGTCAAGCCACTCCTTGATGCGATCGAGGAATTCGACCGGAATGGTATTGATGTGAGTCGGCGGCCGATGGAAGTCCTTGTAGACAAAGACGAGATCGAAATTCTTGAGACCAAACTGCAAGAGAAGTCAGTGCCGGGTCTACGGCGGAAAGAGTATCACTTACCTGTATTCTTTCGAGATGGGCAACCTCGATTTCATCAAGCGTGATGACGGTGAAGGGTGGTTCGGTCAATTGAACCAAGGCGTCTGTAGTTGGCGCCATAAGCACATTGCTGCGGTTGGGGACACCGTTGAAACTGAGTTCTCTGAAGGGGATATCGACCGCAATGTTGTAGTCACGAGCAGCATCCGATATTTTCTCGGCAAATCCCTTGAAGAGTCGATCAAGTTCTGCTCTCCGTCTTCGCTCTTCCTGTTCTTGCTCAAACTCCTCCTCATCACCATAGCGATGCTTTCGCTTCCGGTTTCCTGTCTCATCGAAGGCCATGTCCGTGGCTTCTCGATAGAACTGAACATCTCTGGTCTTGCGTTTCCCGATGATGATGGGGTTTTTGAGATGGACATGGATGAGCACAATCAATTCACCAACGCAAGGTTGGAAAAAGAGGTGCTTGACGTTCGAAAAGACGACGTCGACATGGTCATTGCGCAACGGCGAGATATATCGAAGACCGTTCTGATGTATCTCAACTTCACCGGGAACGCGCTTGCCGTCTTGGGCAGGTCGGAGGTAGACATCGCTCAGTCGGATTGGTCGACGATTGCGGATCTCAATTAACTTGTCTTGCTCGACCACATCTTCCATTTCCTTCTTCTCCTGCTCACGGCGAACAGCCGACTTTCGTAGTTCGGTGATTTGTGCCGACACTTCAGAGAGACGATCTTGATCCTTGGACCGAACGGTGAGCGATCGGATGAAATGCGCTTGGGGATCTTCAAAGGGCTGATCATCCTTGCGCCCGACCCCTTGACCAGGCGACAGAAAATTGAATCGCAAGTGTGTATACTCGCCTTCATCTGACTTGCTAACATTCTTGATCGTGTTGATATGGAATGGCACAGGTCGACCCATGATCGGGAGGATGACAGTCGAAGCTTTGGTGTCGACCCAGACGATCAAATCCTTGGTGCGTGAGGGAAGCTGGCCCTCACGTTTATAGGATTCAAACTTTTTGAACTTCTTCTCGTTCTCGCCGTTCATATCGCCTGTAGCTTCCGCATACTTATCGAGACCTTCGCGTTGCTTCCTGGCTGCGAGCTCCTTCTGGTGCTCTCGTCGGCGGGCTTCTTCTTCCTCCTTGGCATTGTCTTGCCTATTTGCGCCGCGAAGTCGGGTCGATTTGATGTTTGAGGTCACGATAGCACTAGTACCAGGCTTCTTAGTCTTTTCCTGTTTGGGCTTTGTCTCTTCCTCGTCATCCTTGAAATAGAATTCGATGGAATCGAGGTCTGTAAGCGCCTCTTTGGTGAAGACCACTGGCTCGCCCCGGGTAACTCTCACAGTATCCATCAAGACCAGGGTATAGTTGGCACCCTTCTTGTCTTGGGGCTTGTCGTTGGTCAGGTCGGAGAGACTCGTAGTGACACTGACTGTCATGCCGTCCTTGAGGGTTTTCGTATTCTTGCCATTTAAGACGAACTTGGAATCTCGAACCTCGATCCCGATGGCGGTTCCGACGTCTTTGGCGAAATGTTTCTCCAGCTCAGGCCTCTTGGACTTCACAACGCCCAAGGCCTTATTGTAGACGTCTTTGATCACGGCGCCATCCTTGATTTCCTTCATCGCTGCCTCGTGAGCAGCGAGAAGGATCTTGTAATTCGCCGTCTGGGATTTACTGGGATCAATCAGATATGTTCTTGCCAGGATCGAGCAGTAAGTCTTGTATCTGAAGCCCAGTCCGGCAACGATGCATCCCGAGTGAAGGTTTTCGTCATTCGGCTGGGCATTTACTCTCAGGTCGTATTGGCCGCCACTCTGCACAACAGGGCCATAGGCCCAGTCTAATTGCTGAGTGTCGAAATCCGACGGGAGTTTGGAAACACCCTTGAAGAATTTGGTATCATCGATCTTCTTTGTCAGCCGATCGGAGAGAGTCCGATGGCTGACTCTCTTTTCTTGATCGAGCACCTCTGACATCTCGTCGACCCAATAATCCGTGATCACAGCGCTTGCCGCTCGTGCGGCGGTGCGCATTGCTCTCAGCTCGTTCTCGTCCTTGACGGCGAAAGCGGTGGAAAGAGCACTGGATACGTCGACCTCTTCGACCTCTTTCGAGATATCGCCGTACATCTTGAGCCACTCGTCGACGAATGGTCCATGAGCTTCGGCCTTTGGAATGATGCCCACTTTCTTACCGGCGCCCTTGATGATATCGATACACTTTTCGAACGCCTGCGTCCGCGTCTCAGGCTGCTTCATATGGACAGTGAGGATTTCGATGGGGATTTTGCCGTTTTTGAGGTTTTGCAGGTGCTTAGCTGAGCGAACGTCAGTAAACAGCCAAAGGTGCCAACGGATGCGCGTAACTAACCCTTTTTCTCAGTGGTAACCACATATAAGGTAGCAGGCGTGAAGACCAGCAGGGTAGCGGGGAATTCATAACCTAGCAACCAGAACTGTAAGACGTGGTCAGTCAGTCAGCCGCAGTTTCCGCAGACAGGGTCTAGATGGTGCGCTTACATGGACAGCATTGTTCTTGACATATTGGGTGTCTTGATCGGCTTTACCAGTCAAGACGACGATCGAGTCTGCGCCACCAAAGGACCCATCTCCCGATCTTTTGTCGGACTTCCAGGCATTGTATAGAGTGGAGAGGCGGTCGAAGAAGGTGTCGGCATTGATGACAATGTCGCTCATGTTTGCTACCTGCCTCGACCCAGGCTAGCTAGAGATGAAGGAGGATGCTGACGTCTGAAGGTGCTGCTCGCGCAGCTGCGATGGCTGAGAACAGACAGTGAGGGTGACGATGACGAGAGATGTCTAGTCAGAGACAAGGCGAACAAGACGTGAATGTGAGAAGAATGGGAGTGCGATGTGGCCTAACTAGGGTCGTAGGAAGCGTGAAGATCAAGTCACTTTCAGTCGTGGTCGGAATCTTTTTGGTTGCTGCGATGCGCCTCTCAACCAGGCAGGACTTACGGCCTACAGTGCCGATTACAGACTGGAGTGAAAGGCCGATTAACGCGAACCAGTCACGGTCTTGGCGCGACGCGCTCTTCTGCCTGGCGCGTCCAACTGATGAGCTTCAGCTTCAAGTTGACAGCCGATGTGTGGCTGATTTCTACCTACACTGAACAACACAGCTGCATGCCACCGTGAGCCTGGCAAACCGTCCCAAATACCTCTAGAGTCTACATATCTCACCCACCTCTCTTGGGTCTATTCGGTCACCGGTCACCGTCCAGGTTTGTTCTCCCCGCTGTCTGACCCGGGCTTGCAGTTCAAGGTGCCTAAACATGCCATTGATCACCGACTCTGAATCCTTCTGGGAACGGATCTGTGGGATCGAGCACGATTTCCTTGAACCCGGTGATCCAGCCTCTCCCCTTCACAGTGGGTAGAATGGCGTCGTACTCACCCACCTTGGTCGTGCCTCGAATGTGGTTGACGAACTCGGTTCCGATGATGCTCTTGTGGCGGAACGTCTCGCCTACTTGGAGTTGTCCTCTCGCGTGTAGCACTGCCATTCGAGCACATGTCCCTGTCCCGCAAGGGCTGCGGTCAAATCTTCCAGGAGATACCACGACCGTGTTGACGGCGGCCTTACCGTCCGCCCCGTTGTCTTGGAGCGGATGGGTCCATCCGAAGTTTGACACACCGCGAATTGCTGGGTTTTCCGGATGCACCGGGGTATATTGGGCTTGAACTGCTCGTTTAATCCGTTCCCCAAGCTCAATCAACTGAGGCCCCTGACTGTTCTCAATCGTGAGGTTGCATGCACCCGCGTCGACAAGAGCGAACATCATCCCGCCCCAGGCAATATCGACCGAAACCACTCCCAGCCCAGGCACATGTATTTGCTTGTCCAGGGCGAAAACGAAGGACGGAACATTGTCGAAAGCGACGGATTTGCATTTCCCAGCCTCGCACTCGGCTGTTATGCCGACCAAGCCGGCCGCCGTGTCGAGATTGAACTGCGTCACTGGCTCTTGCATCGGTATCATGCCGGTCTCTAACAAGACGGTCGCGGTACAGATCGTGTTAGATCCGGACATAGGTGCATATTCGTCGCTCTCCATGATCAAGAAGCCCGCGTCTGCACGAGGGTCGCAGGGCGGTAACACAAGGTTCGTATTCATCGACGACCGACCGCGAGGCTCGTTGAGAAGCAGTTTGCGAAGACTGTCCTTCTTGGTCCAGAAGTACTGCATCTTCTCGTACATGGAACTACATCCAGGGGCATCTAGGACGCCTCCCACGATGACATCGCCCACCTCTCCTTCGGCGTGACATCCCACGACTGATACCGTGCGAAGGGACCTCATGTTGGGAATGAAGATATGACAGGTCTCTTGCCCTGCCAGGTGGTCAATCGTTACAATCTAAATGTGCCTCAGAAGATAGTATCGGATTTCTCCGCATGTTGTCTATCAGTCCTAAGCTGGCTGGTTGGGTTTAAGTCTGTTATCACGCCCTTCGATTTGTACCCTGCTGATCATCTCCAAGTCTGAATCTCGGAAAGCGGATGGCCTTCATCCTGGGCCGAATTGCCCTCGTTAAGACTCTTGTCAGAAGGAATTGCCCTCCAGGTATACGTCTGCAAAACCGCCAACAACCGCAAATCTAAGTCAACAGAATGTCATACCCTTCCTTTGTGATCCTGATCTCATCCCCACTCAGGCCGTATTTCCTGCGCACCAATTCGAAAATGATCAACCCGGTGCTGGTGCTGGGAACCTGGCGGATCGTGAACCACCAGAATCCTCTAAAAAGCCATCTCCTCATCCCACCGATTTGGCCGGCTTGTTGTTGAGCTTGCCTCCGTGTTTCTTGATATGCGTGGTAGTAGGCGCGAAGCATGCGTCCCCTACTGGCCGAGGGGGAACGTTGGAGCTGGGTGGCGTGCTTGTCTAGATCTTCAAGCCGTTCGTAATGCAGCGTCTGAAATGTTGATAACGGATACAACACCACCTGTTGGGTCACGGAGGCCGTCATGCCAGCCAGCATGAGAAAAGCCGGTTCGAGCGCATAATGGGGCCTGATGACCGCCGTCGGCTGGCTTTCCGTCGCGGCCGTGCCTCTTTTGTGAGCAAGCATGTCCACGTCGGCTCCCCCGAGGGCTCCATAATACCATCGCACGAACGAGTAGTAACCCTGAGCCTTGACATATTCGAAGGTCGAGAAAAAGATGCCTGAACCAAAGCTGTCCTTCAGGAATGAGATGCCCCAACCGGCAAAAATGCCACGAAGACCAATCTCGTGCAATTTGCCCCGGCAGTACTGCCACATGGTCTTGTTCTGGTACTTCTCCCCTCTCTGCTCAAACCTCACCTGGAGTGCATCCCATGGCGCTGCGAGCACGCTTTGGAGCGTCCCTGCGGCAAATCCGGCAGCGAAGGTCGCGGTCGGTGGGGGAGGAGGAAAGACGGTCTTCGTGGCATGAGCCGAGGGTTCGTGAAGCCGGCCCAGGATATGGAGATATGATGTATACAAGGCTGCTCCGACTGCGACATTGGCGGTCAAGGGCAGGAGGAGCTGCTCGGGAATAAACCTCCATCCGTAGTGTTTGATGGCATGGGCAAGGATCCCCGGCGTCGTGCTTCTCCAGGAGAAGCGCCCGTCCTGGACATCTGGGTTGATGGATCTCGCATACGCCTAGTAGAAAGAAATATGTTAGCTTAGCCGCGACAGGCCACGAAAGCTGTGGGACAGTCACAACGCACGAGATAGTCAACTCTTGTCCTGAAGAACGCCTTGACAGGCGCGCGAAAGTAGAAGGCTACAACCTGCGCGGTAACGGCACGCACGCCGGCCGCAGACGCTCCCGTGGTCGCATTGCTCTTGGAATCTTTGAAGACGGGCGGCGAGCTGTCGGGGATCACAGGAAGGATGCCCTCGAAGTCGGAGAGATCGTCATCGAGGGACATGCTTTTTGTATCGCATCCATCATTCAAGCCGTCATCGCCCTCTCTGCAGGCGAACGCTGCACGGAAAAGCAAGTCGTGGGAATTCCAGATTTGCGTCTGGCTGTTAAGAAAGGACGTTGCTGGTGCTAGGAGGATATCCAAGTACGGAGTAAAATTAATATTATATTCCACACGCACTCATGTCCTGACGGGAATCCCCGCGAGGCCGACGTCGCATGTGCTTGATTTACTTCATATACATGATTGAATCTCAATGAAACCAACGTCGAACAAATGGGTATCTTGTATTCATTAACGACGAATTATCATACAATCATGAACGGCAATTTGTCTATTGTCGTCCGCGGGGTCTTACAAGCTCTCCGTCGCTCCAGTTGCGTCGCCGTTAGAGAGATCTTAACACGCTTCAATTCAAGCGGACTCTGGCCACTGTGGTCATAGATCAATCCTGGTCTTCCAGTCAATCTTCTCCTTCTCCGCCCACTCTTCAAGGAATGAAACGCTGAACCTTGCAGCTTCAAAAGCGGTGGTATTGGTGTCCATCGGCAGAGAGAAATCTTTGGAGATTTTCGAAGGCGAAAGTTTCTCCTGGAATCTAACGCTGGTGTCTTCTGTTCGCTTAGACCAGGTGTTGGGATACTCGCGCTTCAACAGATCGAGAGAGAGATACCGCGAGCCATCAAGCCAAGCAGTCTGCAATTCGCGCACATTATGAACGAGGTCGTCTCTGAATTCCACATAACGCTTCTTGTACTTCTCGCTGTCTTCATTCGTCTTCGTATTGCCATCACTGCCAGGGGTTGGTGCTGAGTTGCAATAGTCCCCGGGTAAGGGATCGCGTGCGAGCCGATCCATGTCATACTTTTGGATGTGTTGCCGGCAGACTGCTCCAAGCTGAACCACCAGACCATGTAGATGTGGGAACTTTCTCGACGCGCGGAAAACGAAGATGTGGTAGAGGATGATCGACCTCCATCCAGGATCAACACCTGGACGGGTATGAGATTGTGCAGCAATGTTTATCATGAAACAGAGTAGCGCTTCTATTAATATTAGAACCGCTTTGGCAGACTGACCGGGGGGTGAATCGCTGTCTGAGCTTGGAAGCATTGATGATCCTTCGTGCTTGAGGGTTCTGCCCAGAGTGAAGAACCTCTGGTTGAGGTTGGTCCATTGTTGGCGTTCTTCATCTCGACTGAGCGAAGACGCCGGAGGCTGAGAAGAAGGCTTGGGGCCTGGCAATGGTGTAGGTACCCGAGCCTTCTCTCCTGAAGGGGTTGGTACATCTAAGCCATCGGACGACTCGACTCGTCGCATTGCTGTAGACTTCAAATCTCTTTTGGGGGTCGAGAAGGCTGATCTCGGCTGGGTTACGAAAGGTGTCCTGCCTGCTGGCGGAATGGGGGTGGTCGGCCGTTTGTCTTCGTCAACATTCAAGTTCGAGGTCTTGGCCTTTTTCAGTGAGGACCCTGGACTGTCTTCTGCTTTGCGTTTCTTCTCGACCTTGGTAATATCGATTGCATCCGTTTGAGATCTGACCTTGGGAGCTGATAGTGGTGCCGTTTCTTTCCTTGACTGAATCTCCGGGGGATTCCGGCTGTCGACTGCGTCTCGTTTGGGCACTTCCTTCTTTGAGCGCGGTGCAAGCTTCAGTAGCGCCTCGACTCGCTTTCGGTTCTTTTTGCCATACTTGAGAATTATGGTGTGTCTTTGTCTGGGGCCGGGACTGGCTCGAGCCCCGTTATGCAACGGTGTACCGGTCTTAACGCCAGTCTTGGAAAGAACTTTTGCACCCAACGCTACTTTGGCAGCATTAGGAGTACCCGGTGCAGAACTGCGGGCCGAGTGCTGACTGCTTGAACGAACTCGACTCCCACCTGCAAACAATCCATTCTTCTCACCAAGCAAATCAGAATCGAGATCCGCTCGGGCGAGGATGGAGCGGACTGGCTCAGTGCGGTGGTGTGGTGCAATGGCAGGACTACCGATTGAGACAGAACCGGGGGAGCTCGCGATGACCGACGCAAGGGAAGGAGGCAAGAGCGGGGACAGTAATTGCGGCAGACCCGTATCCCTTTCTGGGGACGGGAGTGTCGGTGACAACAGCCTGGGCAACTTCATGACTGGAGGTTGCGACTCAAGATTTGACGCTCCCATCTCGACTTTGGAATTTTCGGGCAGCGGTGACAATTTCCTTCTTTTCGCAGCGTGCTGAGGGCTTGCCTGTCGGATTTGCGGACGACTCGAAGGAGAACTCGGGCCGTCCAGACAAGGTATTGTTTGGTCGGAGCCGGAATTGTGCGAATGGACGGGGTGTCCCGGGGAAACAAGTCTATCTTGCCTCTCCTTGTTCTCGGACGGAGCTTCGGCCTCCTCGAGCTTGGAGCCTTCCCTCACTCCCGTCTTCCTTTCCTGTGAAGGTTGTGATTGCGAAGTTGAGTCCGGCGAACCTCTGCCCTTGGTCTTGTAATCTTTCAAACTAATTTTTTTCCGATGTCCAATGTCCGCAGGAGTGTCACGACCACTGGCAGGGACAGTCTTTGGAGAGAGGTCTTCTTGAATAGGGTTTCCTTGGTCGTCCGCCCACCCACCCTCTACTTTCAAAAGGGCCTCGTGCTCACCCTGATGGGGAAGAAAGCTCACGTATTGTATCTGCTCCTCTTGGGCATTAAACGGGGTACCTTCATACCAAGTATTGACGAACCGCGAGCTATGTCGGTAGGGTACGTCGGACGGGACGGAGAGAAGATAAGGCTGTCTTGGAAGGATGTCCTCGCGCAAACGGTACAAGCGTTGATCCAAGTGCGGCGTGAGGTCGACAATGTATGGATGTGTTTCTGGGCTTTGCTTTGTGTCTGGAACTCTTTCAGTAGTGCCGTGGGACATGTTGTCGCAAAGGCGGTCCTATGTTTCCATCACTGGACCTGGCGGCTCCTTCGAGGCGACCAGCTGGGAAGCAAAAGCTGTGGACATGGATGCTCTAGTAATTAACCCATCACATCTTCCGACAGACACTGTCCTTTGTATAATCTTATGGTCAAGTGCTATTCTTGCGTTGTAATGTGTAATGTGTGTCGCGTGCAGCCCGGCTGGGGCGATGTGATGACACTAGAAGGCGGCCGTCGGGAACGGGTGATAGATCTGGTATTTGTCGCGCAGAGTTGAGGTCTTAGGTAGGGCGACTGACAAGGTAACAGCACCCAGTGTTTGGAGCAATTCGTCAACGGAAGGCAGCGGCGGACGGTGCTGGCACGGGAGACGATTGAGAAGACTGAAGAAAGGGATAGAGAGTTACACGCTTGCTGCCAATTGCGCGGGCCCTGATGAATGAGAATTGGAATGGTGGATGAGCGGCGCCGAGTCTGACGAGGAGAGAGAGGCAGTTTGGATGAGAAGAGAACTCCGCGCTCAGTCCCAACTGCTTAATGGTCTAGCATCAAGTGGCTTTGGGGAGCTGCTTGAACCCGACCATGAACGAGCGAGTTCCAAAGAGTGCGGGCGTAAGTTGATTGCGGGAGGATTCAATGAGGAATGGGACCCGGCTCTTTGTCTGCTCCACGCTCTACTAAATTTGATACTAAGCAAATACTTCTCGAGTCTCCCATTCATCTTTATTCATCATTATACACACTGACATTCTATCCACGCAGTCTCAGTCGTGGGTCCAATTCAGTTCAGCCTCTCAACCGTATCCTCTCACGTCAATCTCCTACTTGCTGAAGTAGATGCCGAAGAGTATTGCATCCCCCAAGCCGTAGTGCACCTCGTTCAAGGCACAAGTATATATATGTGCAGTGGCCAAAGCCAGCTGGCGCAATCGTCGTCGGCTTTATGGTCTGGCCGCCGTGCCCCCTGAAACACCGGAGATGTGCAGGCTCGATGCCTCTATATCTATATGACGGGTCTGCGACCTTGTCCTAGTCCTCGTCCTGTCCAACCTTCCCGTACTGCCCTCTAGCACTGCCTTCTTGTTGTGATCTTGAGACCATCCGCCCGATCCATCCTCCAATTCCTTCGCCGTTTTGCCCTCTTATCTGGGGTCTGCCGTCAGCACCGAGTCGGACGTCAGGGGGGTCAATATCCAGGCCAGGAATTGCATCATTGGCCGAGAAGATGCCTGGTTGATTTGGGGCACCGCCTCTGATATCAATGGAAGAGGGTGATCCAATTCCTGCGAGAGATCCTCGCTCGGCCTGAGTCGATGGCGTGGGCATGGCCGTCGTAGCGTCTCCAAAGAGCGCATTCATATCTTCGAGTCGAACATTGGCAGTCTCTGGGTAGATAAAATATACTAGACAGGGTTAGCTACCTGAGTACCTTGACCATGATGGATCGATCTCACCAAGAACGAAGCTGACAGCGCAAAAGAAAGCGTGAAGGAGATACAATCTCCACTTGATGGCGCCTTGGAGGACTGGCGTGAGCTCGCCCACCAGAAAGTTGAATGCCCAGTTGCTGGCAGTGCTCAAACTCGCTCCTTTAGCCCGAATGCTGAGAGGCAGGATTTCCGGAGGATACAACCATGGAATCGGTCCCCAACTTGCACCAAAGGAAGCGTTATAGATCATGACAAAGACGACGACCAATGCAGGGGTCCACCTGATGTCGATGAAGATGAAGTAAGATATGAGCGACAAAGAAATGATCATGGCGACCGCTCCGGACAGCAGAATCGGTCGTCGTCCCCATCTATCAACCAAATACCATGGCGGTATGGTAGATGCCAGATATGAAATCGCGTTGATACCAGTCATCAGGATAGCATCTCGTCCCATCCATCCAGCTGATTCAAAGACGAGAGGCGCGTAGTAAGAGATGACATTGATCCCGTTTAGTTGGGCAAATGCCTGGGCGGACATGGCAATGAAGACGCGTTTGTAGTAACGCCTGAACATATCACTGTACGACCGTTCTCCTTCCTGACGTTGTAGAAGGACATTCATCTTGATTTCCCGGAATTCTTGGCGAGCTTTGGCATTATGGATGTCCCCTTTGCCGTAAAGGTTGGCGATGACAATGATGCCCTCTTCGTCGTGGTCATTATCTAGGAGCCATCTGGATCATAAAGGTCAGTCTGAAATAATGCTTCTTGCCCAGCAATGCATCTCACCTCGGGGATTCACAAATGATTAAGCTGCCAAATCCAAGAAGCGCCCCCATCGCACATTGCATCAACAAGGGGATCCTCCAAGAATAATCGCTTTCGATGTAACTGCAAAAGTAGTCGACCCAAACACTTGCAGCGTAGCCAGTAATGTTGCCCGTGAACTCTATACACGCCAACTTGCCTCTATTATGCGGAGGGCTGATTTCGGATTGGTAGACGGGAACGATGGTTGAAAGGGCACCGACCCCAAGCCCAGCAATCAATCTTCCTACCATCATCATTGGCATTCCGTTGGCAAAGGTCTGGCACATGCCGCCAACAAAGAAGATCATGGAGCCATAAAGAATGGTCCGCCGACGGCCGATAATGTCGCCTATGCGTCCGACACCCAGTGATGAGACGAGTGCACCAATTTCAAGAATGGCAACCATAGTTCCGACCTCTGCAGGGCCAGGTTGGTTGAAGTAGTCTCTGAAGAAAGGACCGCTTTTTCCAATGGTCAGTGACGGGTACTGTACACTAGGAAGAACTGCACATACGTAATAATGCCCGACATAACGCCCTGATCGTAACCAAAAAGAAATACGCCCAGAGACACAAAAACACTGGTAAAGTACCTATATCATTCTGGTCAGCGGTCCGTTGACATGGCGTACTCATACGCCGCTCAATCTTACAATAAAGGCTTCCCGACCAGGCCCTTGGTCCTGGCAGCTTGGGGGTCACCAGGAGACATTATGAGGGCTAACAGTCTTTCTGATTTGGGGATAAGCCTCGGTGGAGGGTCCGGAATGAAGATGGCCTCTTTCGTTATATCAAACGGAGCCTCGGTTCTCTCGTGGTGGTCTTGTGCACGAAAATTGACTCTCTTCTTCCGTCCTCCACCGTGACCTGGGTGTTTAAGACTTTGACCTTCCCGTGTCAGAGAATGGAGCTCAATCCGATACGGATCTTCGTCGTTGGCAAGCTGCTCTGCGAGGTCTCCGGTGTCGCTCCACAAGGAAAAGTCGTCGGACTCGGTGCCGGAGGAGTACGATGCTCGCCGGTAGCCTTCCCCCTTCTCGTTTTCTATTGTCAGCGGCACGGTCGAAGTATGACTCTGGACCTCAGACCGCAAACGGGAGGAGTGCGAGCGGTGGTGGAGGAGGGATTCGGGGTATTCTTGAGGAGATGGAATGGTGCCGGTGTCCAGAGGGCCGTCCTGCGACTGGCCCTTCCTTGCAAGTCCAAGGTGATGTTCAGATTTTTCCGTGACCGCGTGTCCAACAGGTGAAGTCTCGTGGTGCTCGGTTGGGATGTGGGTCAGGTAGAGCGGTGGCAGAGGGTGTGAATCGGGTTAAGGATCACAGGAAGAGAGGGACACGACTGGCGCGGTCAATGGCGAGGGCATGAGGTCGTTGATGCCGAGAAAAGCGGAGCATGAGAAGATCAGAAGCAATAAAGCCACCACAGTGCCGAATGATAGAGCAGCCTTCTGAAAGGACAGCAGACAACTATCAGCTGCAGATTGGAGAAGATGCAAGCTGTGAGAACAAAGGGAATAGGTGGACACATGAGATATGACTTGATGGATGCCAACACAGATTAGAGGACGCAAGGATATCCAGTCAAGCGAAGATCTGAGCACTTTCGGGCTTCCCCATAATACGTGCCTACCTGGGACGCCCGAACATCCAGCCGGGAGCCCCTAGCCTTCGGGGTCGTAAGGGTCTTATAGGCCTGAAATGATATTACCCAGGGGTCTCCACAGCCCATGTAAGCCCCCGAGAAAGCCCCCAGTTGGAGCCTGAAAGAGTGGTCTTTGGCCAATCTAAAGTGCCTGCTCTCTTCACCTACCCTTTCTACCTACCTAGGTAGTTCACCAACAACGGAATCCTTTTAGCCATGATACTGTATGACACCCAAAGACCTCGGAATCTGTAATAAGGCAACCTGCTCATGTGACGTAGGAGCATGTGACCTGTGCACGTGATGATCGACTGCACCTAGTACTATCTACTCCGTCGAGTTGGCCCATGGTCCATATGCTCCGCCTAGGTGCCGCCTATTATTAAAACGGCGAGTTCTGACCCCCAATTCAACCCGCTCGACCCAATGCCAAGCTGCCGGCGGGTCAACGCGTTTTTTATCTGCAACTTTTTCGACGCCATCGAGGGGATCATGGACATAGATATGTGACTGGCACAGACCGGCAGCCCTTTAGCCAGCAAGGGACAACTCAGCCAGACTTTTGGCAACGGTGCAAGTTGTCTATGTGACCACCTGTTGCGTCGTCATAGTATGAACAGCTGACAGGCCAAGTCGATTTACAACCAGCCAGGCATCATTGTGACTGGGCTTATGACTGAATAGTGTGGTGGAAGGTCAGGTTCTTTTTCATTCTGGTCATGAGCTTGAGAAGATCGGAGCAGTAAGCCAAAGACTGCAAGCGTCGCCCCAAACCTGAAGCAAATCCGTTCACAATGGCGTCCTCCCAGGCCTGTACCATTCCTGGCGGCTCGGCCTATTCCGAGTTTCGTCGCCAGGCTCTGGCCTCTCTCATCGGCGCAAATGAGGTCCAGGGACAATATATTCACTATGTCGAACTCGAAGCACCCCTAGATGCTGAGAGTCACGCATTTTTGGAGAAGCTGTTGACCAACGGCCAGCATGTGCAGGCGCAGGAAAAGGAAACTAGCTCATCCACAGTTCTCTATGTTGTCCCCAGACCCGGGACGATTTCACCTTGGAGTTCCAAAGCAACCAGCATTGCCCATGTCTGCGGTCTTCAGAAGGTTGTCGGGAGGATTGAACGCGGCCTCAAAATCACCGTGTCTCTAGACGCTGGGAAGTCATTGGACGATGCGCGTGCTCTGGATTTCCTGCATGATCGAATGACCGAGACCATCTCGGAGAAGGAACCTGACCTTGGTCTACTGTTCCAACACCATGAGCCTGGCTCGTTGGTCACATATGATCTCTACGGCGACGGACAGTCTCCCGTCAAAATACTCTCAGACCTCAACACCCGGCTAGGTCTCGCTCTCGACCCTTCCGAGATCCAATATCTCGCCGAAGCATATTCTCGAGATGGACCTGTCCCGAGGAATCCAACCGACGTCGAGCTGTTCATGTTCGCCCAAGTCAACTCGGAGCATTGCCGACACAAGATATTCAACGCAAGTTGGACTATTGATGGCCAGCACAAAACTAACACGCTATTCGGAATGATCCGTAATACCCACAAGCATACTCCAGAGGGCACGATCAGCGCCTACAGCGACAATGCAGCCGTGCTAAAGGGAAGTGATGGGAGCCATTGGGCGCCTGATGACTTCACTGGACAATGGAAATCAACGAAAGAAGCGGTGGATATCCTTGTCAAGGTCGAAACCCACAATCATCCCACTGCTGTCTCCCCGTTCCCAGGGGCCGCGACTGGCTCTGGGGGCGAGATCAGAGATGAAGGAGCCACGGGACGGGGATCCAAGCCAAAGGCCGGTCTGGCAGGGTTTTGCGTCTCTGATCTGCTCATTCCTGGGCACCGTCAACCATGGGAACTCGACTATGGTAAGCCTCACCACATCGCAAGCAGTCTCGATATCATGCTTGAAGCCCCTATTGGAAGTGCAGCATTCAACAACGAATTCGGTCGTCCTTGCACGGTCGGGTACTTCAGAACTCTTCTGGTGGAAATGAAAACTGGTAAGGAGTCTACAGAAGTCAGGGGTTATCACAAGCCCATCATGATTGCCGGTGGTGTTGGTACGGTGCGCCCACAGCATGCCTTAAAAGACCCTAGCATTGTCAGGGATGGTGCATTCTTGATTGTCATGGGTGGGCCAGCTATGCTTATTGGGCTAGGCGGCGGTGCCGCCTCGAGTGTCAGTTCAGGAGAAGGATCTGCTGAGCTGGACTTTGCCAGCGTTCAGAGAGGCAACCCGGAGATGCAGCGACGAGCGCAAGAAGTCATCAACGCCTGCGCGGCGCTTGGCCCACACAGTCCTATCCTCTTCATCCACGATGTGGGAGCTGGCGGGCTTTCAAATGCACTGCCAGAACTCGTTAAAGACGTTGGTCTGGGGGCAGAATTTGAACTCCGTGATGTCGACTGTGCGGATAAAAGCATGAGCCCGCTGCAGATATGGTGCTGCGAGGCTCAAGAGAGATATGTCTTGGCAGTTGCACAAGAAGGCATGAACAAGTTCAGGTCCATTGCGAAGCGTGAGCGTTGCAAGATATCCGTGGTTGGAAGAGCCACCAGGAGACAACAGCTCAAACTTACAGACCGCGACAACCCTGCCAATGTGTATGACCACCAAGATCCGATTGATCTGCCAATGGAGGTGCTCTTCGGCAAGCCCCCTAAATTGACCCGAGACGTGACATCCAGAAAGGTCGACTTGCCAGTTTTCGACACAAGCTTGAGCATGTACGTCCCGCAAGCCTCTACCGATGGGCTCCTCGAAGAAGCCATTAGCCGAGTTCTGCAAATGCCAGCTGTTGGATCAAAATCATTTTTGATCACGATCGGAGACCGCACCGTGGGCGGTCTGACAGCCAGAGACCAAATGGTTGGTCCATGGCAAGTTCCAGTTGCAGACGTCTCCGTCACGGCCACGTCTCTCACGACCGGGATCACGAGTGGCGAAGCGATGGCCATGGGCGAGAGACCAACCGTTGCCTTGATCTCTTCTGCTGCATCTGCTCGCATGGCCGTGGCCGAGTCTCTCATGAATTTGACCGCTGCTGACCTGCCTGACCGTCTGCATCAAGTCAAGCTCTCTGCGAATTGGATGTCTGCATCAAGTCACCCAGGTGAAGGCGCCGGGATCTACGAAGCAGTCGAAGCGCTCGGCATGGATCTTTGCCCCAAACTTGGCATTGCCATCCCTGTCGGCAAAGACTCGATGTCCATGAAAATGAAATGGCAGGACCCTCAGTCCAAAGCGGCAAAAGAAGTCACGGCACCTCTGTCGCTGGTGATCTCCTCGTTTGCGCCTGTACTTGACATCAAAAAGACATGGACCCCCCAACTGCGCCGGTACCACGAGGTCGGTGAGTCGACATTGTTCTTTGTCGACCTAGGTCTGGCCCATCGCTCTCTTGGCGGATCTATTCTCGCCCAGTCATTCAAGCAAATCGGCGACGAAGCACCCGACATCCGCTCTGTAGAACTGTTCAAGGACTTCTTTGATGCCACACAGCAACTGCACGAGCAAGGCCTCGTGCTTGCATACCATGACCGATCGGACGGTGGCTTGTTCACGACGCTGGCGGAAATGGCGTTTGCGGGGCGCTGTGGGATTGAGATCATGATCAACGATATCTGCTCATCGCCACACACGCCGGACGTGATTGCGGCCCTGTTCAATGAAGAGCTGGGCGCCGTGTTCCAGGTGCGCAAGGAAGACGAGAACCGATTCAAGGCGTGCTTCGCGACCTGTGGGCCACCGCCGGGGTTGATCCACAAGATCGGTCGAGTGTCTTCTAAGTCCAATACCCAGAACATGGCGATATACTACGGCGCGAAGCTCATATACCGCGCGAGCCGCGGCGAACTGCAGAAGAAATGGTCCAACACGTCGTACTGGCTGCAGCGGCTGCGCGACAACCCGGCCTGCGCGGACGCCGAATACGCCGGTATCGGCAACGATGCTGATCCAGGCATCACATACAACCTCACCTTCAACCCCAAGGAGAACATCAACACGTACAAGACGAGCCTGCTATCTTATGTGCGGCCGACGACGCGACCGCGCGTAGCCGTGCTCCGCGACCAAGGAACCAACGGACAAGCAGAGATGGCATTCGCATTCGAGGCCGCCGGCTTCACGGTTGTCGACGTGCACATGTCGGACATCTTGGACCCGAAACCACACCAAACGCATCTCGGCGTCGATCACGACCTGTCTTCCTTCACAGGCCTCGCACTAGCCGGCGGCTTCAGTTTCGGCGACTGTCTGGGCGCGGGTCAAGGCTGGGCAAAGTCGATTCTGTTCCACCCAGCCACGCGGCGCAAGTTCGCCGACTTCTTTGCGCGCAAGGACACATTCACCCTGGGTGTCTGCAACGGATGCCAGGTGCTAAGCAAACTCAAAGAGCTGATCCCGGGCGCCGAGTCGTGGCCCAGCTTCGAGCGCAACGAGTCCGAGCAGTACGAGGCGCGCGTGTCCATGGTCCGCATCTCCGACCCACCTCCCGAGTCTGGACTGCCGCCCAGCGTATTCTTCCACGGCATGAGCGGGTCGAGTCTGCCCATTGCCGTGGCCCATGGTGAGGGCCGAGCTTCCTTCACCACCACGGGGAACAAAGCCTTGGAGGGCTCACTGGCTGCGGATTTTGCCGGTGCTCATCTTGCCCCCATTCGCTTTGTTGACAACAAATCCCTGTCCCCGACAACAACGTACCCCGCCAATCCCAATGGAAGTCCTGCCGGAATTGCTGGAGTCCGGAGCCAGGACGGCCGCGTGCTGGCGCTGATGCCGCACCCAGAGCGCACCATTCTCCAAGGCGTTGGTAGTTATATCCCGGCCGGGATGAGCGCGGAATGGGGCGAGTACGGGCCTTGGGTGCGATTGTTCCAGAGCGCCAGACGGTGGGTGGGATAGATCCAGGGCGCTAAGGGCATAACGGCGAAAAAGGCGTCCATCTAAGGCTGAGCAAGGGTTCTTACGAGACTGGGTGGAATGGCTGGACTTGCATCCCGTGGTCTGAGAATATTCCAGTAGAGACGCAGCCTCCGTTTGAATAGAACAGACAGAAAACTAAGACATTGACTTTTGATTATCTTAATATCTGGGCCCTTTAGAGCTATAGCAGAGTCGCCTATCTATGGAACTCGTGCATTAATACAAAAGTATGCATCTAATTACACAGCGCAAAGAAACATAGAAGGGTGAATCTGCTTGTGGAACTTTGACCTGAAGTCCCACCGGCAGACCACCACGCCGGCGCCCCATAGTAGTACAAACATCATTTGTTCTGCTCCAATGTTGCCAGTCCTGCTCGGCCTGTTCTGATCACCGATTTAATTCTGTCGAATTATCACTCCATGATACCACCAGATGTACAGCAAGGCATTTCCATCCTTTCTTTCAAGTCTTTGGTAGACCGTACTCTCGCGATAGACAGAAGTCATCTTGGCAAGTTTCGCTCTCCGGCTTCGTTGCTCCCGGATGGACGGCACGGTGTGAAGAAGGAAACATTTCGTCACTGAAATGATCGTCCACATTGGCTATCTAAGCCTTTCGTGACCGTGTGACTGGTCCGTTTGCCCGCCCGGTAGCAAAGGCGACACTTTCCTCGTCCTTGGATCCCTGGGGGAGCTTGTGTGGGTCGGGAAGGGGAGCATCTTTCATTGCAATCAGAGCCTCCTTTCCGGTGTTCCTCCTAGGCCGTCCAGAAACGGCTTGTTTCCTGTATGTTGCGAAATAGAAGGAGATGAAGAGGAGAAGGTAGGAGCTGATAATGCCGATACCGGCAAAGGCAGCGAACTCTTCTCCGGCGCAAGTGCCAGCATTCGGCGCCCAAGGGAAATATTTGTTGGCGAAGTAGGTGTAAGAGGCAAAGTAAACGAAGCCGATGTCGATGACGAATTGAACGATCTGGAGAATAGTGATGTACTTTTTCCACCAAATCCGAATACCCCGAGCGGCTTGGAAGTAGTACCTGTATTCCACGTCAATCCAAATGTTTTGCCCTGATTCCAGGGGTTTCGACATACCAGTACATGACCACGTGCACAAGCAAGTTCAGCGTAATCGGAACCCAAGAAACTGCTGTGTGACCGACCAATTGCGTATAGCAAAGCAGAGCGGTCGCACCATGGTGGTAGGTGTGAAGAAAGGTCAGTGGCTTCTTCTTCAGAACCAAGAATAAGGTGTCGACTAGTTCGAGATACTTGGTGAGATAGGTCATCTAAGCACGTCAGAAAGGCGTAATCCATGCACGGGGTGGCCTGGACTCACATAGTACAGCAAGACCAATTGTCTAGTCCAACCTCCGTTGATATCGCAGATGGCATAGAAGACGCCATTTCGAACGATGGTGGGCAGAAGTTGTTCAATATACAGCGCAAGCAGAACGCCGCTGATGACGGTCAAGATGAAATTGTGGACGATGAAAGGACCCTTGAGGACAAATGGGCTGCGGTGTTTCATCACTTCTCGTCCGCCAAAGATTATCACATAATATCCAATCAAGGAAATCGCAGTCTCTTTCAAGGTCGACATAGCGGTCGTCCCGTCCACAAACTCGAAATCGATGGCATGGTAGCCGAAGATGGACGAGTAAGCCTTGTCAAAAAGAGGCCATAGTTCAATGCCGAATGGGCGGTCGAGTGTAGGCACAGGAACGGACTTGAGGATGTCGAGGGCCATGTCGGCGGTAAACGCGATCGCACGCGATTGTAAGGCGAGTCTCAGTCAATGGAGGCGCCGAAGCGAGGTCGAAAGGAGTGACTGTAACAGTGAAACAGAACACAGAAGGAAGCAGAAGAAGGGGAGAGAGAATATGAGAATAAAGAACAAGAAAGGTGAAGAAGTATCAGCGGGACGCCGGGTGAAGTGTCAAGACAAGAGTCTGAAGTGGGATGGGGATGCGTCGATTATAGAAGGCCAGGAGATGAAATGAAATTGTGCCCAACTTTCCCCTGACCAGCCTGCACAATGCAAACCAATTCAACAAAAACGAGCAAATACGAGAACAATGCCAAGGCCCACCGAGGCCGGCTCTTCCCATTGGTCCAAGCAACTCTTTCAATTTCCGCTTGACCCAAAAGAGCGACAGCCGCGCGTGTTTCGCTTTGGAAGGCGATAAGCGCGTCTGGGATTCTCTTCCGAGCAACAGTAACCGGCTCTAACGGCCTGCCTTGCATCTCCAAGAGACCCTGCCTATGAGCAACCACTCAATGACCAAACCCACGTCGATTTTACGAACACTCTCTGGTATCAGCTGGATCGGGCGCCAGAATGGCAGCCGGCATCCCCAGGCACCGCACCAATAATGAACTGCCAATACACGCCCTAGGCGACCAAAAGTCTTGGCTGACGCGGGTGTTCCAGCCAGTCAGAAGCTCCTGGATTTGCTTTAGCTCCACGAATCTCATTCGAGGTGGACTGACTGACTTTGAACTGGCACATCAATAACTTCGTCGACCTCCTACAACCTCACTCGCCATCCAATTTAGCTCCATCTTCTCGACATCCAAGAGCTGCACAATGGCTTCCCTCGCGATCCTCCGTCTCACTGCTCGTCCCGCCACCTCGACCTTGTTCAGACCTTGCGCACACTCGTTGAGGAGAGCTCCTGCGGTAGCTCAGTCTGTCTCTGCCAGATCTCCCTTCAGCTCCACCTCCATCCAACGAAGCAGCGGTCACGAAGAGGAAACCTTCGAGGAGTTCTCTGCTAGGTACGGCCCTCTCGCGAGTTTGGAAATTGGCAATTTGTTCTGGACATGGCCTTGAGCGCAGTCCCAAAACAGAGAGGATTAAGAGCAAGCTCGGCTGACGCGGAAATACAACAGATATGAGAAGGAGTTTGATTCTGTGAACGATGTTTTCGAGCTGCAGGTATGAGACGCGTGAAAGATGGGAAGCCAGTCAGACCGGTCTAACGCCCTTCACAGCGAAACTTGAACAACGCGTTCGCTTATGATCTTGTCCCTTCGCCCGGTGTCGTCACAGCAGCCTTGAAAGCTGCAAGGCGGGTCAATGACTACCCCACTGCCGTGAGAATATTCGAAGGTCTGTCCTATGTTATCCTCTGAAGGGTTGTCGGTGTCTAACATATCGAATGCAGGCATCAAAGCCAAGGTCGAAAATACGCAACAATACGAAGAGTACCTCGAAGAGTTGAAGCCCCTGCGCGAGGAGCTCGGCGTTCTTTTGAAAGAGGAGCTTTACCCCGGCAACAGCGACAGCCCTTATCACAGCTCGTAAATCTTCTAGCAATAGAAAGAAAGCTGTATTTGTTCTTTCTGGAAAAAGGGTGCGGGAAACTACACCAATCGAAGCAGCACAGGTTCGCAGCAGAGAAAAGGGAAGTGCACGGGGTTTCCTCAACGGAGCAGAGGCAGAGGCAGACGAACAAGGCGTACGAAACCAGCCGTCGACATGCACCGGCACTGCATGTGTAGCCCACGGATCAACGCCCTTGGCCGGTCCGGAGGTCCCAACTACTACCTACGCTGTAGTCAAATTGTACAGTCATCAAGACCATAACTACCTGTACCTACCCAATAGCATTGCTGTACTGTGCCTACTTTACGACCTTAGGATCTTACATCTTGATTGCACTCGTAAGGGAAGTTGCTTGCTTACCTGTTCAGCGTGCCATCTCTCTGGGAGTACAAGGTGATTAGCGACATGCCTGCCTGTACAACATCTCCCATATGGTGGTTATTAGATAAACAATACTTACTAGTACAGCCCATCAAGAGCCAAAAGGGACAAGAAAAGAGAAACCCCAGAGGGGAAGAGAGAGAGAAAAATCATGGATAATAGAAGAAAAGCCCCAGTACCATCACCAGCTCTTCCAACTTCTGTGTGGTCACCATGCTCAGTCTGGCTTCAGAGAAGACATCAGGAGCTATATCAGTCGAGAGATTACAAGACCTAAATGTACCTTCAGGTCTAAAACTCTTCCTGAGCCTCGCCTTGGGCCATGACAAGATCTCGAATCGCCCATCTCCAGCCACCTCGCCCGTCTCGACCTTCTTCCTGTTCCGCCTCTCTTCCTCTTCTTAGCCATTTCTCCACCTTCCTGCGCCATCTGTCTTCTTCGTTCCTCTGTCTTCTGATGAATTCGGGGCCGACGTCGAATTCCTCGCTGACTCCCCATTCGTCGCCACTACTGTGACCCGCCTCACCGTCCCCAAACGAATCTCTGGAGTGTCCAAAGCCAGAAGCATTCTGCAGAGTGCCGCTTCGACTTCTGGTTTCATCTTCCTCTTTAAGATCTTCGAGACCGGCAAAGACATCCTCCTCCTCTTCAACTTGTACGCTTCCAGACCGAAGACTCGGCGCGGTGCCATCCGCATTTTCGGCAATCTTGAGCCATCGCATCTGAGATGGGTCGAAAACCATTCCCCCCACAACCTGTACTCCAGTAACGCTGGAGCCAACATTAGAGATCAATGCCAGGTTTGCTTTGGTTCCAGGACTCGCATGACCTTGGCCAATGGGGCTGCCAACTCTGGGATGGAAATCTGGAACATCAAATGGCGCCAGAGCGTTCTCATTTCCTTCCCATGTATAGAGCAGAGGATTGTATTGCATTCCTTTTTCTGTCTTTGGTCTGTTCATATCACCACCCATTGGCTTAATAAGGTGTGGCTTTTGTTGAACTTTGTCGCTCTTCTTCTTCCTCAGACTTCCTTGATTGTTGCGTGTTGACGCCGTTGATTTCCAGTTGGTCGAGATCGGCTGCAGTGGTTCGCCCCGCATGTTCTGGAAGGTCGTGGAGATCTGGCGCTGTTCACGAGCAATGCGAGAGGCAGCAGTGTCGCGTGCAAACCGAGGCACATTTGTCGTGTTCACAGCTGTGGTGGGGAAATCACCCTTAAGAGGCGAAAGGGGCGTGGCGGGCACAGGGGTATCACTACCACGTCGTGTGCTGGCAAGTGAAGATGTGGAAGGATTCAGATGGGAGAGACCGAGCTTACTCCTCAGACTTCGCGGCGCACCGCGACCGATGGGAGTTTTGGTGAACTTCGATTCAATGGTTGCAGATGTCGGCAGATCATCGAAGACCTCCAGTTCGGACCCATCGCCATAATTACGACGTCTTGTTGGTTTGGTAATTGTCTTCTTGGCTTGGGCAGCAAGCTCGGCGGGAGTCAGATTGCTCCGACCACGACCAGGAGTTTCTGGCCTGCCTAAGCCTGCAAGCCGAGACAAAGACCGCTGGGCTGCAGACATGCTGTCCCCTGAGCCATCAGATCCTTGTCCCCGGTAATGGCGAGTCGTTGTTGACTTGATGCTAATATGCTGGGACTGTCCAGCTGAAGCTCCGGCAGGGAGGAAGGGTATGGCACTCTTTCTAGCTTCCCCGAATCGAGAGTCGGCACGGTCAGTGGGCGTTTTTGGACGTGACGGTATATTTAGACGGCTTCCCGTCTCCTGTCTTGATGGAGGTCTGACATATGGCGTTGCTTTAGTCGGGGAATTCAGATTGCGCAGGACTGGCATCGATCTCTTTGCGCGCAGAAGTAGTGCGTTCGTCGTAGTTGGTTGTTCATGCCGTAAGTCTGGCCGGGACTCAGCACCACGGAGAAGTCGTCTGCTGGGCGTTGATGGCGTGGACGGAGTTGAATGTGTGGGGATGGCCGAAACAGACGAGTGGGTGGAGTGGTTTCCAAGCCGTGAGTTTGGTCGCTGATAAGTCGAAATAGCTGCTCCAGTCTCCGAGACAGGTTCCAGGTTTGATCGGGCACGGTCATGTCGGTCATGGGTGGGTTGAAATCTAGGCAACCTTGAAATTGTCCCTTGAGTTTTGCTACTCGTGAAGTTGAGTGTCGTAGCAGTCCTTTTGGTCGGACTAGCGGGCCGTGTACTCTTGTGCTTGACGTTACGATTCAACGTCAATTTGGCAGCGTCGAATACTTCTCCGTCGCCAATTTCAAGACCAGAGAAGAAGTCTTCCTGGCCAAATGCGCTCTTTAGAGATAGCTTTCCTTCTGGGACGCTTCTGGGTGCTGGCTCTGACGGCTGCTCTTGCTGTCTCTGTTTGAGCTTGTCGTCGAATTTGATCGGCCCATCTGGAAGAATGAGACCATCAAGACCTTCATCTTCACTCTCTGCAGTGAAAGCACTTGACACACTGGGACTGAAGGCTGAGGCGGATGAGCTGCGAGCAGATCGCCCTCCCCTCTTGGTCCCAGCATGTCTTGTACCTAAGCTCCCTTCAGCCCATTCGAGATCGAAGTCTTCGACCTGCTGCGGTGTTTGAGGTGCTGGTTTCCTGGTCGAAAGTTTGAGTTGTCCGTCGGCGGGTATTTCGAGGTCATCCTCGGCGTTTTCCATTTCTAGCTTTACTGGCGTCGGAGGCTGCTGAAATAAAAGAGGCTTCTCTGGCGACCTTTGCTTCGCAACCTTTATCGTACCAACATCAGCAAAATCTGCATCGTCTTCGGTGTCACGAAAGGCATCAAGAGTGATGGGCGTCGGTGCTGTCCGAGACTTCGGTGATCGGATCGTCTTATCGAGCGAATCCTTCGTCTCGGGAGTTTTTGGAGAGGTTCTGAAAGCTGCACTGATCTGGCGCAAACTATCCGACAAATCACGGTCGTCGTGCTTTGCAAGCTTGAGAGGGATTTCAGCTCCTGGCAAATCTAAATCTTCTGACCAGTCATCCGCAATCGCCTTCTTGATCTCTTTGCCCTTCAATCTTCTTATGGTGCCACCTTCCAGGGCAGAACGAGGCACATTCGTTGGCAGTGGTATTCCTTTGCTTTTTGCAATCGCTATTGCGTCTTTTATCGAAGCTTGTTCATCGACCAAGACGTCCCAATTCTCATCTCCCTGATTAGATTCTGATCGCATCGACAGACGAGAGGATGCAGAATCGCGGTGGTTATTCTGAGGCAGTGAGACGATTGAAGTTGCGGTCGAAGCAGTGCGAAAATGTACTTCTTCCAAGTTGTCAAAGTCGTCTTCCCAGTTCTCGACTTCGGCGCCCTCCACGGGAGTGCGCGGTCTCAAGGTGAGTTGTTCCATGATTCTGGAAGGTTTGCGTCGTAATTTCGATCGATGTTTTCAGTTCAGTCGACAAATCGCCAAGGTGTTCCGATGATGCATTTCCGAAACAAAGCTAGGATAACAGTAAGGTCGTCGAATCGTTACGGTTCGTAAAGTCGTAAAGAAAGGTAATCACTGCGCTGAGAGTTCAACCTTCGTCGTTGTCGAGGGACCCCGTTGAGGGGATTACCAACGGTAGGGGGCCGTCGAGCGACCGTGAGATGGCCGTGTGGTATCGTAGTGTTCGAGAAGCGAGGGATGCGAACTCAGCTTTGTTCTTGAGGTCGGCACGCGGTCTCCTACAGCCTAAGAGGTTGGGCTGCTGGATGATTCTGGTTTCAAGGTGGAGCTCAACACGGACACAGGTCGCGCAGGGAAAGAGAAGGCTGGGCAGACACGCGCCCCAAACTCGGTTAGCCTGCCGAGACTCGGGGACGTGACGCAAGGTTTGGCAGCGCGGATCTGAGCTTCGCGGCGTCAGCCGGTGCGCCATGTGGTCTTTGCAGTACAGCGAAGTCTCCCCCGGCCAGTCCATGCGTTTCTGCAGCCTTGCATGGCGTGTGCAAAAAGCCAAAGCATGTCGCACTTGATTCTGCGTCAAACATGGCCGCCTCAAGCTGGGTGATCCGGCTCGAAGCCAATGAAGGTAAAGGCACGACCCCGATCCTAGTCAAGGTATCTCGCAAAGAAGGAGGGCATGACCTTGATCTCGATCTTTTGGCCACCGATGGAGATGCGGCTTACGCTGGCAAAGGTGTGTTAGTGCGCGATCGCGTTATGGGGAGCTGGCTAAACGTATTGCAGTTAGACAGCGATATCTCAAGAGACTGCGCGCGAAGAACTACGATGGATCTGATGATGACTGGCCTGCTGCTATCTCCTATATCCTGCGCTCCAAAGCAGGACACCCGATCAATCCTACGCAGGCACGGAATATCGACGTCACCTGTTCAGTCTCTGGCAAAATTCCTACCGCCATCCTGTCCATAGCCTTCCTCCACAAGGTCGAAGACATTACCCAGAAATTAGGGACTCTTGAATTACCTCAAAAACTGGACACCGATGACATTGACCTCTTTGGATGGGCCCTGCAGGCTATCGAAAAGAGAGGTGAGCTGGATGAGGCCGTTCAGAGTTTGACTGGGGAACTCGGATCAAGGGACAAAACACTTCAAGCCCTCCAGAAGCAAATAGACGATCTCGTCGAGGCCAAGACCGAACACGAAGCACAACTGTTATCGAAGTTCACAGTACTTCTGAATGAGAAGAAACTTAAGATAAGGAATATGCAGCGCGTTATGTCGACTGCAAAAACCGACGCGAAAAAGCTAGGAGAACTTCGTTCCGTGGCCAAAGACGATGAGCCAATAAATATTGGCCGGCAAAACAAGAGGCATGCTGAAGAGGCCCCCAAAGACGATGAGACGGAGGAAAGCGAAGCGTTCGAGACTATGGAAGTTGACACCGATAGCAATGTCCAGCGACGTATACCTCGTGAGCTCGATTCGCCTACTTCGCGAGACACAACACCATCTCCCTCAGAAACCGATGAGGACGAAGATAATGAACTCACAGCCCCGGACTCGGCTTCAAGACCCAGGAAAATAGCTCCAAACCCGAAGCAAGGTTCAAATCACAAGTCACCAAGTCCACTCCCCCCTCGTCGAGAGCTGCCATTCCAGAAGAAAACAAATCGCTTACAGAATGACGCAGCTCAAACGCAGACGGGAAAGAATGTACAATCTGTTACCCTAACTGCAGAAGATGATGAGGAGACCGCAAGCGAAGATGACGAATTGTGAATCGGTTACAATGTGTTGTATTGATCATACACTCTGCAACGGTTTTGGGTATTGATTTCCACCAGTTTGTAGCTGCAGGGTTGCAGGTTTATTTCTCCTATGCTCCTGCATCCCCTAAACATTTCAATTGACCCGGATAACGACCGTGCATATTCCTTTCAGCACCATTCGACCGAGACTGTTCATACTAATCACCAAGTGCCCGTACAGCATGATATCTTCAATAGTTGAAGTTTGGTGAGTCTGTCTGATCAGGGTTGTATTGATCTGTGCCTTGATAATGGTCGTCATACATTCTTTCAGCACTCGCTTGCGCATGTTTCTTCGCTTCGTAGGAATCGTATTCGTTCATTCCTTTGGTCTCAGCCAGTTTGTCAACTTCGCCTCCGACGAAGCCAGCAAGTAGCTCTTTGGCGAAACCGTGGGAAACAGTCTTGCCTAGTGCGAGGTCAGCTTTCTGCAAATACAGTCCAAGAGAAGGATCACTGACCCTCCTTGCGTTGGTGGTCTTCAAAGAGCTTCATGCCCTCAAAGGCAGCACCGCCACCAATGAGTTCGTGGGAGAATTTGGCTTGGTTGTCGTAACCTCCACTCCCGTAGACTTGCTCATGAGCATCGCGGCTTTCGTCTAATTTGGCGTTAGCAGAGGCGATAATGAGAACAAGCTGGCAAGGACTCACCGAAACCAAACATTGTGAAAGAGTTGTAATTGGGTTGGTGTTGTTCTGAGTGGATAGTAGAGGAGCAGTGGCTTCCGTAGTGTTAGAGTCAAGAGATTATATTGGATTCGAGTGAGGAGATAGAAGGAAGATTCAGGATGCAGATAGAGGAAGAAGGGAGAATATATAGGCTTCAAGTAATGCCCAGTGCCAGTCACCAGCCTGCATATCTGGTGAATTGCTTGCCCCTCCATCTTGCCTTATTGGACAAGCGGATGAGCTCCGTCATGTCACAGTTGACGCTGGCCAGTCAGCCAGGCTTGCTTCTGTCTCAGCATAACCAGTCAGCTACAGGCATTGCGTCAACAGGTGCGTAAGAAATCCAAAACTGCTTGTCAGGCACAGCCTACAAACATTGTCTCAAACGCTCGGGCTTGATGGCGCGTCAAGCAGCTTGCAAATAGTGCAGTGGCCGTGACTTTCCAGCACTTTGGGAGCCAGCACACAGTTTCACATTCCCAGCTCCATGCAGGGCTCCCCTCTAGTGCATCCAGTTCAGCTGGTCTGGTCATCGTCCTGCATACTCCATAGAGAGGACCAGCTCTAGCACTAGCACTGGCCACGACAAACGAGCTCGTAAAACTCTCTGGCAGTTGACAGGCTAGCGGTCTGCCAGGAGTACGATCCTGCAACAGCTTACGACGACTGATCGAACTCTGATGATCTCTCTTCCCCGTGCTGAGGTTGACACTGGTGGCTCCCACCAAGCTGAGGTGCAGTGCCATGGTGCAAGTTGATGATGCCAAGCCTGCTATTGGCTGTGGACCCAGGGGAAGATGCTTGTTTCTGAAGCCAAGTTGAAGGTCCAAAGCTTGGTTCTCCACCTCGCCAGGACGTCATCCTTGATACCGTGCCACAGCCCCGACATTTCCATGTGCATCTCCTTGTACCTCGTGTCCCTGGATCGCCGGGTCAAATTCATACAATTCGTCAGAAGCTGACAGATATCTCAGAGACACATACCTGTCGACATCACTCCTGCGGATCCAGGATTCAGATCTCCTGGTTAGGTCCCTGGCAGGGCCTGACACAGCTATCTTACTCGAAGGCTTACGTTTGCCCCATCTCCAATCACCCTCCTGCGCCACAACATACCTAATCATGTCTTCCAATCCTTCGATCCCCTTAGCGAGCGATTTCCCAGCGAGTCTCGAACCAATCATCCACCTGCCAGCAAACAACAGATCGACCAATGTGGTCCTCTTCCTGCCAGGTCTGGGAGACACAGTCGCCAACTTTTCATCGTTCGCCCGCGCTTTGAACCTGCCTGATGTTTTGACCATCACCCTCAAACCGCCCTTCCCCTTGCCGTTCCCACTTGGACCTGGAGATCAGTGGTCTGAGGACCTTCAAGTCGACGCATCGACAGGAGCCTTGGACCCTGACTCACCCTTGACGCGGGCAATAGGACTCGTTGCCAAAGACGTCATCGCCAATGTCTTGGTTGGCAAATTAAAATATCGACCCGATCATGTTCATCTCATCGGCTTCGGCCAAGGTGGCTCAGTCGCGGTTTCAGTGCCCTTGCACTCTTCCCTTGCATCTCTACCACCGCTGGGGAGTGTCATCTCCATCGGTGGGGTTCCACCCATAACGACATCTCTTGCTTCCAGCACTTCAAGGAACAGAACGCCTGTTCTACTACTTTCGGGGTCGAAATCGCCGCTAGCATCGGCCGACTCAAGCCCATTGAAACGTGTCAAGTTAGCGTACAACTTTGTTACATACCACCAATGGAAGAAGACGGATGATTCCATGCCCAAGAACAGGGACGAAGTACTGCCTATGATGCAGTTCTGGGCCCGCAGGTTGAAGAGCAGGCGTGGGGTGCCAGACGATGCGGTCGAAATTAGTTAATACTGGGCACCTACTGGGGAGATGTATATTGATGTGGGCGCTTATGGAACTTCGGACCACCAAAGGATGCTTTTACTTTTCAAGTCTGTCCAGTTCCTCCCTCGCCTTCAACACAGCCTCCTCGGCTTCTCTTCGACTTTGAATCTCAACTTCGTCCTCAACAACCTTACTGGCATTTCCCACAAGCTCGGTCATTACCCCAACAATCTTCCGGATCTCAGCTCTACCTTCATCGTAGAGACTGCCTTCTAGAGCCTTGGTTGCCTTCAGCCAGTCACTCTGCATCCGCCGCAGTGCATATGCTGTGCCTAGAGCCACGATTGTGCCCGCCTCGTACAAGCTTCCTGGGGTGAGCGAAAGATAGGTCAAGACAGAGAGGCCAGCGGTAAGACCTGTAAGAGACAGTGTTTTGAGCACAATCTGCTGCGCCGTGGAGGTGAGGCCGGCGATTGCACGTTCAAGCTGCTTGGACCGAGTGTTGGAAATAGAAACAGCAAGAGGTGCTGGGCGAAGAGCGGGGGCCATCTTGACCTCAGTGACACCGAACTCGTTGGCTATGACCGGTCGTATGGGGACTTCTGTTGCAATATTGGCATGAGCGTGCAGCACGGTGGTAGATTGTGCCACATCGTGTGTTCTGACTTCTGCCGTCGCAAATGTCTCCGCCTGTGATTGTGGAGAGGGGAGTTCCACGGGAGAGATGCCTGCCTGTGACAGCCGACCGGACAGCTCGTATACTGCTCTCTCGGTCTGAGGAAGCCAGGCATTAGTCACGAGATCCGTGATGATCAAGCCCACATCATCCACCCGCCAGAAGAGCTTGTACCACGCCAGCTTCCGCCAGTTACGCGAAGTCCAAGCCGATGCCAGACCGCTCTGCAGTTCCTGATGTGCGTTACGCGAGAACTCCTCGATCGCTGCCTCCAGGTTCGTTCGTGCAGCGATGCTCAGGCGGCTGGCAGCGTTTGACTGGGCTTCAAGAGAAGCTTGCATTTGAATATTTCTCATTGCGTTAGTCAGCAATGCAGAGATGAGATCTTTGACGGGTTTGGGGATCCCGCCCTCAGACTTCGCTGCTGATGCTAGAGCAAACCATGTCGTTAGCGATGGCATGCCGGAGTCGACCCATTTGTGCTCGTAGGTTGTTGCCTCGGTCACGGATCTGCGGATTGCTGCAAGGCCTTCTTCAGCCTTTGGGATATCCACGATCAATACCTGACCTAGGTTGTCCGCCTTTGTAACCTCTAGATTGACCACCAGTTTGATGCATTCTCGATCCTCTATCGCCGTGAAATTTGTTGAGGCCAACAGCTTAGCCGCTGATAAAAGTTCGTCCAAACCCTTGGTCACTAGTACAGTGCTATGCACAGGCTGACTGATGGTTGTCTGCCTGCCATTGGCGGCGGTGGGGGTTCCGATCGAGGGTGATAGGAATGCATCCGCAGTGACAGTCTGGGTACCCTGCAAGAGATCTCCTGTTCTTAGGTCACTGATGGCCGACACCAAGATCTCCATATTGTTTCTTTCCAAAGAGTTCGAGGGTATGTAGAGCACCGGAATCGACGTCCTGGGCCGTTGTAGATTGGGATTTGACGAGGTCCCGAATCGAATGACCACGCCTTGACTGAAGTCCTCGTCCCCGTGAAGCAATTCTTTCTCCCACCGATCCTCATCTGCCAATGCATCCGCGAGAAGGAGGCGCACCAGCCGTCGTGCTGTATCCTGCACATTCAATCCCACGACTGCCACCCTCGTTGTGGGTGTCTCGGACTCTAGGCCTTGCAGCGCAAGCTGTAGCCGACTGAGATTGACTTGTGCAGACGCCTTCTTTCGTACATCACCGAGAGCCTTGTATAGTTCTTGGTACCGCCGGGGGATGGTTTTAGTAGCGTTCACGGCGGTGCTGGAGCTAAGAGTAGAGGCATTTCGACGGATCGACGGTATGGTTTGACGGACGGAGAACAAGAGGGCTTTTTTCGTTCGCCATGTCGTACATGCAGGACAATAGAACAAGTTGTCGAGAAACGTATCAAGCTGACGACCGGAGTGAGCTATTTGAGCTCTCTTCATGGTTCAGTGGCTGTTCCCTCGTTGGCGAAGTCGCAAAGTACGGCGTACTTATGGTAGTATTATTGCTGTAGTTGTTTGTCGGGAAGCTCCCCCAAATCCTGCCGACGTCCCAAGGGCCAACAGGAAGTGACTACGGACACTATTCGATTATCCAGGAAGTGCGGGGGACTTTTTCACGCGACGCGCTTTCAAACGCCAATCCCTGGTCTTCCTCTTCAACCCGATCATCTCGAAAGTCATATTAACATATTACAGTCGACTCGGCGGCAAGCCTCGCGTCGCTCGATCGTCGAACGTATGACGCGGAAGGACTCTGGTCCAGGAAAGGAGCCATGGCTTCTACGACCACCATGAACAGCTGGATGGAAGAGCTGGCCCTCACGTTCCTTCCATCGAACAACAAGTCTAAAGATGCACGCAAGCATAAAGAAGTTTTTATTCGCAAGATTAGGAACCACCCCTATGGACGAACAGATCAATTTGCGGTTGCGGAAAAGCTTGCCGGCCTTGAGGAGAAACTACTAGTGCTTAACCTCGACGATGTGGCCGAAGAACTATACTCTCGCCGGAGGGAGCTGAGCAGACACAATGAGCGGTGGATTCCAGACGTCCTTGATCTTTTGCTCCATCTATCGCATGATCTGGTGAAGCACAACCAGATCGAAATCCTCGAAAATCTCCGCCCTCGACCCCAGACCACCGAGCCATTGAAATGGGCTGATGTTGAGGCGGACGCTCCTGACAAGCACCGTGACGGGATCTGGCAGATTCCAGAGTACAGTGACTTTAGCTCAGATGACGACGAAATAATCCTTTCGAGCACGAAAACGTCTCCTGTCAGTGATCAACAGAAACAAGAAAACACTGTTGGACTGGACAGGATTCTCGACGAACAGGATGGTGATGGCGATCTCATCTCCCCTTTCGACCTCCAAGCTTCACAGTTCTGGCATAGCTCGGAGCGGAGTGTACCCGAGAAGCAAGCGGCCAGAGAGGTCCTGTTTATGCTGGGTGGGCTCCCCACGTCCCTCTTTGTCTCCTCTAATCGTGCAATACGACCCAATCCACAATATCGAATTCGTCACCTTGAAAACAGTGCTTCACAGGTGCTTTTGATTGCAGCAGCTTCTTTGGGTTCACAAATTGATCGTGTCCGCAAATGGCTGGATATTCCGCAAGATGTGAGCGTTATGCAGCTCGTCCAAGATGGTATCAGAGATATCCTAGTCGACTTTGAGCAAGGGGTGTCTGAGATGCAAAACGATATTTTGCATGACATCTCATCCACAGGAACCATCAGCCTCCTTCAAATTTTGCAAACTGTGAGAAAGGAAAGCAGTCGCTTGAGGGCCATTGATGCTGTTACGCCGCATCTTGCCCAGAATGACACCATCGGATCCTTGGATACGCTTTACAGCCAGCTAGATCAAGCATATTCCGCGTGTGATTTGGCAGCCTCTGAGACACTGCTTCCGATTTTCATATCTGCTTTCCAGCTATATGCCAAACCGCTCGACCTCTGGTTGCATACGGGGAGATTGGATTCTTCCGCACCCTTCTTCATACATGAGAGCGAAGGCGTGAGAAACGGTGCCACACTATGGCATGACTGGTTTCAGATTTCTGACGATAAGAGACACGTTCCTCTTGTCCTTCAACCCGTTGCTGAAAAGATTTTTACAGCTGGCAAAACAGCTGCCTTTTTGCAGCGTCTAGGACGAGCAGATGTCGACCGTGAGGAACAACTGCTTGGACTCGACTGCGCCATGACAGAGACTCTCCAGATGATTGGCGGGTCACCGATTCCGTTTTCAGCAACTTTCGAGACGGTCCTAGAACGCCACTTGAATTCTCTCCTGGTCAGCTCTACAGCAGCTCTCAAAGAGCTTTTAGAGGGCCACTGTGGTCTCACACGACTCCTTGATGCGTTCGACTACCTTTACCTCGGTATCGACGGGGCGATTTTGAGCCACATTGAATGTCGATTGTTCAATCGAATAGACAGCTGCCTGGAGATGTGGAACGACCGCTTCCTTGTTGCGAGCTCATTAGCCGAAGCGTACCAAGGCATCGAATGCATCGATGCAGACTCAATAACTGTCCACTCGGCGTACACATCATCTCGAAGCATTGCGAACCGCCGCCGCTCGGTCAAGATCCTCGGCGCCGTGACGGTCTCATACCACGTTAACTGGCCTCTCGCCAATATCGTCCTGCCAGCTTCGATGGCGTCGTATCAACGGATCGGTCTGATCCTGGTCCAGATCCGGCGGGCCAAATTTGTTCTCGAACGCCGCGCGTATTTCCGCGTCCAGCATACTCCTCTCGGCATGGACATGAATACCCAAAAGAACGCACAATCCGTCTATTCAATGTTGCTGCACTTTGTCAATCTTCTCTACGCCCATCTCACCACATGCACCATCAAACCCTTAACCTCCGCCATGCGTGCCAATCTCACTTCCACTGCGACTGCGACGGTAAGTGTCGATGACATGATCGCTCTGCACACGGGCTACATCCGTACGCTCGAGCACGCGTGCCTCTCGAGCGACCGCATCACGCCGCTCCGAGAGAGCGTCCTGGCCATCTTGGATCTGTGCATCCGCTTCGCTGACCTGGTGACGTCGCCGGGCACAGCTTCAACTGGGCACCGCGGCTACGGCGACATGGACTTTGAGGCAGGTTCGTACATCTCGGTACGGAGCAGCCGCCGAGGACGTCGGCGAAGATATGGCAATGCTCAGCATGATATGGAGTCTTTGTCATCTGACAGCGAGGATGAGGATGAGGATTACCCTAGTGGTGCAGGGGAGGGGGAAGGTTACTCGACGTTCATGTTGGACGAAGACAGCTCCGTGATGAAGGAGGTTGTGAAAGTGCGCGAAGCCTTTCTGAAACACGCATATTTTCTGATAGCCGGGCTGAGGGGCGTGGCGAGAAGTTCGGGTGCTTTGGGCGACGGGTTTGAACTGCTCGCGGATTCACTGGAAGGGACAGTCATAGGCACTGGGAAAAGACATAGGCAAAGCGATTTGTAGCAGCCGAAGAGGGACTTTCCCCCCTCCACGACTCGGGAAACACTTTAGTCCGTTTTTACAAAGAATGCTGTTTTCAAGATGTCCTTCTCCATTTCGTCTCGTCTCCTCCATCGACCGGCCCATCATTGCCTTGTTCCTCCTGTTCCCTGGCCCGAACAGTACCAGCTCCCGGACCAAGAGCTTCGCCCTCATTCTCAGCCTCTCCCTCTTCTTCCCCGTCCTCACCGTCTATCCAATTTCCATTCTCATCGATAAATTCATGCATATTCTCTGCCGTAATCCAACCGCCGCTCCCGGGTACTGCAGGCGGCAGGCCTCCGTCTGTCGCGCCCGGAAATGCCAGACCGGCTTGGAATAGCCGACTCGCACCACCATCATCATCTTCATCTCCAGGTTCTACCGGGTCTGGATGCAGGTTCGAGCAATTCGACAATGCCGTAAACAAGGCCGTGACAGGGGTTTGTTCTGGCTTGTCCTCTGCAGGATCATCCTCCGTTGCGGTGGTAGGAGGTGCAGATGCAGTGGGAATGATTGTGACAGAGACCGACTCTGGCTCCGTGTCTTCGCCGCCACCGGCGGTTTCGGTCGATGACACCAGTTGCATGTACAGACCCTGCTGCTCGCCTGGTGAAGGCTGTGGGAGTGACTGGATGGCGTGAAGGGATATGGATGGGTAGGGTATCGAGACACCAGCGGAGGCGGAGTTTGAATACAGAAACAATTTGCTGACGGTGTTAGTAGTTGAACCTCTTTGGGGTGGTCGCGAAGAACGCGTGAATGGTCTTACTCTGATGTTACCCAGAGGTCCAGATCCTCGACCACTCTTTGTTGGTCTCGTTCCGAGGCGTCTCCATTGGTCTCGGTGCCGTTGGCATGGGGTTGAGGGCCAGACTGTTGGAGGAGAGGAGCGAATGCAGCGACAGCGCTGATTTCGGATTCCAGGATGATCAGTTTGCTTCGGTCACTATAGTAGTGGAGGACTGGGGGACCGGAGTAGAAAGAGGCCGGGGTGGCGGATTGGTGCTCGACAAGAGGGATGAATGTCGAGGCTTTTGGAGGTTCTCGTAGGATTTCCATGACGAGGTGTTCTACTCTGCAAATTACGTTTGCCCAATGCGATATAAAACTCGAGAAGATCTTCAGTCCGCGTCGACAAGACTAACAAGTTGATTGAGAGATTCTAGCGGCCGCAAAATCTCGAGCGCAGGAACGACGAAAGATCAAAAAGAGTCTGTATGGTGTCTACGTCAAATTATTGACGTCGATGCCGGATTGGCCAATCATCGTCCGTGATTTCGTTGAATTTGTGCTTTTTTCGCCGCAACCTGGCTACGACGTATTATCCGGAGTACGGAGTACGTACTGCTAAATTAGCCACAGAGTAGTACGTAGTAGCACTACAACCAAACTTCGACCGCTGAGCAACCGTTTGTCTTTCTCTTACCACTCTTCTACCTGTCTCATTCTGGGCTGAGCCATGATACGCTGCTCGACGGATGGCTGAGTCCCCTCCGTCAACATGGCTGTCGCTCGACCCGTGAGATTCTTGGGGGCGCTGTCCGTCATCCTGGTCTTCTTCCTGATCTATCAGTACTTGCGCCCCGTTCCATCCATATCGCTACCCGGCGCCGTGGTCGGAAATGGCGAAAAGATTGATAACATGGAGCGTGATCCGCTCTTGGACCGTATGAGTGTTCCACATGTATAGTACACCTGAGAAAGAGTGGCCCAGCTAACATGAGCATGCCGTAGCCGTTGGCGAACCTCCCGAACCGCTCTGGCGACATGGCGACCACGACTATTCCCCAGACAGTCTGAACTCAGCACGAATCAATGCCACCCTTCTCTCCCTGGTCCGAAATGAAGAACTTCATGAACTTCTCCCGACCATGAAACAACTCGAAGAAACATGGAATCACAAGTACAACTATCCCTGGACGTTTTTCAACGATGTTCCTTTCACCGAGGAATTCAAAAAGGCCACGCAGGAAGTCACCAAGGCCAAATGTTCATACAATTTGATCCCCACGGAACAATGGGAGATGCCCTCGTGGGTCAACCAGGAGCTGTACGACGAGTCCGCCAAGATCCTGAAGGAGAATGATGTTCAGTATGCCGGGAAGATATCCTACCACCAAATGTGCAGATGGAACAGCGGCATGTTCTATCGCCATGAGGCACTGAAAGACATGCAATATTACTGGCGGGTGGAACCCAAAGTCAAGTTCTTCTGCGACGTGGATTATGATGTCTTCCGATACATGCAAGATCACAACAAGACCTACGGGTTTAACATCAATTTGTTCGATTCACCCGAATCGATCCCGTCGCTGTGGCCGGAGACAATCAAGTTCCTCGCCGCCCATCCCGAGTATCTGAACAAGAATAACGCAATGGCATGGTTGACCGACAGCCAACGACGACCAGACAACAATATCAAGGCCCATGGGTACAGCACCTGTCACTTCTGGTCCAACTTCGAAATTGCCGATCTCTCCTTCTGGCGGAGTAAGGTGTATGAAGATTATTTCACCCATCTGGACCGGACAGGTGGATTTTTCTATGAGCGATGGGGTGACGCTCCGGTCCACAGCATCGCTTTAGGGCTGTTTGAAGACGCCAGCAAGATTCACTGGTAGGCCTTTCTTTTCATCTTGAGTGAGTGCACCATATTGATTCGAGACAGGTTCAAAGATATCGGGTACAACCATATTCCATTTTACAATTGTCCGAACTCGCCCAAGTGTCGCGGATGTACACCGGGACAGTTCTACGGGGGTGAATCATGGCTGCAACGAGAAGATTGTCGACCTCTGTGGTTCAAATACGTTGGCACTGGCTGAGGAGAACTGAGCGTGGTGTTTGTGGAGCATTCATTTGCGAGGTTCGTGTATAGACTCTCAGCGTACATAGTTGGTTCGGCTGGACCTGATCTGCACAAAAGTCATCCCATGACAAGAGCAACTTATCTCTGCTTGCGTGTTCTTCCTGGCGATTAGCCTACTCCCTAGAGTCCCCGTCGCACTGCTACTATATCACCATCCCCTGACGACCTTCTACCGGCAAACACCGTTTCGAGCATTCTCACCGGTACACTGTGTACTCGAGTCTGCTCATTGGATGTACATGTCGATGAGGAGGCATACTCGTAGCCATGTAGCTACCTGATCCATCTCAATCCCAGGATCTGATCCTCTGTCCTGGTCCTGGTCCTGGTCCTGGTCCTGCCTGGTATCTGAACCAAAAGGCTTACTCTGTACTTCCCACCTTACAGCCGAAGGCGGGCGGGTTCTGACTCTCGTCTGTCCTCCCTCTCACCTGTCTGGTTGACTTCCCTCCCGGTCCCGGTCCCTTACTGCCGAGATTCGTCGACTTTGTCCTCGTCGTCCTCGTCCTCCGCTTGCTGAAACACCAAACATCAAACACCAGGTCACCCGTGTCTAGCACTGTGGACTCCTTCTTGTCAGACATACTTTCGCCAGGGTCCTTCTTATCAGAAATACTTTCGCCATGGGTGGGCGCAATCTGGCTGGTGAGCTCAGTGTATATTACCACGACCTGATGACATTCTCATTCTCATTCTCGGTCTCTTTCTCTCCTTCCCTGGCCTATAGGGCCTTGCGTTGCCAGCCTCGAGGTCACACAGCTATCCAAGCTGGACTAATTAGAAATACAGACAAATTTCAGAACACATGTAGTGCTACTGTAGTGATAAAAGACGGAAGACATGTAGTGCTACTTTAGTGATAAAATACAGATAGTATCGGGACCCAAGAACAAGTTTCACGATGGGTCCGTAGGAACTTACTTATTTCATCTTATTTCGTTTCATTTCATTTCAGCTAGTACTTTTGGTGTTGTCATGGTCTTCTCATGACTTGTGGCTTGACCATGATTGTGACTGTGACCTGTCAGGTTGTCATGGCCTTCCAAATCCCGATTCGATTCGATTCCAATTCCATTCCATTCCATTCCTGTGTTTGATCTCACCTGCTTCTCACTTCTCTGTTGTCTGTTCTCACCCTCCCTGCGTCTATACCTAAGGTAGGTCTTTGATTTGCAATGACCAGTACCAGTACCAGTACCAGTACCAGTAAATAGAGATGATCAGACTAGTTTGCGCCACGACTGGCCTGGCCCGGTGGTTGGATCAGCACGGGCGGCATTGTCGTTCCTAGTTCCAGTATTCCTTTCAGATCCTTCTCGTCCGTGTTCTCGTGCACGTTCACGCCCATGTTCAGCTGCAGATCCAAGAATAAATGCAGGTGGAGGTTGGTTAATGACTGCCGTGGATGCTGATGGCGCTGGATTCGTATCTGCGTCTTTGTCTTTGTTCACTTCTGTGTCTCTGCCCAGAGCGAACCACGCCTCTTCCCAGCTCTCCAAACTAGCTGTGTCATCGTTGAACCGTGTGCTGTATTTCCCGTACTTGCTACGACGCTCGGCATCATTTTCGCTGCTGCTTTTGGCGTTATTGGTGCTGGCGCTGCGGTTGCTCGATGATTGCCCACGCATTTTGGACATGGGGCTACCTAGGCCGGCAGTGGAGGCTTTCGGTTTGTACCATGGTCGCGGACTGCCACTTCCATTGCCCTTGTCTGCACTTGTCGACGTGTTTCGCCTTCCAGACAACGGAGTCGATGGCGCCGCCTCGAAACTGAACTTCTTGTGAGCCCGAGCCGCCTCCTCTTCGTATTGGCGTAGGTGACGGGTGAACGTGTCCAACTCCCCTGCTTCTGTATACGTGTCGAGGAATGGATCTGCGAACTGCTTCTTCCTTTTGTCGCTTCGAAAGCTGCGGACTGTGCGGAGCGCCACAAGGTCGTCGTCGCTAGTGTTGGTCTTGCTCTTGCGCTTCATACCGGGCGCTGGCCAACGTAGACCCAGAGGCGGCGTCGAGAAACAGTAGAAAAAGGGATCGAGGAATCTGTAAAATGTTGACGGGTGATACCGCCGCCAGAGCAAGACAATGCACGCCAGGAGTATGGCTGTCCCGATCACTGTCGGCACAGCGATCACCAGGGCCGAGTGTCCTGGTCGTTGAGAAGGGCCAGGGAGAGGAAGAGATGAGGTGGTGGGGGAGGAGGCCGACAGCGAGGACGAGGAGGAGGTCGACGACAACAACAACGTCGTCGGGAAGGGCGCCACAGATGTAGACGGCGTTCGCGACAAGGTCGCAGGCGCGACAGAACTACTCGTCTCAGTAGTAGCCGTCCATGAGGGGTCACCTTGAAAGGTGAAACTTTCGCTGAGCCCGGGCTGGCCCATCGTCACCGTTGCGGTGATCGAGATTGGTGGCAGCGCCGTCCCCAAAGGGTCTGACGACGACACGGCCATTGTGCTCTAGGAGAGCGCCGGCTTGTGGTAGAGAGAGGAGGAGGAGGACGGGAGGAGGAGATCGTAGTGGTGGTGGTGGCGAAGAGGAGGTGGCAGAGGCTACAACGACAGTCTCTAACGCGTCAGTATAGATTCACAAGTCCCGTGATCTAGGCCTTGTTATACAACACGAGCATAGAGGTTAGTAACCTAGGTAGTGTCTTCTGCCTCTCTTGACAAGGGAGGTAACGTGATGCTTATCACTGTAGGAGTCATTGTTTGTTGTCACCGTCAGTGTCAGAAGGCCTCCATGAGTCTGGTCGTATACTTCACCTCGTTGACTAGGACGACAACCTCTGTTTGTATATGACGGTCTCTGCGTAGCTAATTCAATCCCACAGCGGGAGCCAATACCACAACTCATATAGAGTGCTTGTTGTTGCTGGGGAGGGGCTCCAGGACAAACATAGAGAAACAGAAGAACGTTTACCTATCACTTCTTGAAACCATCATTGCTGATATGAGTCATGGGAGTGATACCCTTCCAGTAACCAAATGTAGGCCCTGTCTTCTGAGGCTAAGAGGGACATGAAGGAAGCCTTGATGGGTTGTGATCAGTCGTGATGGTCTTCCTCTGAAACCCCTGTCCACGGTTGCTTGGTGTCAGTGGCTATCTCCGGAACATAGAGGATAAGTTAAGAGACAATCCAGGAACCCAACGGTTGATCACTGATTTGGTGTATCAACCTCGTTTCAAGCATGAAACTCAAAGACAGTCAGTGTGCGGAAGATGATGCCAGGAGGATATGACAGCATAGATCTAGGAAATGGAGAACAAGAGGACCAACAAGCAATATGTAGTTCAACCGGGTTGGGATTCAGATTCGAAGTAGCACAGACTAACGGTAGCCTCCCATATGAACTTGGTCTCAATGGATATGGAGGCTATCGTTCCCCGGGTTGAACTCCATCTTTTGTCCACAAGAAGATCGCAACGTTCCATCATTACCCTGCAAACGCAGTCAACCCCAAGATTCCAACAGGAAATAAAACTCTCACCCTAGGAAGTGGATGGCCATCGGAGCAGCAGTCTAGACAAGTCTCAATTTCACACATGCGCCCCCAACGCCTTCCAACTCAGAGGGGAACACAGCTTGCAACGACGAGGCATTGTCGCATTATGCCCTTGTCATTGACAGCCAAAACTTCCCAGCCCGATTGCAGAACGGGATTGTATCATGCTTGCTGTATACATGCGGTGCCGGACGCTGGTCGTAACTGGTCTAACAGCAACCGCCAGCGGATCCTGACTGAACGCCCTGACCTTGGCCGACTTGAACAGTGGGCTTGTTGTTGACTGTGGTTGTTCCCATGCGCTCCTTGATTTGTCGAGCCATGGTCAAGAACGCCTGTTCGACGTTGGACGCGTTTTTGGCCGAAGTCTCCAAGAAGGGAATTCCGAGGCTGTCGGCGAACTCCTACTGCCTGGTAAGAAACTGCACGACAGGGGGTGCGCCGTAAAGAAAAACCAACCTTTGCCACGGTGTACTCGACCACTTTCTTGTCTGACATATCACTCTTGTTGCCGACGAGCAGCTTGTTGACACCCTCGGTGGCGTAGCGATCAATCTCCTGCAGCCATTGCTTGACATTGTTGAATGAATCCATGTCCGTTACGTCGTAAACCACGCAAATGCCATGTGCGCCGCGGTAATAGGAGGATGTAATGGTTCGGAATCGTTCTTGACCGGCGGTATCCCACTAGCTGGTTGTTAGTAACATGTCGTGATAGTAACCATTGACTACACGTACAATCTGGAGTTTGACGGTCTTTCCGTCGAGTTCGATTGTTCGGATTTTCTGTGACCGTGTTAGCCCACTCCTGAACCTCGGATCCCGCAAGGCAACAGCCCGGGATGGTGACAAACATACGAAATCGACGCCAATCGTAGAGATGTATGACTCAGTGTATGTGTCATCGGCAAATCGCAACAGAAGGCAAGATTTGCCAACGCCGGAGTCACCGATAAGCAGCAGCTTGAAGAGGTAATCGTATCTGATGGCGGTGTCAGTCTTCGAGGCCAGAGCACCGGCGGAGGAGCGCAGTGGAACGAAATCGCGGGCGCGTTTGAGAGAAGAGGACTCTGTTTTCAGTCAGCAAGTCCCATTCGACGCCTACAGACGACTGTCTGTCAAAGGTTGGCTGTCGTGATGACTTACTACTCGGGGTTCATGGTGGCGGATGGTTGAATGAGACGTCAGAGGAGCAGCTGGAGCAGGAGACAAAGAAGTGGAGGTAGTGGTCGCTGGACTGAAAGACTCAGGCTGTGAAGGAGTCCAAAGGCGGATGTTGCAGCAAGGTGCGAGTGAAGAAATGAATATTAAGAAGGGAGGCTTTGGTTTTGCGGCCAAGTTGGACAGTTACAGGATGCGTTAGGAATTGGGACGTTGGAACGGACAAGGATGGGATGATGGGGGCCGCCGTCTCTCTCCTCTCTCTCTCTCCCAGGCGCCTGGGGGATTCGCCCGTTTAGGCTGCGCCGAGCGGCTACCGGTCACGTGAAACCTGCCAGCCATCCCGTGCACTGACCGACCGCATGACATTTGATCGTGACTGGGACGGTGATAGGTTCACCTGTTTGGCACATCACTGTGTCAGCCTGCCTCTATCAAGCACCAGCAAGCATACGCCAGGCTGAACCTTCAATGACTCGTGCTTGGATTCTGGTAATCAGGCGACCTCTATCCGGTCTATGCAATTGATTGCAGTGTCTACCCTAGGTGCTACCCGCCTAGCGGCACTTCGATGGCAGTGACCCATCCTCAAGCATATCCATGGCTCTTCAACCATTCCAACAACCGGGCTTCATCACGTTGCTTGTAGCTAGCATTCCCGGTGATGGTGTCAGACACTATCACCAAGCTCCGGTTGAATGCCGCCGTGTTTTTGTCCTTGAAGAACTCGGCGATATCATCTCTGATTGCCGTATCCGAGTATTTGGGCAATCCCGTCTTGATCCACCGGTCAATCACCACATTCGTCACTCCAAGTCTCTTTTCGACCCTCTCCCAGTTCTTCTTGGTGAATTCCCAAGCCACTCGTCGAGTGCCATTGTTGGCTGCCACGGCCAGGATACCTCCATGTGCGTCCTGAGGAGGTACCTCTTCGGAAGTCACAAACTCAAGCAAATCCCAGGCATGGTCTGGGTTTTTTGATCGACCCAGCGCTTGGATGCTGATCTCTCTGCCATCCACAGACGTGGTTTTCTTGAATTCGGCTTTGATCGTATCGTATTCCTCCTGACCGCCGTTGGCAACAGCCAGATTGAAGATGACGCCCCGGAGATTTTGGTGAATGGCCTTTTCGTCACCGCCCTTCCAAGCCGCAAACTTCTTCTTGCCTTCTGCGATGATCCCTTGGTGTCCAGCTCCTGCTGCATAAGCAAGCAGAAGCTTACGTGATTGACCCGTCAACCATTCTTCATCCTTCGGGAACTCCCAGCCAGTGGCTTCGGCTGCGGGGGAAAACAGCTTGAGAGAGAACTTCTTCAGCCCCTCGGAGATCTCTTTGTTTTCGGCGAAGACAGCCCGAACCTTGGACAATGAGGTTGCAATTTGTGACCAGACCAAGAAATCCTTCTCTTCCCGGAAGCCTTCCAATAAAGACAGAAGAGCAGCAGTAGTTCCGCTGCCTGAAATAGCCAAGGAAGTAGCGTCTCCCAGCAACCCGATCTTGTCTTCTATCGACAGACGGTCTTGACTTTCTCCAAGCTTCAACAAACGTTGTGGTGGATAGTTTGTTCGGTAGAAACCGCTCTGGTCTGCATTGATCTTGTAGAAACTCTCGTCCACATCACGCACGGTATCTTCCTTGACCGTCAATGCACTGTGGACAACTTTTGCAGGCGTGCCTGTCTTGAGACCCACGGGGATCCACCAGGTAGTCTCATCCTCTTCCGGTTTGACGTCCCCCGTGGTCAGGTACCTCGACTGACGAAGAGTTATCTGCCCTGGTTCCTCAGCAACCGTAACGACCGGGAATCCAATCTTGCGGATCCAAGGGTCCATAAAGGCCTGAACATCCTGGCCCGAAGCAGCGCTGAGGGCTGCCCACAGATCATTTGTTCGTGCGTTCCCATAAGCATGAATCTTGAGATAGTCTCCAACGCCCTTCAAAAACACCTCCTGCCCTAAGTGATTGCTCAGCATGCGGATGACGGAGCTTCCTTTCAGGTAGGAGATATGATCAAAGATCTGATCGACTTCCAAAGCATTTCGGACAGGGACTTCGATTGGATGCGAAGCGCGCAGAGAATCGAGTTCGAGGGCTGTTTGTACAGCTTCAGCCTGTATTCATGTCAACAACGATAGCAACAAAAGTACCTTTTGACATTCTACGCACCACAAACTGACTCCACACCTTCCATTCCGGGTGGAGATGGTCGACGGCAAGCCAACCGACCCAGGTAGCAAAGCCTTCGTTAAGCCAAAGCTCATTCCACCAATCCATAGTTACCAGGTTGCCGAACCATTGATGAGCGAGTTCGTGGGCAACCACGTACGCGACTCGATTTTGAAATCGAGCATCCGATTTCTCCTCGTCGAAAAGAACGGCTGTTGTTCGATAGGTTACCAGCCCCCAGTTCTCCATGGCTCCCATAGCAAATTCATGTACCGCCAGCAGGTCGGATTTCGGAAGGGGGTAGTCGATTCCAAAGACTTCGGAGAAGTAATCGATGGTCTTGTGGGCATGTTCCAGAGCAAAGCGGCCCTGTTCTTTGAGACCACGGGTAGTATAGACTCGAACGGGCAGGTTTTTGCCGTTGTATTTGCGCTCGGTAAATGCTTCGACGTGCTCGAAATCGCCAATGGCCCAAGCGGCCAGATAAGTGCTCATAGCGGGCGTTTTCTCAAAGGCAACTTTCTTTAGCCCGTCCTTACTGCCTTTCGTCACGCGTTTCTCAGGCATGTTGCTCAGAGCCACCAGGTCATCTGGAATCTCGACCTCGAACTCAAATGATGCTTTCAAGTTCGGCTCGTCAAAGCAGGGGAATGCTCTCCGGGCCTCACAAGCTTCGAACTGGGTGCTGAACATGTAATGATGTTCGCCATCCGTTGGCGTACCTGAAGCCGGAGTTACGACTGGCTTGTACTTTGAACGGTAGAACCCTGCCATAGCATTGTTGATTGTGCCCTTATATTTGATGGCAATCACAGCATCACCAGCAGGGATGTTCGCCGAGAATTTGATCGTGGCTCGCTCCTTAGTCGTATCGTAGGAAACATCGGTCATCGAGGTGATAGGCACTGTATTCATCTTAATACCAGGTAATCAGCAGGTATGGCATTCGGAACAACATACATCCACCGTCTTTACTAAGAACATCCGCACCACTGATCTCGAGCTCTTTAGAGTTAATCACCAGTTCCTGCGTGTCCCCCTTGACCTTGGAGTCGATTTTCACCAGTCCATCGTAGGACCATTTCCCTCCGTACTCGAGATTGAACAGCGACAGGTCATAGTTTATAGGCTTGATAGTATCTGGTAGGATCTCTCTGTCGGTAGGAGATGCCATCGTTCTGCGAGCCTCTGCAGAGCAGAATCGTGTTTGTGAATGTTGCGGTGCGAGGCGCCTTGAAAGTGTCGATCTCGTGGTGCGGACAGACAAAGAGACCGTGCCGAGAGTTCGTCTCGAACAGAAGGAAGCAGGACCAGCCTTTAGAGCAGAAGAGAAAGCGAAGACTGCAGCAGCGAAGTTAAACTCCAGCATTCAACTTGTCTGCCCAAGTGTCGGCCCGGAATCGATCAGGAGGATACTACAACAGGAGCACGCAACAATCTGCTTGATGACGGACAAGCTAGAACGGCGGACGACAACAGCTGCGTTTGAACTCCAGCTTGTAGGCCAAACACCATGCCCCGCACCGCTATAGTTACCTATGTGGCTATGTGCAGTCATTCACGGCTACACCTCGGAGTCTGGGGAGCCAGGCTTCCTTAGCCCGTAACCTCCACCGCATTCTCCAACTTGAAGCAAGGTACGGAGTACGGTACGCTCCAACTTAGCATTCTCGCCTGTTGTTGCATGCGACCCGATCCACGTCCTTACTTCTTCTCTTCCTATCCGCACGGTTTTCGCCCAGGTGATGCCGGCGTCAGGGGATGAGTATGTCGCGGACGGATCTGACGATGATCTCCCACGGCGGCCCGGCCGCTCGCAGGCTCGAAAAGCAAATACTCGCGATTCTGCTCAAAACTTCGAGGTAACCCGGACATGGGACTTGTTGACTGAGGGCGCCGATGGAACCATCACGGGTGCCGTGGAGGGCTTACTAGAGGCCGGAAAGAGAAAGAGGTATGTGATGAGTAGACAATCTGCTTGCGTCTGCTCTTGGGTGAAGACACGAAGAACCACTCTAACATTTGCCATCCGTGCAGACTCTTGAAAGACACAACTCCGCTCCAGCGTGGGATCATTCGCCATGTTATTCTAATCCTTGACATGTCGCTGTCCATGACTGAGAAAGATTTACGTCCAACCCGCTACCTCCTAACCCTCTTATACACCGAGTCCTTCATCAGAGAATTCTTCGAACAAAACCCTATCTCACAATTAGGCATTGTGGGCATGCGCGATGGAATTGCCATCCGGGTGAGCGACATGTCGGGCAACCCAAACGCCCACATTGCTGCCATTCAGAAGATCCGCAAAGAGGAGCCGAAAGGACAGCCATCTCTGGAGAACGCCCTCGAAATGGCTCGGGCAGCCCTATTCCACGCTCCCAGTCACGGCACCCGAGAAGTTCTGCTGGTTTTTGGTGCTCTACACACGTCGGATCCTGGCGATATCCACCGTACAATTGAGACTCTTGTGGCCGACAAAATTCGAGCTACAGTAATAGGTCTGGCGGCGCAGGTCGCCGTGTGCGCCGAGTTGGTCTCCAAAACCAATGACGGCGACTTGTCAAATTATGGTGTTGTACTTCACGAGCAGCACTTCCGCGAATTACTCATGGCGGTGACTACGCCTCCAGTCACGAACGAGTCGACCAAAGCTGCCAGTTCTTTGCTGATGATGGGCTTTCCATCACGCACGGTGGAGGACCACCCTTCCCTCTGCGCCTGTCATACTAAACCCTCTCGCGATGGGTATCTTTGTTCACGATGCAGTACGAAAGTGTGTAGCTTACCGAGCGAATGCCCTGTGTGCGGGCTGACGCTCATTCTCTCGACCCATCTCGCCCGAAGTTATCATCACTTATTTCCTCTGGTTAACTGGCTTGAAGTGCCCTGGTCCCAAGCGTATCGCAGCAAGGCTTGCTTCGCATGCCTCAAACCCTTTCCCGTAGCGCCTCCCCGGGAGCAGTGGGAAACTTTGAAATCAGCATCGAGCAGCAGGTACGAATGTCCAGTGTGCCACCATCATTTTTGCATTGACTGCGACCTTTTCGCACATGAGGTCGTGCACAATTGTCCAGGTTGCCAGAGTGGGCGGATGGAAACAAGCCTGATGGGCGAGACTGAGACGCAAGGCAAAATTGATCATGATGACAAGGCTGAAGCGACGGGAAATAGGAGACTAGCTGAAAATGGAGACGAGATGAATGTCGATGGCTGAAGCCACAGGCTACGGCTTGGATAAATATGTACCACGAGGGATGATTAACATGAAATGGCATAATACACACGAAGATACGCTAGGTCTCTCAGACATCTGCTTACAACCGTCCACTGAGGACGATATTGCCAGTCAATTACTCTGGGCAGCCGTTTTCTGCCTTTTTTCTCAACTTCTGGAGGTGTTGCTTCGCTTCTGGTCTCGTCACCACTTGAATGAGCAACGGGATGAGACAATCTTCCATGTTCGTTCAGGAGGGGAAGAAAAGGCAGGGAGAAACAGACCAAATCGAGAGGCTCGAGAGGAGACTTTCTCCCTTTTCAGCTTTGCACCCTTGCTGAAATAAGTGCACTCCTCTATGTCCCCCGAGGCCATGGTCATTACTGAGTCATCCAGGCAATAGCACGCCATCCTTTCCCTTCTTCCACCGAGCTCCGTCTTCAACTTCTGAGGTGAGCCAGGCAAAAGAGTGGGGGTTTGGAGGGACTGTTGTCTACAAGATGTCCTTGTTTTTGGTGGTCGAGGTGATACCTGCTGTTTGGCTATTGAGGGAAACACTCTGGGTCGTTGCTAGTCAGGTGGGTGAGAGATTCCTTTCCCGTCCAAGGAGGCGGGAAGTCTTCCTCGAGACTAATAGTGGAATTGATATTGGCCTAAGCCTGAGATTGAATTCCAGCAACATTTGGCCCCAAACGCTCTGATTACAACAGATATGATCTCCCAGGACAGGCTCTTCCTTTGGATACGACGGGTTTCGAACAAACTTCTCTAGAGAAATGAAGTTTGGAGGTTTCCCTAAGCTCGAGACTGGAGACTCCCAGATCTGTCCAGGTATTTCATTTGTTGTGCGCTAGGATTGGATACTAGGAGAAAGCAGCTTAAACCGGACAGATCTATATCGAAGCATGGTACTTTCTGATGGAGATGGTCGAAGGCCTCTGAGCTGTCAGGTTAGAGTTGTTCAACCACTCCTACTCCGGGCAGGGTCAAGGGTAGCGGTCCAGATATGAGCAGCTTACGTTTCAGTATGCCCACGAAGGGCACTTATCTAAAACATGGCTGTGTGTTTGCTCGGTGGAGGACTCATACAAGGTTTGCTTCGGTGGTTGTTTCTAGGAACACCTCCCCTCCTGCACCAGCTACAGAGGATAGGTTGTTTGCCAGACAAAGACTCTCTCTCTCTCTCTCGTCTGCGATTGCTTGTCAGGTCCACCTCAGCCTCAGCCCTTAGCAGTAGCGGTACAATACCCAATACACTCTTTGCTGGAAAAGAAAGAATGAAGCAACACCAAGGATGATGTGCCGGACGATCTGCTATTAGCGGCCTAAGGAGCCAGGACTAACAGGCAGCTGACAGGCACCTAACAGGTAGTAAGGTACCAGGAAATCAAGAGCAGCCAGTCACATAGAACTTTTTGGATTGTTGTTTAATGCACGCGCGGGCGGAGCCTGCCTGATTTCCGGTTGGTCCAAGCATGAAACTGTCAGACAGCAGGCTGAGTCAGCGGCGGTGACATGCTGGCTGGATCCTGGCCGGGTGTCCCCAGCTATGAGCCACCTAATGTTACCTGCTAGGTGCCCCTAAGCCTATTCTCTACTCTATACATACCCTGTCTAGGCTATGCCTACCCCGTGTAGTCACTACCTAGTAGGCACCTAGTAGGTACATAGTACCCTAGTTACTAGTGGCGGCCCGATATCTCTGGGTCAGACATAAACCAACTCCCTGCTGAGATAACAGGCGCCTACCACCACTACTCCTAGCTACTAGTAACAGCAATCCCCCCCTGCTACACCTCGCTACCTGCTGCACGACTTGTCCAGTCCCTCCGCCTTCCACCCTCCACCCTCCAACCCACCAATCCGTTGCAATTCATTTCAGTTCGCCCTCCCTTTCCAGGCCTTGCTTGGGCATCGCCTTCATCCACCATCCCGTCTTTTGTCCAGGGTCCAGCCTTAACAACCCAAAGCTGGGTTCCAAACAACGCTTGCCAGATATCGAACGCGTAAAGGCAGCACTGCACACTGCACATTGCACACTGCATCAGCCACCGTGGTCAGTTTCAGGGCAACAGATATTGATATTCGCGATACGGCTGTGTCGTTATACGCCGAGAGCAAATCTTCAACCTCACTGTGCGCACCTGACGCCTTAAGTTAGCCATCGAGGATGGGTCTTGAACCTCAGAACAGGAACCGCGTCATGTTCACCTGCCCAATATGCTGAATATCGACTCCGATGTGAACGCTTCGCATTCTGAGAGAAATTTTAGCAGGCATTTTGTGGAAGAGGTCACTTTTGCCCGTGAGATAGCTAGAACTCGCCACAAACTGTTCTTGCCGAGAAACCTTGCGCGAGTTTTGGCCCATCATCAACGGGTCTGTGAGGCGAAATTGACGTCTACGGACGCGTCAACGAGCCCGGCGGCAAAATTCAAGTTGTGCAATTTTGTTGACGAGCTGGTCGGAGAGACGATCCCGAGTGCGGCTGGGGCCGGTGCGGCGGGACATTTGGTGGAAGGCTCGCCGACTTTGCAAGTGCCCCTCGCGCGTTCGAGCGAAGCGCATTCAAACCCACCAGAAATGGCGTCCAGCTCGCGCTCCCCGGCATTATACCCAGAAGGGGTTGAGAGGAGTTCGCGCCGCAGTATTCGAGGCCTTCTCGAGAGGGTCTATGAACGGCCCGAGGCCGAATTACTCTTGGACTTTGACAGTATCAGGAAAAAACTCAACTTCAAGACCAACCATCCGGATGAGAATGAGAGGCCGGCAAAGCGCCAAAAACGGGATGTCGTCAAATGTCAATGCCATCTCACCATTTGGGACAACCGTGCTGGCCATGAGGTAGTGTTGACTACCAAGTCGACCTACTGCCGGTTAACCACGACCGAAACCGCGTTGAACGGATACTTCGTCGACATAGAGCTGGACAAGTCCTTTGTCATCCAGGCGGACGACCTGAAAGTTTCAGTCCCAACCAAGGACGGGTCTATTTTGGGCTTCACCGACAAGTATTTTCTCGAAATCAAGATCATCCCATGTCGGAATGGAAGCTTATGGCCGCCCATCCCGCTGCTGGGCAAGAGTGACGGGGACCACTTTGCCCGCGACGCCAGGAAGACAGGGCCGGAAGACTTGCAAGGCGCGGTGGTGGCAAGGTATACACACCTACCACAGGCTCCCGACCCAGATGTTCCATTGAGCGTCTTTTTCCTGCATGAAGGACGGACATACCGAACGAAATACGGTCTTCAGGTGTTATCTGCCTGGCAGAGGTCTACCGAGCCCAACAAAACGCTGAAGCCTAGGAACAATGGCTTCGATCCGGACTCGTTTCGGTCTCCAACACCAAACGGTGCACCGAACGGTGTCGAGCCCACGCCCGCAATAGACAATGATTCAACTGCTGCGATAGTCAATCAAACCCATCACCAACCGCAAATATGTTATCACTTTTCTATCGAACTCGCGGCCCAAATCGCCCCCAAACCCCGCATTATGACTGTCAGCGGCTATCAGTGTACAATGTGCACCTGGAAGACGTCGAAGCTACAAAACCTGCAATTTCATCTGACGACAATGCACTCCAAACTCAGTTTCACTGTGCAAAGGCCACGACGAGACCATGTGAGCAATGAATTGAGCCATATCCAGATCAATGTGAACTGGGCCACTCCACCCGAGAAGCAGGGAGGAGACACAAAAGCCATTGCATGGCAAGCGCCCGCCCACCCCTGCGACCGGACGGATTGCCTCGAAGGCCATCACAGCTGCGCGAGCGAGGAGAATGACACAAGAAGTGCGGTCGCGAAACCTCCAGCGCCTCCTTTAGCGAGTGTCAAGAAATCTACTTCGGGGTTCCTCCCAGCCGAGGATGTGCCCGATTTCCGCGAACCAGAGCGTAACAGATACCGAGCAATCCGACTCGAGTCCAAATATGAAGAGGCGGTGCCGGTGTACACATCCGTCAGTCATCGACCCGTGTCTCCAAGCGAGGACCCTCGCAGTGAAACCGATGATGAAATCGACAGTGTGTGGCAGATTGATCTACACATGGAACGACTCGACTTGGCGGCCAAACGTGAAGGCTGGAGTGATTACGAGCGCGAACTTCGGAAACGTTGGGACAAGCATCGAATGGAAGAACAGCTGGAACATTCCAGGTATCTGTCCAACAGTCTGATTCGGTTCGTACGCAAACATCGAAGCTGGATTAGAAAGGGGGATGACGAATTGCTCGTGGTGTTTTTCGAGTTCCTGGAAGACCTCAAGGACAGTGGTGTCATTGACGACGATGTTGTCTCGGACGTAAATGAGCTGGTTTTTCAATTTCAAGAGTCACCGGGAGCCAGTCCGGCTGTGGATCCACCTTCGAGGACCAGTTCGGCGATGGAATCTTTTACTATGACAACCAGGGGCCGCCATCGACGTGAAGTAGAATCCCAGGCGCCGAGGAATGCGAGACCGCAAAGTGAACCCGCCTCAAACCACACGCCTAGGTCGGGTCAGTCCTCAGCAGCGATCAAGAATCGAGACTTTATTTGTGGGCACTGCGCAAAGCTGATCATAAAGCCGATGCAGAATACGGTCTTGTGTGCAGACCCGGAATGTCAGACACCCACTGTGATGTTTCATCGAAAATGTGCCCGGCTGCACCTTGGATTCGATGTCTTCCGCGGACAGTCGCTGGAGCAGATCAAAGGCAAGAAGCCCATGGTCGCCATGGGCCCAACTGCTAGTCCGAATACACCTAGCGGCAAGTCGAAGCCAAAACTTGATTTCCCTGTCAATACCTGGCGCTGTCCGAACTGTGCCAAAAAACAAAAGGCCGTGGCGAGGGAGGATCTTGTCGTCTCCCCTGCGATGAGGTCTCGTGACCGCGGGACTGCGAAATGATGGAGATTCTGCTTTGCATGGCGAGCGACGACCGGAGGACAGAAAGATACTACCATGTCTATCAGGATAGGGATGGCGGGGAGGGAATTCGTACAGCCATTCCGCAATGTTATCCAGCGGCTGCATTATCCAGCGACTGCGGCCTGCTCCAGCAGGAAAGCTATACGTAGGTACTGCCAGGGCTGTCCTTGGGTTTGGGCTTGGGCTTGATCTAAGGCCAGAGTCAAGCTTCTTTCTGCGAATGCTCGAACGGGATGCAATCGAGATTGGAAGCATCTTGCTCACATGTACTGACGAGTGTGTATACCATGAATGCAATGCAATACAATGCACGTACTGTGCCATCCCGTGCTCTGCTGTAAGCTGTAAGCCGTCGAATGACAACTTCGTTCCGCACTTGGCTGTATACAAGGTAGGTAGGTCAGTAAAAATACTCTAAACGTTGAGGATGTTTTCCATCCATATCACATCTCTATACCCAATACCCAATACCCAAGACCTAATTCTGTGTGAATTAGTCACTTCAGCTGTTTCTTCGCCGTCATGGCTTATGGCGGTTTAGAAATTCGTGACAAACTATATTCCAATATCTAGGTATATTATAATCTGATCTGTGTTCTATACGGAATATTCAATCTCGCCCGGTTCTAGCTGGAGCTTGGTATTTATTTCCCTTCGTTCCCTTCGTTCCAAGCCAATCATTGGGTGAAGGTTGAAGGTTAAGTAAGTTCTCTAACACTGTGGAAGACGATCACTGGGTGAAGGTCGAAGATTAAGTAAGTCCACTAACACAGTAAAAGAAGGGGAATTTCCTACGACGAAAGGAAACCGTTTAGATGATATATGCTCTGCTCTATTGTAGAAAACAATCACGATTTTGGAGTCTCACTCGGGGTCTGTTCTTATTGCTCCACGCTGCATGGCAGTAATAATAGTATAGTAATAGGAATAGTATACTGTCTATATATGTATATCTATTGGTAAAATATATTTCACATGAAACCTACCACCTACTTCCCAGGCCGCGGATGACTCTCGGTAACTAAGGTAACCGGGCAGGTGGGGAAGAGAAGGAAGGTTAGGAAAAAAGGGACCGAAAGGAACAGGAACAGGAACCGGAACAGGAACAGCATCTCCACGGAAACAGGTATTATGATCTTCTGTCTCTCTTGTCACTATGTAGCTAAGGGGAGGGGGGAGGAATAGATACTTAGTATTAATTGAATATGTGTTCGCCTTCGTTGCTCGGCTTCCGAGACGTATCGTAACGTAACGTAGCTAGTCAGCCTTGCTATAAGCCGCCCTGGGGAACTCGGACATCTTCAATTCGGACACTGATAAAACGCAGGGAAGTTCTTGTCCGGACACTGGTTAAACGCAGGGAAGTTCTTGTCTAAAGGCGAGTGTGTGGAGGACTATATGAGGGAACTTGGAGCAGACCGCACCAGAGCCAGACCAGAGTAGTAGAGCGGACCGCTACCGCTACCGCTGCTTCTTTTCTTGATAGACCAGAAGGAGGAGTTGGACAGAGTCGGTCAAGATGTAAACTTGGGTTGCATGCCTATTCGGCCATATTGTCCATTTGATAGATCGGAGGTAGAGTTGACATCGATGACGGAGACCGGCTCGTGGACATTGTACAATCTCAGTATATGAGTCCTCCGCCCAGGAATGTTTGGATCAACAACCGACGTAAGTGTATATATGGTATGCCTCAAAGCGACTTCCAGAAATGAGCAACAGCCTGAGTGGGCGGAGGTGGTGCGAACAAGTTGGACCAAGGCAAGACCTCGCCGCAACATTCCCGGTACGTGTTTCGCTTGAGGTGCAGGTGCGGTTCCTTCTCCCTTCTCTTCCTATCGAGAATCTTGGAGTGTCAGGACTTCGAGGAGGGGAAGTGATGGGGCCTGCGTGGTTCAGCGAGCCTGCGAATAGAAACAGAACAAATGGGCGTGCATTGACTGAGGAGCAGAAGAACATGATCGAGCAAGGCTGGTAAACTCGTGATAGCTTGCGCTTTTGATTCTTTTGGCAGTTGCTTCAGCCCCCCCATTTCAGTAGACCATGTACTAGAAAAGCTGCCTGATCTGCACTGACCGGTGTGACAATGCAAGTATGTCAAAGACCCCACGCGCTGTGTGATGATCCGATCTTATTTCTCCTGAAATGCTAGGCCTGATACCGAACGTGCTGTCTTGATTCCTCGGTACGAGATGCTTGAGGTGATATTCTGGTCTAGGTTTGGCAGGTGTATGGGAAGAATAATGTGGTCGTGACGAAGACGCGAGCGGCGCCTCCAATGTGTCGGCATTTCGCGACCCATGTATCCAGTCTCAACCCTCAAGAAAGTAAGGTAGACCGAAGACACCCACCTCCAAACGCCGTGTTTTGTGAACCCCTTTTCTTCAACCCAACATCTTAACCCTTCATCTCTTCGTCATCGTCTTCCGCCTCGAAGTCCTCATCATCATCTTCATCGTCGTCGTCAAATTGGTCACCGGCATCCTTGGATTTCTGCTCTGCTTCAGCCCAATCGATCTGCTTGCGGCGAGTGCGTCCCTGGACGATGTTGCTGAGGTCGATCTCCTCCATGTCTTCGTCTTCTGTTCTACGTTAGAACACCAGTCTGTCAAAGCTCGAGCGAACACCGTGGTGAAAAGACAGGGCGCGACGCTGTGGAATGTAGATCCAGGACGGACAGAATATACCTTCTTCTTCAACTTCGGGTTGCTGTCGCGAGCAAGACATCAGCACAGATCAAATGCCGTCCGTTGTATTGGGGATTTACCTCTTCAGCTGCGCTCTCCTCTTCAGAGTCGTCTTCTTCTTCCCCCACGTCCGGCTGCTCAACAGCCTTGCCTTTACCCTTACCCTTGTCGGTCACTTCACTTCCACTTTGGGGGAGAGTCTCGCCGTTCGTGCTCGCCGACATGGTTAAAGCGTGGAAAAGTGGTGATTAAACTTGTCTAGACAGGAGAACAGAGGTGGGAAAGCTGTACAGAGTACGGAGTAGTGGTGAAGGGTAATGTTAAATACGAGTAATTCAACCACAAGCCCGAATTCGCGGATTCGCGCAACTCGCGCCTCCAAGTCGCGCCAAGACCCAGATTCCCGCTGCCCTAGCGTGGGTTGGACAAGGGTCTAGATCACGTGCATGCAAGTCTACGATTGGTTTTGGACTGTCAATTGACGCATCCTTGAAGATCTAGAGTTGAGCCAGGGAGAGCGGGATGGATGTGCCAGTCGCAGCAAATGTCCTCGGCGTGACAGGAGCAATATGCTGGTCTGTTCAGGTATGTTGTCCTACCTGTGGAAAAAGCCGGAGCTCATATCTGCCCTCCAGCTCATTCCACAAATCATCATCAATTATCGCCGGCATGACACGACCGGCCTGCAACCAACCATGATGCTGCTCTGGGCTTGCGCAGGTATTCCATTAGGAGTGTACAACATTGTGGAAAACTTCAACGTGGCGTTGCGCATCCAGCCGCAGATTCTGACGTTCCTCAGCCTGGTGACCTGGATCCAATGCAAGTACTATGGGAATAAGTGGCCCTGGACCAAGTCTGCCGCCATTGTCACTCCAGTAGCCGCTGTTATGGGCGGCATTGAATGTGGACTGGTGTTTGCATTGAGGAGAGGAAGAGATAACCATGTGGACTGGCCCGTCACCTTCATGGCAGTGTTGTCGGCCTGTCTGCTTTGCGCCGGCGTCTTGAGGCATTACTGGGACATTTACAAAGAAAGGACGGTCAGAGGCATCTCATTTATTTTTGTGGGAATCGATGCCATGGGTGATTTAACCTCGTTGATTTCGGTTTGCTTTCAACCCCATCTGGATATACTGGGACTGGTCATCTATGGATCTGAACTTGTCTTGTGGCTCGGGGTCTTTGCATGTGGAGGATACTGTAAGACACCACACCAGTCTCCTGATCGGTATGTGCTGCTGATGATTTCTCCTTCTTTTCTAGTCAATTTTCGACCTTGGCTGCAGCGGCAGATGGAAAAGCGCGGATGCGGGAATGCGCGAAATGAGACAAACATGAGAGGAAGCCGTCACGATCCGGATGATCTCCAGCGGACTTCGTCTCGGCAGTCATCGCAGTCTTCACACTCTTCGAGTACGACAGTGTTCCGAACTGCATCCGCCAGGGAGCTTGAAGGGGATGGGCGGAGTTCGCAAGGGTCAGTGAGAATGCGGACAGTTACGTTGAATCCAGACGCTTGAAATTTCTAGAGCAGTAGAGTATCCATAGATGGCTGGATGGTTGGGCTGCATGAGGTGGTTGCCGGGAGAACTGCAGGTGGGAGGTGGGAATTGCAAATGCCAGGGTTCAGGCAATATTCCACCCAATAATTTTCTGCCCCACAGCGCAGTTTGCAGTTCAGCCTTGCCAGACAGAATCCAACCGAATATGGAAGAGTGGTATGACGTATGGCATCGAGCGGCAGCTCTCACCACCTCGATTGTCCAGCAATGCCTTCACCGCAGGCGCAATTCACGGATGCGGCTAGAAAAAGGCAGATTCTGAGAGTTAATTCGTGCAGCTTCATCTCCAGATCTCCCGGCTACGCGCAGGCACGTGAAGGTGCCAGTGACTGCTGGACCACCGCGTGTGGAGATCGAGTTTCTTCTGGCTGTGCGCTGAATGTTCCATCGCCTTCCGCAGCCTTCTCTATCACCGCGCAACCGCCAAGCCCCATACAAACTCTCTCACCTGCGAGACTTCATAAAGCCCTGACGCACTCTCACACCTTTTCCACTCTCCAGACACAGAAAGAAATCATACACACTCATACTCTTGAACAAAGTCTTCAAAAGACTTTACTTTAATCCCTTCCCTCTCACGACACTTCATCCACATATCCTCATATCCTCCAGTCAACATGGCTCCAGCCATCGGTATCGATCTAGGTACAACCTACTCATGTGTCGGCATCTACAGAGATGACCGCATTGAGATCATTGCCAATGACCAGGGCAACCGCACAACTCCTTCCTTTGTCGCGTTCACAGACACTGAACGTCTCATCGGTGACGCAGCCAAGAACCAAGTCGCCATGAACCCTCACAACACAGTCTTCGACGCCAAGCGACTGATCGGCCGGAAATTCACTGATGCTGAGGTTCAGTCCGATCTCAAGCACTTCCCCTTCAAAGTCATTGACAAAGGCGGCAAGCCTGTCATTGAGGTGGAGTTCAAAGGCGAGAACAAGCAATTCACACCTGAAGAGATCTCCTCCATGGTCCTGACCAAGATGAGAGAGACTGCCGAGTCATACCTTGGTGGCACCGTCAACAGCGCTGTCATCACCGTCCCTGCATACTTCAACGACTCGCAACGTCAAGCCACCAAGGATGCCGGTCTGATTGCCGGTCTCAATGTCCTGCGTATCATCAACGAGCCCACAGCCGCTGCCATTGCCTACGGTCTTGACAAGAAGGCCGAGGGCGAGCGCAACGTCCTCATTTTCGATCTTGGTGGTGGCACATTCGATGTCTCCCTCTTGACCATCGAAGAGGGTATCTTTGAAGTCAAGGCAACCGCCGGTGACACTCACTTGGGTGGTGAGGACTTCGACAACCGTCTAGTCAACCACTTCGTCCAAGAATTCAAGCGAAAGCACAAGCGTGACTTGAGCTCCAACCCTCGGGCTTTGCGTCGTCTCCGGACTGCATGCGAACGTGCCAAGCGCACTCTCTCTTCTTCGGCTCAGACCTCCATTGAAATCGACTCTCTATACGAGGGCATTGATTTCTACACCTCCATCACCCGTGCTCGATTCGAAGAGCTTTGCCAGGACCTCTTCCGCTCCACCATGGAGCCCGTCGAGCGTGTCCTCCGCGACTCCAAGATCGACAAATCCTCCGTCCACGAGATCGTCTTGGTCGGTGGTTCCACCCGTATCCCCAGAATCCAGAAGCTGGTTTCCGACTTCTTCAACGGCAAGGAGCCCAACAAGTCGATCAACCCTGATGAGGCTGTCGCCTACGGTGCCGCAGTCCAAGCCGCCATTCTGTCTGGTGACACCTCATCCAAGTCCACCAACGACATCTTGCTTCTCGATGTTGCGCCATTGTCTCTTGGTATTGAGACTGCTGGTGGTGTCATGACTCCTCTCATCAAGCGTAACACCACCATTCCCACGAAGAAGTCCGAGACCTTCTCCACCTTCTCCGACAACCAGCCCGGCGTGCTCATTCAAGTCTACGAGGGTGAGCGTGCCCGTACCAAGGACAACAACCTGCTCGGCAAGTTCGAACTCTCTGGCATTCCCCCGGCGCCACGTGGTGTTCCCCAGATTGAGGTCACCTTCGATCTTGATGCCAACGGTATCATGAACGTCTCGGCTGTCGAGAAGGGTACTGGCAAGTCCAACAAGATTGTCATCAGCAACGACAAGGGCCGTCTTTCCAAGGAAGATATCGAGCGCATGTTGTCGGATGCCGAGAAGTACAAGGCCGAAGACGAGGCCGAGGCTGCTCGTATCTCTGCCAAGAACGGTCTCGAATCCTACGCCTACTCCCTCAAGAACACCCTGTCGGATTCCAAGGTTGACGAGAAGCTTGATGCTTCGGACAAGGAGAAGCTCAAGGCCGAGATTGACAAGACCATCTCTTGGCTCGACGAGAACCAGACCGCCACCAAGGATGAGTATGAATCTCAACAGAAGGAACTCGAGGGTGTTGCCAGCCCCATCATGATGAAGTTCTACGGTGCCGGCGGTGCTCCAGGTGGCGTGCCAGGTGGTGCTCCAGGTGGATTCCCGGGCGCCGGTGCTGGCCCTGCTCCAGGTGGTGATGATGGCCCAACCGTTGAGGAGGTTGACTAAATGCCTCCCGCACACTAAACAAAAGCAACTGAGCGATTGTTTCCTTGTGTCAGTCAAATCGGCGTTGGCGTTATCCCATGGACATGGATGGTGGTGATTCCTTGCATGGCATAGATTCTTCGGCATGAATATCGATTGCTTGGTCATGACTTCTCTGCAGATGAAGGCCAGAGAATGTATGGGCCTCAGAATAGCTTTTCAATGAAATGAATTCAAAAATAATCCATTGTTCCACTTTGCAGCATTATACGTAGAGTTTCGAGGGATATTTCCGATGGCGATATCATGTAGAGTCGACTGGTGTGCACACCCGAGTTAACCTACTAGCATGCAACTCGTCGGGTACATCGGATGTACTCCGTACTCCCTTATTTATTACGTGTTATGCACCAAGTATGTGCTAGTATCCTCACCAGTTGATGCATATGAGGTGCTGAAAAGACTTTGTCAATTTAACGCATGAACTGGTCCTCAAATGACACTCCAATCCATATACCACACTCTCCGAACCACAATGATGCTCCCTGGAGGGAGGATAATGTCAGGACACATGTTCGGGACTACTCACTATTCAGGAACCGCCATGGTCAGTGTACTCCGTAGAAGCTTGAAGATAGGTGGAAGTGTGGAAGTGGATGTATGTATGTATCCAACCGGCGAAAGCCACTATATGAAGGAAGGCGTAGTATATACCTCTACTAATGCATGTACCTTCCATCTTCTACAGTAGGCCCCGGAACCACCTCCTTCCTCGCTATCTGCTTCACCGCTGCAGAAGAGTATCAACTCAGGCTCGAGTGGTTGTTAGTGCGCAAAGGAATGACCATGACCATGACCCCCTATAGCAAGTCACAAGTCACAGGACTGCCGTGTAGACCGCTAAGGCACGAGTATCAGTATCATGCAGGTCAGCTTGCAGCAACAGCGTATCATGTGACGACCGTGCGGTGAATTACCTGAGATCAAGGTCAGCCAGCGCTTCCTTGGTTGAAAAAATAGGACGATATATATTATTGTTCCGGAATTTGTCTTCAACGTTGACCAGCCTCGGCCTCTAGACCTTCTGCCATACCAAACCACCACCGGGGTGGGGCAGTGGTATAAGCCCTGAACAACTGGTGTCCATGCCTCATCAGAGAGCGGTTGGACTCGAAAACGGGCGTTCGGAAGAACCTCAGCCAAAGACCATGGAGGGTAACATCTCTGTGCAGGTTGGGGTTTCGCTCCCTTGGACCTCAGGTCGATTGGACTCATCATCTAATCTGGTCTGGGCTTCAAGGAAGAGTTTTTGATGATTGGGAGGACGGTAGAGTTTTGTTTTTGTGTCAAAGTGACACTGTGTTTGTGTGCCCTCAAGGCTGTGAATGAATGACCTTGGCGACGAGGCAGTTCAGAGCTTCAGTGCAGTGCCATGTGTTGGTAGCATGGCTGGTGTGAAAGGCACATAGATGCACGTGTGTGTTTCTTGTTGAGCTCCTAGGAATATCTGGGAGCATCGCTTCATTTGAGCCAGACGGCCACGACAGAGTCGACCCAGGAGATCTGGTACAAGGAGATTCAATCACTCAAGGGCAGCCTTGATATGGATATTGATATCTTATTGCTCACCGATAGGACATGGGACGTCTGGTACTGGAAAGGGGAAAGATCTTTCTCTCTCTTCAACGCCAGGAGGAGAAAACTGGGGCGATGCAGCTCTTATCAAACTCGACCCTGAGCCCATCCTCATCCTTTCACACACATTGGAGGAGAGGTACAGGCAAGGGCTGAGAGCCATTGGAGCGGAACAGCGTTTATCGCATCCTTCCATTGCCCTCGAGCTCGAGCATCTTCGATGATGACAGGACTTCAGGCTTCAGGGCTCAGAGGTGGGCTGTACGAGTATCAACTGACGAAGAACCAACAACCCACAGCCCACGGAACCCCTCGGCCCCTCCACCCCTCCACCCCTCTTTGTCTCGCGCACTTTTCCGGCCAGTGCCACTATTCAACACGGAGGATGGTGCAATCAAAGACCTATATAAAGGGCGTGGCCCTCCCTGACAGCTCTGCTTATGTTTCTCTGTTTTACTGTTTCTCTGGACCTTTTTCTCAGAAACATAGCCGTCTGCCGCCTACTGACTTCGCATCTCACCCAGTCACCTCGACAACATCTCTGTTTCGACAATTCTTCACGTAGTTCCCTCTCCAGACCTCTCAAATACCACCATGCTGACTTGTTCAGGTCTGTTGGAACCGCACCAAGTAAAGCTCACTCCAAAAGATGGAGGACGTCATGTCATCCCATCGCTCGGTTGAGAGTTATCATGGTCAAGGTACTTTTGACACTAGGAGTGTCTGTGCATGAACCGGTGTTCGCAGCTTCCTGCCAGGAGTCTGCCATCCAACCCGTCCATGATGTATCCCCATATCCATGGCTGGATGCTGGACGCTGGACGGGAGATGGCCCTCCTGGATTGTGGAAGTGCGTTCTGAGACTATACGGTTGAACTTGACTCTGGATAATACCAGCGGAAGGATCATGCTCTTCTCCCTCTTCCAGGTTGCCCATGGAACCATTCTCCTAACGCAATGCAGGTCTCTCACAATGTCGCCACCTATCGCCACCTACAATGACTTTGAAGGCGGATTCGCTGCCACCAAAGAACTGAAGGGCGTGCCCGAGATCAAGAAATTGACTCTCAACGGCAATGCCAATGCCAACGACAATGGCACGCACACCAAGCTTTTGGACGACTTCGGCGGCAAATGGGATGCTTTCAAATTCGCTCCCATCCGCGAGTCTCAGGTCTCTCGAGCCATGACTCGCCGCTACTTTGCCGACCTCGACCGGTACGCCGAATCGGACGTGGTCATTGTCGGTGCCGGCTCTTGTGGGCTTTCCACCGCCTACACTCTGGCAAAGGCCCGTCCAGACCTCAAGATCGCCATCATCGAGGCTTCCGTGTCGCCCGGTGGCGGCTGCTGGCTCGGCGGGCAACTCTTCTCCGCCATGGTGTTGCGCAAGCCGGCCGAGGAATTCTTGAACGACATTGGCGTCCCCTACGAAGACGAGGGCAACTATGTTGTGGTCAAGCACGCGGCATTGTTCATGAGCACCTTGATGAGCAAGGTTCTGGCCATGCCCAACGTCAAGCTGTTCAACGCCACCTGCGTCGAAGACTTGGTGACTCGTCCGGCTGCGGACGGAGGAGTCAGAGTGGTGGGTGTGGTGACCAACTGGACTCTGGTCACCTTGCACCACGACAACCACAGCTGCATGGATCCCAAGTGAGTCTGACCTGGTCGACAGACCTTGACTGCAGACCAAACACTGACGCATTGTCTCTAGCACCATCAACGCCCCGCTCGTGATCAGTACCACCGGCCACGATGGTCCCTTCGGAGCCTTCTGCGCCAAACGTCTGGTCAGCATGAACGCCATTGAGAAATTGGGTGGTATGCGTGCGCTCGACATGAACCGTGCAGAGGATGCCATTGTCAAGGGCACTCGTGAGGTCTCTCCCGGTCTGATCATGGGAGGCATGGAACTCAGTGAGCTTGACGGCGCCAACCGCATGGGACCTACCTTTGGGGCCATGGTCTTGAGCGGTGTCAAGGCTGCTGAGGAGGCGCTCAAGGTGTTCGAGACCCGCAAGGCCGAATGCGCAGAGTAGTCGAGATGCTGAGATGCTGAGGTGTTGAAGTGTTGCCCTGCTGCATCGTCGTACTGAACTGGGACTGCCCAGCTGCCATTCCTTTAACAAGTCGTCGCAACTACTACGTAGTCATACAACCCGAGGCTTGATTCACATTTTCCCTACATAACCGTATATTTCAGTGTTTTGGAATCACCTTCGTACTCCGTATTGCGTGCTGTAACCTCCATTGGGCTTTGCCTCGTGTAAGTTGCCGTTTCGGGAAGGCATCATTGCGACCCAGTATTAGCAATTAATATATCCATCCTGCGTCAAACTAACCAGCTACCTATTTGTCATTGGTATACAATTTCAGCATCCATGTCAGTCTTTCGAATATCTCGGATCGGGCAGCAGGGATCATCATGGCCGGGAAAACAGGGACTACGGAGAGGACGCCACTGATATCGACGCCCTCCTCTTCCGACGCAGCCACGGCAACATCGGATGAGGAGGCGAGAGAACTGCTGCGTCGGTCGTCGACGTCGACGTCTCCGGGGGTCGCCGAGAAGCTTTCAGCGGTCCGGGGCAGCTTAGTATGCATTTCAGTCTGGGTCTTGATCTTCATCCTGACCAGCAATGTGTCCCTCATCACCACGATTCAGTCGCCCATTGCGATCGATCTCGATGCGTCGACCGAGGTGACCTGGTTTACCTCGATCTATCTCATCGCCGTCACCAGCATCACCCCGATCGCGGGTCGGATCATGGCCATCTTCACCCCGCGAGTCTATCTCCTCGCCTCCATCGTCGTGCAGGCATGTGGCCTGCTGATCACGTCTCAGGCCAGATCGCTCGCGGTGTTCCTGGTCGGTCGGGCCGTGGCGGGTGTCGGAAGTGCCTCTATCACCCCGGTGGCCTTCATCCTGGTGACGGAGCTGACTAGTGTGCGACGAAGAGGGCTTTTCTTTGGATGTATCAACACGGGATATACCGTCGGCGTGGCATGTGGTGCCATCGTCGCCGGCGCTCTCGAACCACTGGTCGGATGGCGAGCTGTCTTCTGGCTCCAGATCCCCTTCTCCTTGTCGGTCGCAACCCTGGCCTTCTTTGCCATCCCTCGGCCTCGGGATCGGACCAAGACGTCTCCTGGCCCGGCTGACCAGACATCGCTTGCCCAGAAGCTGTCACAGATTGATTACTTGGGGATCATCACGCTGATTGCAGCCGTGGTTCTTCTGCTCTACAGCTTATCCTCGCCGGAAATCAAGGTCACCCCCATCATCCTATCGGTGACGTCTCTCATCTTGTTCGTCCTAGTCGAAGCCAAGTGGGCGCAGGAGCCCATTGTGCCGACCGCGGTGCTGCGATCCCGAGGCAATCTCCTCTCCGGCATTGCCACCGTCGGGGTCATGATGGCCCGCTGGGGCGTGCTGTTCTACACCCCGACCTATGTGCTCACACTGCGAGGCTGGTCCCAAGCCAGCGCGGGACTCACACTGATCCCCACGAACCTGGGGTTTGGGATCGGTGGCTTGTTGGCCGGGTGGCTACACATCCGGCGGTCCATGTCATTCTACATTTCGTGTCTGGTGGCGTTCGGCCTGTTCAGCCTGTCCATGTTTACGGTTTCGTGGATCTCGACGCCCGACTCCAACATCTACGTCGACCTCGTGGTCTTGTTTTTCAACGGATTCATTGCCGGCGCGCTGCTGAACTATTCCCTGGCGCACGTGCTACATCTGACCCATCCGGCCACGCACATCATCGTCATCCCGTTGAATGCCATGTTCCGCAGTCTCTCGGGATCCTTTGGCTCGTCCATCTCGGGCGGCTTGTTCCTCCGTACCCTGCAGCAATCGCTGCAAGACGGATTCGACGCCCGTGGCATCACCGGCAAAGCCCGGCTCATCCGGCAGCTGCTCGGCACGCCCATCCTTGTCCAGAGACTCCAGGGCGTGGATAGAGAGGTCGCCATGCTCGGTTATGAGACCGCCTTCAAGAAAATGTACCTGGCCGGCGGCTTTCTGGCTGTCGCCGTCCTCCTGGTCCAGGCCGGCACCGGGTGGACAGCCCCCGACATTCTCAAGGAAGAAGAGGGCGGCTCTGCTTCTGCTGGATCTGTTCGTGACCACGACGGTGTCGTCTCGCCCACACTCTCGAGGGAGACAGAGATAAGCTGAGCCGACGATACGGAGTACTCCGTACAAATGGCTATTTGCTTTGTATTCTGTATATATGCGATGCGCCAGTTCTATCTGTTACAAGAACGTACAAGAATGCATGAACAAGTAACAGTTGAGCGAGGCGTCAACTACCATAGACATAGACATAGACACAGCCTGGCCCGAGGGGGTTGCATACCCTAGATAGATTAGAATTGATGCATCAAGTCTTGCATACCTTGGCTAGATTGGAATTAATGCATCAAGTCTCGAAAGATGTCAAACTTAGGCACTAAACTTAGGCATTCCCAGCCTTGTTCTTTAACCAGAAGTGTGACGGTTATATACACCAAGTGGCTAGTTCACGAGTGAACTAGTTACTTTGTCCTTCTTGGCGACTGTCGTGGTGTAACAATTCGGGTCAACCGTGACAAGAAGACTGGTTTAGGTGCTATCTATACTATACTATATAGTATGCGCTCCCCCCTACGACCCTTGGATAGAGAATATAGAAGATTTCAACCCTCATTTGACAAGATAAAGGTCAAAATCACAACCGACCAACGATTGCATGCCATATACCGTAATACTCTCACAACCGACCAACGATCGCATGCCACATAGCGTAATACTCTCCGCAGTGAAAATGCCTGAGGGCGATTTGAAAGGATCGGTTGTCGTGGGCATCTAGAGAAGTGCAGGTCTTACTCCGGAAAGCCATGTCTCGTCTTATAACAGGCTTCCACAGTATAGGTGGCTATTCATAAAAATCGGCATGAACTTAGCAGTCTCGGTCTGTCAAATGAAGGTTGAAATGTTCCATGTCCTCTATCAAAGGGCCGCAGGGAGAACGTATACTATATAGTATAGATAACACGTCTAAACCCGCCTTCTGGTTAAATTTAGCACAAGGCTGGTAATGCCTAAGTTAGTGCCCTAAGCCTAAGTTTGACACCGTCGAATTGAGGTTTCTCTTTCGCTCGTAATATCGTCGGAGGTGGAGGTTTCGATTCTTTTGATTACATCGATATGCTTACTCGGATCGCACCACGCCAGGCCCCAACCAGCCTGGTAATTTATCCTCCAGCTGGGCGCGATACGACTCCAATATGCAAAGCCCGTGACGATCTCCTTCTGCTTCGCCCTGTGCGTCGGTTTCGCTCTTCAGGTCCTTGGGTCCGACCTTAGCGGGTTTTTCGTCCTCGTTCGCCTCGTCAACATTCAACTTATATAATCTCTCGTCCCTTAGACATTTCATGTAGCATGTCGCGAATGTGAGGAGCGACTCCGGCATCGATGGCCTTTTGCATGGCTTCTTGTAACTCCTGCTCCGACCCTGCCTTCCTCTCGGCCGTGTCAGGCACGTTTTGAGTCTCGTTAAAAACCATCGTCACCAAAGCATCGATACAGTTGATGAAGCTTTCGACCACGGGCGCCACTGTGGCCAGAATGACGAGAGTCGACCGACAATCGCGCACTGCGCGCTCAGCAGCCTGCCAGTCTTGACTAGCAATATTCTTGCTCCAAATCAAATATAGGAGAGTGACACCGGCTTGAAACTCGAAAATGGTCTGGCCGAGATGACATGTCAGCCTGATAACATAAACATAATGGCGTGATGGCGCCAGAAAGCCAAGGGGCGGATGTATACTCACATCAATCCACTGCGGAGCCAGCTGATGACTCTTCTGAACCTTGCGAAAGGCATGGCAGGTGGCACAACAGGCATTGAAGAGGCTTACGACCATTTCCGCGGCGGTGGCGGTGGCGGTGACGATGCCGTACATGCTATACAGTTGGACTTCAAGTACAGCACAGCCACGTCGTAACCACAATGAGCTGAAATACCCTTCTTCGTCGTCTTTTCTGTAGAGCACAAGTAAGAATTAGTCTCCGGCTTTCAAACTTCCATCATGCACCGCTCAATCTGGCCTTTCTTACCCCCTGACAAAAGCTTCCGACTGTCTTTCCCAATCCTTAATCTCAACCAGCATGGATGTGATGAATGGCTTGGAATCTTCGGGTTTGAGCTGTGCTGAAGCGCACGTTATCTTGGACTGCAGGTGACGGAATTTGCACATGTGAATAAACATGCTCAGGTCGACGAGCCCAACTTCATGATCATATTCGGGGCAGTCTTGGAGCCATGGCAGCCAAGGCATTGTGAACAAGGTTGGAGAACAATGATCATACAAGGGTGAGCTTATGAAGGCTTCTGAAACGCAGACAGGGATGCGAAGAGTAGCACTGATCATTCGATCGATACTGTTCAGTGTTCACTCCATGTTAGCTCTGTGCGGGCGATGATGGGCTAGCTCAAGAACTTACGTGTAGATGCACGACCAAGCGCGAACTTTTGCGTCCAGCTCGTCCTTCTGGTCCGAAACTTCGAGTCGGTGAAACTGGTGTAGGGTGGCGAAACGCATGACAACCCCGCTGACATGGACGAGTCGCGATGTACTATCACCCAGGAGAACAAATATCAAATTCAATAGCTTAGCTTGTAGACGAGACAGTGGCGAAATATCGGGGTCGGAGATCTCGCCATCGGAGGATTCAATGTGTGAAATGAGCATTTCATGCTGGGCTCGTCTGGCACGGCTGTTGTACGGTTGGTGAATGCGTGAACCGATACCAAGGATCTGTAAAATCATGTCAACAACTTGACCCAAAATCAGAGGCATCAGCCTTGCTCGTACCATGGTTGCAACGAAGAGATGCCAGGATTTCTGGAAGTCATCGACAGAACGTCCACGTTCCTTCCAGACCAGGTAAGCTTGAGCGTATTCCTCAACAGTGAGAACAGGATAGCGAGGATGTATGACGTCAATGTAGGTCTGGAAGTGACTGGCCGCTTCCGTCAATGGGATTGACAACGTAGTTCGCCGTCCTGGGGACGTCCGGGTAGGGGTTAGATTGAGGGAGAGATCGAATCCACCGGGGAACGTTGGATTTTGAACGTCATTGTTGTCATTCTGGGGACTCTGGAAAGGGAAAGCAGTCATGAAATTCATATCCATAAGACTGGGGTCGTTAAAGGCCGTAATGTTGTTGATCCTGTCTGCAGGGGGGCTGAACGACGGCTGCGAGGCCGGTGCCTCCAAATTCTCCTGGGGTACTACGTACACATCGTATGTCAGCCCACTTGTCAAGCCTGTGTTTGAAGCTAAGTTTCTGTGGCTCTTTTGCTGACCTTGCCTGGATTCCAGGTTCATGACATGCTGCGACAATGAGTTGATGTAGGCAACGGGATAGAGCGCCAATTCATCCCTCTTCGCCGGGATACATTCTGCGTGAGAGTAAGCCGGTGTCACGTATAGAGTTTCGAAAGTTGATCTCGGTGATAACTTACCGCTGCCAGATGTTGCACAATTGTGGCAAGTCGGCTCCTTGCCATCACAGCGTTGCTTCCTCGTCCTGCATCTTTGACAGGCTTTTTTCTTTCGATTTCGTTGTCGGGCTCGAATATCGGCAGGCCGTCTGTCATAGTCAGCAGAAGCCATCTTGTCTGACTTGTTTATGTTGAGTAGGCCTAGTTGTCGTGGACGACATGCTGGGAGCACGATGATGATGTTGATAGGAATGACATGATCACGTGACCGTCAAAGATTGACCTGATTTGTACAAGTGAAAGATAAGAAGCAAGGCTGCAGAGGGTGGCCGGAGTTATGCGCGGATAGAGAACCGACACCTGCGCAGTAACATATAAGATGGACGATCTTGGGGGGGATGCCATCTTCCCCATCTTCCCAGCGCGATCACGATGAGAAACCAGGCTTACTCATACGTACAAGAACTATCTATGCCATCCTCCATCCTTTTGCTCACTTCTCTCTAACAAGAGGCGCGGCTGATCAGACCAAAATGAAGGACCTTTCGAAAGCCTTACTTGCGTCCCATCACTCGTTCAATAGCTGCCAGAATTGCAAGACATTTTTCATCCTCATATCGGCGAGTGACTAATTGAAGCCCTACCGGAGCATCCCGGTATGTCCCCGGATCATAGAGCTCATGGTTTCGCTTGTCTTCTGAGTTCATGGGTTGGTAGTCCGTCTCCGGCTGGTCCAGTGCCTGATCAACCACAGTGACCGGGAAAACGGCAGCTGGGTAGTCAAGTAGGTTCCACTGGCTCGTGTAGCTCCAATACTTTGAATGTCCATGTGCCGGGGCAGCACCAGGCCCTGCTGGGCAGAGGATAGCATCAACAATATGCCCATCTTTCTCCCCGGTGGCTTGCCAGTGGTCATTATAGGTATGCCAGTACTTGTCTCTTTCGGCCGTAAGCTATACAGAAAATCCGTGATTAGTTTGTGGCCATCATGCCTACGCGCGAAGAGTTCGATGCTCACCTGGTTCAGCTCTTCACGAGAGCGAGCTCGTACATTCTTGCTTTCCAGCATCCACTTGGACAGAGGAAGGGCCTCCTCATTTCCATCCGCCAGTATCTTTTTCAATCCTGCACCGCCGTCGCCATAGTAGAGGGACTGTGTCAGTTCCCAACCCCGGTCATGCTCCAGAGGTTCCCAGTCCACCACCGTGAATTGAGCTTTGTTCTTCTGGAGCATCGTCGCAACCTGGCGTAAAGCCCGTTGGACGGGTGGGTGAGGGTTCACGACTCCATCGGACCACATGATCGCAATTTTCAGGTGTTTTTGAAGCGTTATTTCCCTCCAAGGCAGTGGCACCAAAGTGACATCTTTATACCAAGGTTGTGAGTTCAGGTAAGTCGACATGAACAGCTCTAATCCGTATCGAGAGGTAGACAGAGGTCCATGTGAACCATTTATACTATACCCATGCATCAGTTCAAAGACTCTTTCAGGCTACCCCGTTTCATACCTGCTTGATCTAGGAACGCCACTTGCTGTTCCTCGTCGAGTGACGCGTCCGGAGGTTGGTTTGAATCCATATATACCCGTGTTTGCCGCTGGTACCCTGATCGAGCCCCCACTGTCTCCGCCGATACCCTAGGAAGGAATTAGACTTCTGGAGAGCTTGAGGAGTCTGAAGAAGAGCTCTACCAATATGCTGCCCCTCATCCTGATGAGCGCTGATTCCCCGCCAGAACTACCGCCCGGAGAGAGCTTCAGATTGTTTGGGTTAAGAGTCACGCCGTAGATATTTGAGGAGGTCTCAAGATGCATGAGAGACTGAGGTTGCGTCGTCCGCGCATGAAATACCGCGCCTGCTTCCCAAAGAACATCGTTCACCCCGCTTACTTCGTCCTTGATCGGCTTCAGTTCTCTTGTTCGCGACCATTTGTGGAAGGAGCAAACGTACCGGTTGGTTGTCAATACACGCAACAAGGGCACAGTTTGTCAAACGTCCGCGCATTCCATGATGCTCTTTGAGGGAAATCGGAAGCCCATGCAATGGGCCAATTGGTTGGTCGAGAGAGTCAAGGTATCTTGCTCGCTCCAGAGCAGTTTCAGGAAGAAGCTCTGTGACACAGTTGACCTGGTCGTTCGATTAGCAAGGTTGGGCATGTCAACCAGGTCGCTAGAAATACCAGCTGCTGCGCTAGTGCTGCCCTTCGTAGAAATGCTTTGGTAACTTGGACGCAAGAGAGCTGCTTATTTCGGAGTCTTGCCAATAATTCATCCACATCCAAAGATGTAATCGTGATCTCTTCATCAGTGAGAAAGTCGTAGGGCAGCTGCGTGACGTTCGGGGGCAGTGGATCTGGCAGTCGATCGAGGTCCAGAGGCGGCTCTATCACCGCGAGAGATTTGTCTCGAATGGCAATTGCCTTGGAAATTGGATTTCTTTCAATCATCGTGATGAGCAAGATCTGTGCAACGTGTCATCCGCGGTGATGCGAATATATCCCTTCTTTTCGTTTATTTTAACATGCACTTCTGGAAATAAGGGAAGGACAAAGCCCGACAGGTCTGGTGGGTTTTTTTCTGTCCGACTGCTCAAGCGTGTTCCTAGTAGTCAAACGGACTGGCTCATGCCAGGCAATAGCGCGAGAAGGACTGGGTGCATGATTTGCACTGGGATCCTACCCGACACCAAAAATATACTCTGCAAAAGCAGCCGGAATTCAACTCGCATTGCCAGAAAAGGCGATACACAGTTGGAGCGACTGGTCTAATTTGGTGTCCACTTCGGGAATACATTGTACGTTTTCGGCTTCATGTGTGCTGATAGCATTTGGATCTGGATCAAGGTCTCTGCCTCGTAGAAATTGGTGCGTCGCTTTGACAGAGGCACCAAGGAGGCTTAGGGGCTCATCGGATCTTACGCCCTAGCGCTTGACCAAGGTGGAGTGCTTCCCAGCTGGGTCTGGAATTGAAGTGCGGAGTCCGAATACTGCCAACGAGCTGATTCAAGTATCGGCCTTAACGGCCTTGGCCCAGCTTGCCTTCCACGCTATCAGACAAGGTGATCTAGATTCCAGCTGTCCTGGGCGGTTGGCTTAAGGGCTTATCTCGGACTGAGGTCAGCACAGTATCGAGCGAACGAAATATGGCTGGTCAAGGTCCGATGGCAGCACACGCAACTATGATATGACTTCGGAATCAAATGAACGATTGCTAACCCCTGCTTATCCTGAAGCCTTGTCAACACCTCTCAATGCCTACTCCGAAAGCATAGTTGCTATTGATAAGACTCCAGGTCAATATAATATAAGGTTGGGTCCTGAGGTCGCACCATGCAACGGACCTCTGTCTTTCTCAGTCGTAGTGTGATTAGCAAGGGTATATAGTCTTTTCTTTGTTTGCCTTGATCGTGCCAATACTGCTACACAGAAGAAGCCAAAGAGCAACCAACACGATGAAAATCGAAGAACCGGTACTGGAGCGTCATCCATCGCCCGATGAAGCGACGGTAGCCTCTTCCATCGACCCAGTCATGGAGAAAAGAGTCATTGCCAAATTCGACCGATGGTTCCTACCGCAGATTTTCATCCTGAACCTCATCGCCTATCTTGATCGATCGAACGTTGGTAGGTGCCAAACATATTCCCACTCACTCTCATGGGTCTTGTTCTCCAGCTGATCCTTGATTCTTAGGAAATGCCAAGGTCTTTGGGTTTGCGGAGGACTTGCACTTGAAAGGCAATGAATTCTCGAACCTGGTCACCCTTTTCTATGTCACATACGTCGTCTTCGAAACACCATGGGCAGCATGTGTAAAGAGGTTTGGCGTCAACAAAGTCCTTGCTGTCGCATTTGTATGCTGGGGCATCGTCACATTGGGCAACGGTTTCGTTCAGAATTATTCCCAGGCCATGGCATGTAGACTCCTTCTCGGAGCCTTTGAGGCCGGTATTTCACCATCTATTGCCTTCTTCATTTCGACGGTGTATCCCCGCAAAGAGCAGGCGAAGAGGATGGCAATGATCTATATCTCAGCCGCTCTTTCGGGAGCCTTCGGTGGGCTAATTGCATATGGCATCCAGAAAATGGGTGAGCAGCGAGGTCTGGCAGCGTGGCGATGGCTTTTCATTATTGAAGGGGTCGTCACCATTGTTGTTTGCGGCTGCTGCTGGTTTTCGCTTCCCACCACCGCGGAGGATGCCTGGTTTCTTACGGAAGAGGAGAAAAGCATGATGCAGCTGCGGAAGAAGCTCGAACATGTGTATAAAGGCGATGACAAATTCGAGTGGCGCTATGTCAGGATGGCAACTGTTGATCCTATGGTCTGGTTGGCGGCAGTGAGTTTATTCGGCGCTGGCGTTTGCCTCTTCGGCTTCGGAACATTTCTCCCTTCTATTCTCAAGGGCCAGGGGTATGACTCCTCCTCAAGTCTGATTGCGAGACGCAATCTTGCTGACCTATGCTCTACAGATATACTTCATTGCAAGCCAACTACTTGAGCATTCCGGTTTATATCTGGGCAACGATCGCCACCACATTTGCCACATGGCTGTCCGATAGATTGGGAATGCGTGCCATAGTAGCATTCTTCGTTCCCTTACCGGTCATCTGTGGTTATGCCATTGCAATTGGGACAACGAATCATGGGGCTGGGTACTTTGCCATGTACCTCGTTGGCACGCGTAAGTTCCTCCCCCCTCCCCCGTTCGAAAACGTAGGTCTCGGGCCCCAAGCCGGTCAAATACCCTAACACACGGTGCATTTAGTGTATGCTTACAACACGCTCTTGATGAGCTGGTTGTCGAATAACCTGAAGCCGGATTACAAGCGAGCAGTTGGACTTGCGTTCTACCTGTCCTTCGGTAATATTTCTGGTGCTATTGCAGGCCAGATCTACGTTGCAGATACAGCTCCAAGGTCAGTCAAGCTTGCTATTGATCCATTGCTGCGAGTCTACAATGCTAACACGGGGGTTGACTAGATATGTTTTGGGAAATGCCGTAAGTCTTGGAATGGAAGCCATGGCAATGGCAGGTATTGTTGCCCTGTACGTGTTGTGGCGCTCTCGAGACATGAAAAAACAGCAGCTTCTGGATGAGGGTGTCACCGATAATGGCAAGGAGGGTGATAGAGCCCTAGATTTCAAGTATATCTTGTGACTTTGGATGAAGCTTGGACGACAAGGGTGCGTCTCTCCGGGAGGATGCCAGTGGGTGGCAAAGCACCGATTTTGGGAGCTGGTGCAGACCGTATGGGCAAGCGATGCTGGGGATCAAGAGTGCAAGCTGACGTAGACGAGATGCTGCGGCTCCAAGGATGTTTTAGGAGGGCGGTTCCTTTGATAGAAGTGGTACAGTTCGGCCATTGAACTGGGTATGGGGCGAGACAAGTAGCCTTTCTGGCTGAAACCGGAGTTGAAGCGAAGAAAGATATATATGCAAGAACATTGACCGACTTTCTGCAAGTTTTAGTATTCATCTAGGACAGAATTTCAATACCGTCTCAAACAAGCGCGACCGAGCACGGAGTCCTGGAAGTCCATGGATTCCATCCAACTTGTCCAGCGTACACCAATAGAAAGTTTCACATTTGGGATTCACCAGTATCGGACGATGGAGGCGATAGAGAAGCAGACCATCTGAAGAGGCTTCCTCCGCGCAAAGTTTCCTCGCTGTAGATGAGCGGCGACAATCTCCGATGGGATGGGCTCCGATAGCTGCATTCGGCCGACGTCAAACAACAGTCGTCTTCCGAGAGATCGTCCTTGCGCACAATAACTCCGACACCTCGACGGATCATCCACGCCGTTCTTTACCCAAGTGACTCATTACCTTTACCAGGAGATGACATTCCAGAAGCTCGCATTGGCTCCAGAAAACCGCTCCACACTTGGAAAGCAGCAACAGCCTCTTATGCAATAAATAGGATCGATCCCCCACGGTTATACCATCTTCTCTTTTGTGTTGAAGTTAACCCAAATACATTCTGATCGAAAGAAATTCCTCCCCACCGGCCACAGTCTCTTTACGGGCCTCTTTTAGAACGTGCGGCGAATCCAAAACATCAACAACCTCCCCCAAAAATGGGCCGGACTCTGGAATACCCTAAAGGACCGCTAAACACGGTGAAGCGTGCTGGCTTGGAACGCGGGAAATATGAGTTGGGGCTCGTGCATTCCATCATTCAGACCAGTTTGGTGCTGGATGTGTCATTTACGCCTAGTCCGGAGGACGAGTTTCCTGCGATTCTGCCCATGATCGGGGCCATGGGATCGTTCGATAACCCCAGCTCGGGCCTCGATGAGCCGCTTGATTGCTACCTCCACGGCTACGTGTCGAACCGGATGAACAATCTTGTGCGCAAAGCGCAGAGCGAAGGCAAGCCTGGCCTTCCAGTCTGCATCGCGGCCAATCGCGTCGACGGTCTGGTCCTGGCGCTCTCAGGTTTCCACCACTCTATGAACTACCGCTCTGCCTGCCTGTTCGGCTACGCGAATGTCGTGACGGACCCGCAAGAGGTCTTGTATGGCATGACCATCATCACCGACAAGGTCGTCCAGGGTCGGTGGGACAATACCAGACTACCTCCCACAAAGGCCGATATCTCGTCCACAGCGATTCTCCGGGTCACGATTAAAACGGGGAGTGGGAAAGTCAGGAACAAAGTACCCGGCGATGACAAGGAAGATATGGAGAATGAAGATCTTCTTAACAGAGTCTGGACCGGCTATGTGCCAGTGACTGAAACACTTGGTGAACCTGTGCCCAGTGCTTACAACAGGGTCAAGGAAGTTCCGGGATATCTGGCCAAGCACCGAGAGGAATACAACGATGCCATCACCACATACTCGGAAGACTTTCTCCAGAAGATGAAGAACTGAGGCATTGGCTATCGGGGCGGTTGGATCGATATAGGGTCCTGGATGGAAGAGCCTTCGTTAGGTTCCTCTGGACAACAAAGAGTACCGAATGTAGGGGAAAGCCCAACTCCCGAAGAGCAAGATGCACGGCACAGGTGAAGACAGGGGCGCTCGCTTGTCATGGCAAGTGTGGCTGGATTGGGCCATAACAATACCGGCACACAATAATCTCTGCACTGCATTGCCATAAGAAGGTAGAACGGAACAGGCATTCTCAGGAGAGATGAGTATCCCATAGATTAGATTCTTATTCAATGTGGAAATTCAGTGGTCATCGTACGCTTCCACTGTCCCAGTGCCCCCCGAGGTACAGCTAGTCCCCCACACCAAGGTCGTGGTATGACGTATCAGTCATTCCCATTCTTGTCGACGACGTTTCTGGATGTCTTGCTCCTAGAAATTCTAAATGTCATTGGATTCCCGGAAGGCCGTTGATTCGAACTCTTATCAATCTGATCCAGCAAGGCTCAAACAGCCAGTCCGAATATTTGCCTCTTGTTAGCACAATGGACAATAGGCGCGTTGTCGGGAACCGTTGCTAGTCCGATGGGGGCCCGGGTGCGGGGGGGGGGGGGGGGGGAACCTCTCCAGGCACACACTTCGACACACACACTCGTACCTTTCGGGGCTGGTGGGTCGACGCTAGGACGTTAACTCCGACGCGTGGGTCCTTGAGCAATACCTTATTCCGACGGTTAAGATAGCACTCACTGGGTTGGCTACGTATCAGCATGCCAATGTTCGATGTTCGATCAAGGGCCGTCGGCTACTGCTCATTATCGTTATGCTATGAGTATGTGCGAATCCTATGACAGGAACTTATCTTTCAAGCCCGTTGGCTGAACCATTCATTGTTACCAGGGTCCGAGACGTGGACATTCATCGTTACCAGGGTCCCGGATGTGGAGAAGATAAATGGTCGGAGAGTGAGCATCGGCTTTGCATCTGCGTCGACAGTCATCTAGAGCGTGCAGTGCCAAAGTCGAGACTTTGTTCGGTTCGGCGACAAAGAGATTGGCATGGCAATCGTTGAATGTATGTTAACCATCTTGGTGGTCAGGCACCTGAGCGCTCACTAGAAATCCATGGTTTCAACGTGTCTGCTTTTTCGACACATATCTGCTTTTTTCGACGGAATACATTTTTCAGAGCCAACATTCCATAAAAGCTGGACCCATCGTTACCCTATAAAGATCGGGATCAAGTTCGATGATGGTGTTGGTGATCAAGTTCGATGATGATATTGGTCGCTCCAGACCATACTTGACTGGGCCACTGTTCGGTTTGTAACTCTGCAGGCAGAACAGGCTCAGGCCCTCCGAATGCATCTTCTGTCGCATAACTGCCTCGGTACATACAGCGCCGTCAGCCACTCTAGTTCTTCACTAGCTCTGGATCATTCATGGCTTTTGCAAGCCTCGCGATGCCTTGGACGATCTGTTCCTCCTCTTCCCAGGACCAACTGAGTCTGATCCCTTGGCTGACTATGGATGACAGATGCTTGCTGCCTTTCACCGCCATCCGGGCTCCTGCCAATACTCGCAAATTGTACTTGTCCAAGGCGAGCTCGGCCAGGTTGTCCACGTTGAACTCGACAGGTAATGTAATATACAGAAAGAAGCCACCGATGATCCCGTCGGTGCCGTTGTCGCTGTCAATCGTCACACCCATCGGGCCAAGGGTCTGCTGAACAGCTCGACGTAACCGGGCAGCCCTCGTACGGTAGGTTGGAATCAGTGTATTGACGAGATGATCTTCAAGCCGGCCGGTTCTTAAGACGTGCTCGATCACTGTGGACGCGAATTGTGCTGGAGCTCCTCCGGAAAGAATGCTTCCTCTGTGGGAAATCCAGAATCAGCCACGCGTCAACTTGGAGGCTTTTTCGGATCCTGCCTCAGACTTACGTTTGATTCAATCGAATGATGAATTGCGGCGTTGCCTCAGCCCATCCACATCGCATTCCGGGCCCAATCACTTTGGAGAAGGACGCGTTACTGACCGCATTGCCCCAGACTTCATCCCCTCCTGGTAAGATTCGGTCAATGTCGGTCAACCGGGGAGGAGGGTGAAGTTTGCGCTGCTCATTGATCGACCGTGACTGTGGCTCTCTGATCTCAGAGGAGGGGCCGGGGTCTTGAACATCCCATAGCAGGAAGTCGTAGCAGTCATCAGTGATGAGGAGTGCATCTACCTGGCGAGCCAGACGAACCAATTCCTCTCGCCTCTTGATCGTGTAGCTTCGGCCTCTCGGATTGCTGAAAGTCGGAACGCAGTAAATGATATGGCGGTATAGCTTGCGGTACGTAGGAATTGTCTTGTAGGCTTGTGGGGAAGCTTCCGTTTCAGTGTTTGCCTTGGTCTCAGCATCGACTGATTCTATATGGCTGCGCAGCCATTCGACATCGAGACCTTCATCGTCCTCTGGCACTCCTTCCATTCGACCTTGGAACCCTGCGTCTTCGAAGATGGTGCATGCCAAAAAGTACGTCGGCTCGGCCATCCACACTCGGCGCGTGTACACGGGGTCGGAAAAGGCCTGCATGATGCTGGCCAGGTTCGCAGACGCCCCAGCTGTAATGCAGATGCGCTCAGGCACCACCGAAAGACCGTAGAGGCCTGACAGCCATTCAGCACATCGTTCCCGAAGTGCAGGGTCTCCTTTATTGGGTCCGTAGAGAAGGGCGTCGATTCCTCGGTCCGGGTCCGTCAATGTTGCTTCAGCAGCGGCTTGGACATGTTCTCTCGGTATCAGACGACGAGATGGCCAACCTTTTTGAAGATTGATATGGGGTAGTGGTATATCTCTCATTCTCGGAGTGGAAAATAAATCAGAAGTGCGACGAGACTTTGGTTCAGAATCAGATCGATGTCTGCTGTCTTGCACCTTGCAATAGCGAGAGACATCTTTCTGGCAAACCTTTGAATTTTATTTCTACCAATATGGGCGAAATTGTAGTCTCAGGTTGAAAGTGGAGATCAGTACAAGCCTTGGACCGATGAACCTGCCGGAGTGGCAGAAGAAATCGTCGGACTTGGTATTTTGTCGGAGTCAGGTGTCCGAAACTGGCCATGATAGGATCTTGATGCATCAAAATACTATCTTAAACTTTGGAGACGTGATTCCCCGGACAGCGACCGGTATTCGTGGCAAAAGTCGCGAGTCTAGACCCAAGGTTTTGATGGTCGCTTGATATCGAACAGTTCTGCCTCAGGGCTGTACAAGCGATTGATTGAGAAGTGAGCCCTCAGTCCACTGTAGCGAGGGTCTGACGCTGCATACGTACGACCATCTAAATAGGTTTCGGCTGAATATTCCGATGTTGCGAGAAGGTGTCAGGCCATTCAAGGTGTGATACGAAGCACAGGAGTCGTTTATGATTGCTGGGCATAGAACAGTGACTTGCTAGCGAACACTGTAGCGTGCAGTCCTTGAGTTTTCTTGTTGACTATGACTCGAAGTTCTATTTCACATTGTCTGAGCCACATTGGATCCCCCCAAACAGCGATCGAATGAAACACCACTATCTCCAGACCTAGAGGCCACCACGTTTCCAGGTCGTCATCCGGCTTCCCAAACTACTCGTCCCGAAAACTCGTCCCCAACACATTTCTCACACCACAAACGGCTAATCTTGACAAGCGTGCCACTCAATAGACATATCGGAAATGCTGTTGAAACAAAGTTACTAGAAGTCAGATAGAGAGTCCAAAGGAGCACTCACGATATTTTGCTTGTCGGTCAGATCCTTGAAATCAGTATCACGATGATTGACCTCTCCACCTGCCGCGTCTCGCGCGTCACGACTCTTGTTTGCTCTCCAACACACAAGCATATAAAAAATGATGAAGAAAAAGGACAGCACGTAGGAGCCGAGGATAGCACCCATTCCCAAAGGATAGAGGGGTGCTTGATCATCCAGGAAAAACTGAGGCCCAATAATGTTGGAGACACAGTAGGATATGAACATGAGCGCGTTGACCGTGACCTTTTTCGTATGCCCCTGTAACAAACGAGGGTTAGAGAAAAGAAGGATGGCTGGCAACTAAGGCGAGCTTACCGCAGTATTGGCGCCGACCAAACTCAAACCCACAATATACGGACCCAGGTAGAAGTAGGACATGAATAGTGCTGCTAGACGACCGTGCAGAGCATCAAGTGGCAATGTGTATAGGAAGACCGATGCGATCAGGCCGATGATGATGCCGATAAGGGTGAAAATTCCGCGGAATTGATATTGTGGGAAGTATTTGATGGCGAGAAATACACCGCCGTTGCAGAAATAGCTCGATGCTGTCTGAACGACACCAGCCGGCATCAGGAGTAACGATGACTGGCGAGAACTCCAGCCTAAGCCTTTGATAATCAGGGTTGAGAACTATTGTTGGGTTTCATGTTAGAGCTCAAAATGCGTCGGTGATGAATCTTTTCACTTACGTTGGTCATGCCGCCGTTGGGAATGCTGATGCAGAGGTTGAAGCAGAACATGAGCCAAACCCGTATGTCCAGAAAGGCTTCGATCATTTGCTCTTTTTTGAACTTCTTGTTTTCAACGCCTTGAACCGAACGTCAGCAACACTTGGTAGCGAGGGGATTGCACCTCTGGATGTCTTCCGTACCTGTTTGGTTGGCACGGACGCGATCAACTGCAATCGCCTTTTCTTTTTCGTCAAGAAATTTAGCAGTTACTTGATTGTCTGGCAGGAATATTCCCACGACCAACGACCAAACGACGGTTATGCCGCCTGCAATGAGGAACAAGATCTGCCATATCTTGAGAGTGCCCGAACCGCTACCTCCAACACTGTTATGGGGGTATTTGGGTCAGATGCTTGTTCACATGGTGAGATTTGATGCTTGACTTACCCCCATCCGATCAGACCTTTTGGGATGGACGACAGCCCGGTGTACATGAGCCCATACCGAAGTGTTTGTTCTCTGTAATATTCTTAGCGCTCGTGAGGCCTAGCATACGGCAAGGGAAAAGACGCACGGTCGTGTGTACCACATTGAAAGAATGAGCATATTTCCCGGAAGCACTGGTGCCTCCAATGCACCAAGAATGAAACGACAGGCCATCAACTGACCCCAGGTCTTGACAAATGCGGACCCAATGAGGACTATACCCCACAGGAACTGGACCACCGCAATGGTCTTTGCCACGCGCAGCTTTTGGAGCATACTACTCGAGGGAAAACACCAGAGCAAATAGCCGAACTGTAGGTGCAAGGTCAGTAGACTGGTAGAACGACGAGGGAACTTCCATTCCAGGACAAACATACGTAGAAAATGCTGCTGACCCATGAATACATACTGCCTTTCATCTTCAGATCGGTCTTCATCCCATAAATGGCTGCCAAGGCATGGGAGTTCTTGTCATATGCCGGGAGTAGCACATTCATAAAGAGAATAGGAATCAAGCGATAGTCGAGTTTCCAGCGCAGGCGCCGAGCCTCCTGCTTGGTGTAGCCCTCGCCGTCTTGGAATCTGTCCGCATAGCTGGTGGCGATGTCATATCTAGAGAGATCCTCAGCATCGGCCTTCGTGATCTCCCCCACCTCGTTGCTGAACGTTTGTTGAATGGGCATTTCAGTAGATTTCTTCATCGTGACATGTTCAGACATGGTGCAACGATCGAATAACTGGCCAGAGTGAGGAGGGTGCTTGTGCTCGAGTTCTGCGTCGCTTCAGCTGTATATTCAGACGTGCTCTTATGGTGTTTTTAAATCCAAGCTCGGCAGACGCTATCCTGGCTCATCTAATGTGCCCAGAGATGGCTGTGGCGTCGGTCAGGAGATCCGATGATAGGGAAAAAATTCCAATTGCGGAGTTCAAGGCCGACTGATAGCCATGCTGCTGGCTTGGAGAGAGTGTGTCAAAGTCTAAAGACCAAGCAGGCTCTAGAAACATGGTATGTTCTCGGGATGTATGCTGCAATTGTCCATGTGATACATCGAAGCTCTAGTGTGTCGGATTATTGAAGTCTGATAGGAGACTTGCTGTCTGATGCGACGAGGCGAGCAACAAGGATACCGATGGTACCTAGCTATTCGGTTGATGTGATCGCTGAGGCAATACCCACATTTCAACCAATTCTGACATGCCAGGAGACCGACGTCGGGAATACGGTCCGACAACAACCCATCCCTCAGCCAAACAAGAAATGGTAGCTCTTCAATTCGCAAGGGTAGGTACTAGGTAGTGGTTTGCCTAGCAAAGAAAAATACCCCCAGTTAGTTGCTACACAGCTTCGCCTGTGGCATTATGATCAACACCAAATCAAAGTGGACCTTTTGACTTACTTTGTGAGCATAACTGCCTCGGTACATACAGCGCCGTCATGAATCGTGGCCAAGCAACTCGCCCCCTCAAACGACGGAAGATCCTAGCTTGCAGAAGATGTCGAAGGCGGAAACAGAAAGTCGGTTTGAGGTTCTATTCGTTATGCATTTGCAGCAAGCTAATGGCGACTCGTAGTGCGACAGTAATGATGTCTTCCCTTGCTCGAATTGTCGTAGAGCAAATAAAGGTTGATTTCCTTGGCCATTGCATGGCGACCGGATAGATTCTGGTTCAGCTTGAACATGCTAACACATGGTCAGAATGTTTACCAACCGAGCCTATCTCCGCCAGGTCCCAGTATTCGGCTGAGTGAGTACTTGAAACGACGATCATATGATGAAAGGCTGATGTGTTTAACTCAAAGATATGTGGCTTGCCTGGAGAAAAGATTGTCCCAACTTGAGCATGGGACAGCCTCTGGAAGCCCTCACCGACATGAAATGAACTTGATGTCTCCAAAGGGAACACCGGTTCAGAACAACGAAGATGGCGCTGATGAACCCGAGGGTGAGGAGGAGGAAGACGGCGACGACATTGAAGATGATGACTATGATGATCATGATGAAGCGGCCAACATTTCTAGACAACTGCCCTCAAGTATTCATGCCACTTCATCGTCCAACATCAACCCTCCGAATCATCGTCTTCTACAAAGACAATCCCTTCACAGAGTGACACGTACGTCAACTCCCTCATCTCCAATATCTGTGGTCAGCTCTGATCATTACTCCTCATCAGCCACGGTGATGCAGCGAGGGAACCACGCACAGTCAAGCACCGAATCTGGCACAACAGGCTTAACTGGCATTCACAAAGCTACAGGTACTGGGCAGGCTGGGCAGGCGGCGGAGGTGACCTACAACAAGCGAACAGTCGGGTCCAGCCCTGGAGGAGAAGGCGTATTGGAAGTCTATCTGAGCAATCTGGTGGCATCAATGGACATGCTTCCTGTGGCAGTTCAAGATCATCTAACCAACCTCTATTTTCAGTCGGCCAATGCAAAGTGGCCGTTCCTCCTTCGCAGCGAAGTTGAGGGGTGGATTCGATCTACGAGGACTCCGGGGTCAGATGGTCATTCTGATGAACACTACAAACGATTCTTTTCGAACATGGCAAGTGCTCTCGCGTACAATGCCAGATGGTTGCTAAGAGGTTGCAAGATATTCAGCATCAGTATCCTTCTGAACCCCAAGTTGTCGTTGGGCTCGACGCAACTATCTCAGGTCAATCTTGGTTGGTCGTCGAATTGATGCCATGCTAAGCGGTTTCTAGTTCTTTCACGATCGAGCATTAGCCAATTTCACCTCATTCGGGGTGGCTCAGGGTAGTCTGGTACGTAGTGTCCAGGCTCACGTTATGCTAGCCATACACGCCCTCTTTTGCCCTTCCTCCGACCAGATCTTCCAGAAGGTGTCGTCGGCCCTCCGTTTCTGCGTCTTCGCAAAGTTCCACCTGGCAGAGACTGAACCACAGCCCGTTGATTCTCATGCGCGAGTGGAGATCCAGATGCGCAGACGGCTGTTCTGGGTCTCATACTCTCTTGATAGATTGGTTTGTGGCTTATTTGGGCTTCCATTGTCCGTGCCGGACAACGCCATTACAGTTCCAGTGAGTGGTGCTTGATTTACCTACAGTTGCGCCCGGAGTATTCACATAACGCAGATGTTTGAGGGTCTAGAAGACAGCTCTATAGCTGAAAAACGACCTCCGTCACAGAACGTCATCCACCGCACCTCTATATCACTGGCAATACATCGTCTTCGTTGCTTCCAGATCCAGTCGGAAATCATTGCGATGACTACTGGACCCGACTCTGCACGCAACCCCGAATCAATGTCCGAGTGGAGATCTTCCATGATGGGTAAGCTGGATCAATGGAAGTCACAATTGCAGCATCTCAGTGAGCCCAATTCTCCGGGTTCTGGAAACGTCCCGTCGAGATGGCTTTCAATCGTCTACAACCATTGCTTGCTGTATCTCCATCGACCAAACACGCACAATGTGAGAGGCCCTCATGGGGAGTGGTCCGTGCGAATCGGCATCCAGAGTGCCCTGATCTTTCGGAAGTTTCAAGCTGATCAAACAATGGCACACCGATGGATGGGTGTAAGTTCTTCCGCTCTCAGATCTCAGATTCGAGGTATACACTAAATAGGCGTGAATAGCTCATTAGCCAATTCTCCATTGCGATAACTATTCTTTATTGCTTTTGGGCGACACCACCTCGATTCCGAACCGAGTCATACAACATCCAAAAAGCCATCCTGGGTATTCAAGCTTGCTCGAACATCCTTGCAGTCATGGCTGATCGATGGGAAAGTGCCCGTGATCTAAGAGACGTGTTCGAGGCTCTGGCGGGAGAAACACCTTTGGTAGAACCTGCTTCACTGAACCAGCAAGTCATATCTGGTCGGGCCATTAAAATGATCAGTGCGGAAGCTGCAAGTAAGATTCGATCCAAGATGCCGTCGGTCAAGTCAATGGTCATTAATCGACAAATCCTGTCCATGATCGAAGAGATGATCAATGATGCGCTGCCTGAAGACGATGAACTCGATACCAACACGATATCTACCGGGCGAGAAAGCGACGACATGAGCCAACACAACCGGCTAGCCTTCAGTCAACCCGAGCCCGTGGCAGCTCTTCACTACCCTGACCCTGCTGCATGGAGGTATTCTCTTCTGGACAACAGTCATGATACAGCAATGTTGGAATTCCCGGGAGAAATATCAAACCTTGGGGGTTACGACTTGTTCGACGTGCTTTGAGAAGGCGGCGAGACCGTGGAACGTCGACGTCAGGAGTGCAAACCCGAAATATATAGGCTACACGGCTGCAAGAAGTTGAGATCCTCCGCGATCATCCTTGCCTTGCTTGGGAAAGATACAGGGGATTCATCTGCAGGAGGTTTTGACCAAGTTGCGAGTGAAAGCACAAGTTTAGAATTCTATCGGTCTTATTCCTGCCCCAACATGAACTTCAATAGCACCTGACCGACAAGATGGCCGTCATGTTTTTGAGCCACACGAATCATGGCGTCTTGAAACTCGTCTTCTGTGAGAGACGACGTTTGTTGTTTCATTTTGAGAGTCTCCCGCATGATTCGTTCATTGAATTCCGGATGGCCCTGGAGAGACAGCAGTCTCCCAGGCCAAAAGAAGCCTTGAATGTCGCATTTCGGCGAGGATCCCAGGTTCTGAACGTGAGCCGGGCATGACAATACAATATCTTGATGAGAGAATTGAAGAGACTGTGCTGATTTCAGCGTCTTGAAACCTCAGTCAGTCGCAGTCAGTATCTACTTACAAGCTTATCCCTCTTGAAAAGAAGTTTCCCTGTCGCGTTTAAATCGATCTCACAGACAGAGACTTCCCAGCCAAGTTTGTTTTTCTCAACTGGAGCACCCATCGCTCTACCCAGGATCTGATGGCCAAAACAGATACCCACGACACGGACTGCTGGGCTGCGCAATGCCTGGGATGTAAATTCCACCAGGCGATTGATCCATGAAACATCTAGATATGCCGAATGCTCTATTCACAAACTTGTCAGCGCTTTGATTCTCTAATCAGTTGGTCCATCTCATAAAAGCTGCCACGCCTAGGAGCAGTGAAAAAGAGGCCAAGGGACTGTGCTCACTAGATCCAGATATTAAGATAACATCAACATCGTCGAGTTCGGGGTATGTTGCTCCGTCGTGGTCGACCAGCCATTTCGTGACCACAAGCTGGAGATCTGGCTTTTCCTCTGAGCACAACAGCTCTTCAAACATAGCACCATATCCTGGATACCAACTTCGCAAAATATCAGACGACGGGACGCCGCATTCCAGAATCGCGACTCTTAGGGACATGGTTACGGACGAACTGCACAACGATCTCGTGTTTAAGTCTGAACGGTCGTCAGACAGTCATTTCTAACAAACAAATTGAAGATTGGCCCAAGAAGAACCGTGAACGCGCGGTCTTAGCAAACATCGGAGTTTCTGGACCCGACGTATGCTGCCACGTCGAAATGCAGCGGTTAACAGGGGGGACACGATATTTCTCAGACCTGATCGATACCCGAATTTCTAGGTGGAGCCACATGGGTCTGGGCCGGAAACATATTCCTATCTCTTCTGCGTCGGGGGGATGTACTTTCGGAGTTCAAGTCCAATGACGACATCGGCCGAATCTCCATTGTTTCGGACCTTCAGAACGTTCACGATTTCGCAATCCCGAACGTCGTGCCATACTTTTGGGTCGGATTTTCAACCCTAGATCTGCCATTTCCACCACCAGATAGGGTGCAGACACGGCCCTGTCCGTAGACACCGACGCACGAGACTGAGACGGGAAGGAGATGAAGGACGGTGAGGGAGCGTTCTCAGACAGTCGAGCCTACCTTTGTAGAGTGTGGCAGCGCAACAGAAGAGCAGCTGGGAAAACACTAGAGGTGATGGTCCTGGCTGGAAACTTGACTTAATCGTGACAATGCGACTAAAAATACAGGGCAATATGTCCATTGAGTGAAATGGGCGCCAGGGCGTCCTTGACTATGTTCTTCGTCATCCTCTCGCCTCGGAATGGCAAGAGAGAGCTGAAGCATGTCTGGATGGCCATTGCGGATTCGTTATCTGTTTCAAGTCGCCAACCCGATTGAGACTCAGAGCGTACAAGCGACCAGGGGGGAATCCAGACTGATATTACAGAGGACATGACTGGTCTGGGCTTCTTACAGGAGATACCGATGTAATGTTCGGTCGTGGTCCTTCTTCGTCTTAAAAACGTATTTCTCTGCATCTTAAAAACGTATTTCTCTGCATCACGGACCTTGTCTGTCTCGTTGTGTGCTCCTATCTTGTAGCCGTTGGCTTCAGCTCGAGCCCATAGCTCGTCTGTCGTGGCATTCTGCCTGCCAATGGTGGTCGGCGTAAAAGCACGAGAAGTCAAGCCTTCAGCGGCCGTCGGTCGTGAAGCAACAGTGGACGGAGGGAGGGAGGGACAGCCGCTGGAGGCTGCAGGATTTGGAAGAGAGAAATTTGTAGCCTGGACACTCAGAGGCGAGAGGGACGCCATTTTGTACCCAGGGTCGGCGAGGCGCCTAGAGAGGAGGGAAGCAGCAGACCTCAGGCCTGAAAGTCAAGACCCTTTCGTAGGGATCCAAAAATGGACCGCCCCCTGGTTGTCGCCAATTATGAAACTCATCTTGGGACGGGGCGTACAATACAGTGCCAGGGGGACTGCAGTAGACATCAGACCGGCGCCGCGACGGTGCGTGAGAGCGTGAGTAGGAGGGTGAGAAGAAAGTGAGAAGAGGGTGAGTCGCGAGCACCTGGTCTTAAAAGCCAATAGTAGCATGAGAACAGACATGGTGGTGAAGGGACAACCTGCCCCTAGCCCCCAGCCTCTGATGCAGCTTCGCTGGTTGTCGGCATTGCGGAGAAATATTGATGCGTCCAGCAGGGGAGTCTCCGAAGAGGCGATAAACCACCAGTTCTGAGATGGTACAGCATTTTCAGACCACAGAATGTGTATCCGTACATACATATGCCGGCACCACCTTGACACGTGGCGGGCAACGGAGAGTTGTCACACAATTGCAATTACATACACGACGGTTTGTATGGCGTCAGTTTGTATGGCGTCAGTTTGTATGGCGTCAGTTTGTATGGCGTATACGGTATCACGGCTGCTCAAACACCTGCAGTCTAGGAATCTTGCCAACTTGTCATCTTCCTTCGCTCGCAGTTCCCACCATGGCGTTTGCGTCTGTCATCGACCCCTTGATCTGCCTCCTGGCCTCTACATGAATCGCCGTCGTCGTCACTCCCACTGCTACTGTGTGTCCTTCGGCCCCGGTTGACTTTGCAGGGCTACACGAGCAAACAAAACGCGCGGTTCTACTAAGACCTCTGCAAGAGAAAGACCACGGCACTGATCTTTCTTTCATCCTACCCGGCTGACTCTCTGCCCGACCAGAACTCTACTTAGCATTACTGCAAGCAGAACAGAAGACGGTTCGAACATGTCCTCTCGTCTCCTCGCCGTAACGGTGCAGGGAGCTGCCATTTCGGCACTGTCCAACACCCTCGCTCAGGGCTTTACCGTCTATCGCGAACGAAGCCTTTCCTCCATCGACCCTGTCTCGTTCCTCCACTTCATCATCCTCGCCGTCATATCCACTCCGCTGAATTATCAATGGCAGCTTGCGTTGGAAAACCACTTCCCAAGTACTTTTAAGAAAGACACGGTCGCGCTGAAGAAAAAGGAGGATGGGACAACCGTGCAGGATGAGTCGAGAGAGCAATTGTCCATTCCCAACACCCTTGCGAAGTTCATACTGGACCAGACGGTGGGAAGCGCGTTGAATACGTTGTATTTCGTCGCCATGATCAACGTGTTGAAGGGCGCGGGATGGAGCCAAGTTCTGACTGCATTACAGCGGGTAAGTCCTATACCTGTTGTCGACTCTCTACACCGTCAAAGCATGTACTGTTGACCTGTTGACACGACTGGCTTACTGGGATTGTGGACAGGATTTTTGGCCCATGCTTGTTGCGGGCTACAAGTTCTGGCCTTTGGTCACGTTGGGAAACCTTGTTCTCGTCCCCGTCGAACAACGCATGCTTGTCGGAGGTCTGGCCGGTCTTGCATGGGGGATCTATGTCAGTTTGCTAGACCTATGAGGTCGAGGAGATTTTCAGAATTCAATGACAATCCAAGTGATGCGCCGACAATCCAAGCGATGGCTGACCCATTCGGCAAGGGAGGGGTTTTTTTTTTTTTTTTTGGAAAAAAATAACGGACACTGATGGGGTGAGGTCAATATGGTATCCATTGCATGACGATACTTGGCCGCAGAGAACTATACGGAGTACTACTGAGTAAGAAGCATAGAAGCTCTGGTGTCAGAATCGGATATTTTCTTTTTTACCTTCCTGACCTTAGAGCGAATCCCAGTCTTTGATCTGCCCAGACCTCACTGAGGCTCACCGGTCACCGATCATGACCATAAGTTATGCTGCAGGGGTGGGATGGGGTGGCACGATGTGAAGTATGTGGAAGTGGAAATGGGTAGGTAGGTTGATATATGTTCAAATTGCATGTTGATTCCATTCCCGTCTTATTTCTTATCATTTGACCTCAATGTGCGAGGTCCAATGTCAATGTCAATGTCAATGTCCAATGTTCAATGTCCACGGCCTCGAGCTCTCAAGGTTTCAGGGGGTCAATGTCCAATCTCCAATCTCCAAACATCAAGAGCAATGCTAGACCGGCCAGATCTACAATTTACTAGGCTTCCACACGGGTTTCCTCTTCTCCGCAAAAGCAGCCAGGCCCTCTCTGGAATTCTCGCCATCCATCAACGGCTTCTTATACCGGTCTTCGACCAACTGATAGGCGCGCTCGACACTGGCGGTCTCCCAGGTCTCGCGGAGGGCGGCGCGGGTGACGATGATGGCGTCGGGACTGATGTCGGCGACCTTGCGGGCCAGGTTGACGGCGTCGACGACACAGGCGTCGGGCGCGCTCGAGCTCGACACCCGGTTGATCAGGTGGAACTGCAGCGCCTCGGCGGCCGAGAGCGTGCGGCCGGACATGCTGATTTCCGACGCGAGCGGGAGCCCGACGTTGCGCACCAGCCGCGGCAGCCCACCCGCGCCGGCGTAGATGCCGCGTAGTGTTTCGGGGAGCCCGAATGTCGCGGTGGGAGAGGCGACGACCATGTCACTGCAGTTGAGGAGAGGTTAGTGTTGGTTTCAGAATGATGGGCAGAGGTTTAGTCTTGGTATTTATTAGATGGTAGATCAGATGTAGATGTAGACAGTCTGGTCGGTCAAGTGTGGTTTGGTGTCTCTGGCGGCGACCTGGTTATGGTGGTGTAGGTACGGATGGATGTCCGGATACCAATACACACCATACCACACCACACCACACCATGTGCCTGACCTGACTTGACTTGACTTGACTTGACTTGACTTGACTTGATCTGACTTGACTCGACTCGACTCGACTCGCACTCGCACTCGCACTCACCAATTCAAAACAATCTCAAACCCACCGCCCAAAGCGAATCCATTCACCGCGGCAATGACGGGCTTCTTGCCCACGCGGCGACTGATGCCGCCAAAGCCCGAGGGCGGGTGATGGCCCAGATACGGCTTCTCTTCCAGAGCCTTGACGTCGCGTTTCCCCAGCTCGATCAGGTCCTGGCCGGCGCAGAAGGCTTTGGGCCCGGCACCCGTGAGCACCGCCACACGCAGCGTGGGTTCCTGGTCGAACCACTCGAACACGCGGTGCAGGTGCCAATGCACCGCGAACGGGATGCTGTTCATCTGCCGCGGCCGGTTGATGGTCACGAGCAGAACGAACGGCGCCGGGTACGAGAGCAGAACGGCCGGGTCGGATGGCGGTGGGGGGATTTCGGGTTTGTAGGACGACGACGACATGGTTGAGAAGTTGCTCTGCTCGTTTCGTTCAATTCCTGGAGACGTTGTGATCGTATTAGCACCGGTGGCAGCTTGACTCTTCCTCAGTCGGCTATACCAATCTACCGGAATCCGGAATCCGGAATCTGCGATCTGGGATCTTTCACAGACAGATGAGCTGAGGTGGAGAAGGGAGAACTGACCCAAGTGACCCAAAAAGTAAGATGTCGATCCAGTAGTAGTATCAACCCAAACATACAGATAGAGATACTCTGGAGTAGCGGATGATATGATATATAGTGATTTCTGGAACAGACACGGATATATTTCCCCGTATCCAACTTGGACCTCGGTTGGGCAGTTCTCCACCTCACAATCCATCTCCCAACCCACCATCAGGACGAGCCTTAGACCCTTAGACTACCCGGGTATCCTCTGTACCCTTGACGGCCGGTGATGCGGATGCCGACTTGCTCGTGTGTACATAACACAAGGTGGTTCATACGTCCCATATACCATACATACTATATATCTCCCTCTCTTCTGGCCCTCCATAGACACTGCTGTGGCTAGATCTCGGCTTGACACGTCGATGGGGTCGAAGGGTATAGGAGGCCTTAGCAAATCGCGGTGATCCTAGACCTAGACAAGGACATTCTGGCAAAGCACCTGAGATGATCTGATCTGAAGATGGTGACTATTCGTATCCGAACGGAATACTCTCCATGGCCCCATTCCTCTGCACACATCTGGCAGCGGCTTTGTTGGCCTTGCTCACTGCACCGGCGACATCAAACCCCGCGAGCTCGTGTGTTGCGGCAAGGTGCCGGGCGAGCGCCGTTGCAAAGTACCCGACAAACGTATCTCCCGCGGCCGTGGTGTCGACAACTTGCTTGACCTTGACCGCAGGAACTAGTCCTCTGTTCTGAACAAACCCGTCTTGTCCGCTGATGTCCGTGGAGTAATAGACGCCGCGAGAGCCCAGAGTTACCACAATGATGGAGATGCGTGCCAGGTCGTGGAGATGCTTCGTGAGCCGGTCAAGATGCGCCTTGTCCAAGTCTTCTTCGCGAGGCACCTCGACGCCATTTAGTTCTTCCACCACTTTGAAAAGAAGCAGACATTCCGTCTCATTCACCACCAGCACGCCGAGACTCTGAAGTGCTTCGATCGGGATGCCTTCGCTGAACACGGGGGCAGGATTGAAAACGATGCAGGTGTGACGCTCGGGAGCGTTGAACAGGTTCAGCAAGGCCAGCACCATAAGTCGACAAATCTCGCCCTGCAGGACCATGACATCCGGGTCGCCCTTCCGAGTGACCACGGACAGAAGTTGCTCCAAATCCTTGACTTCGTGGTTGGCCCCGGGCACCACCAGGATCCTGTTCTCCCCGCCGGAACCCTCATCCACGATGATGGTCGCGGTTCCTGTTTGCACCCCCTCAATCTCTTCCACCCCTGTCGTGCTCACGCCGCTCTTTTCCAGGGTCGGCTTGAGCAGAGACGCGTAGTATGGATCACCCTTGCCCACGGCACCGATCATGTCGACCGTGACATCTTGTTGAGTTTGGGATATAAATGCAGCCTTGCCACAGGCCACTGCTTGGTTGGCCCCTTTGCCTCCCGCATGCACCGTCAGGGACGTGGCTTGCAGTGTTTCTCCAGGCCCGGGCACTCGAGGCGTTCGGGTAACAAAGTCGATGTTCAGCGAGCCAACCACTCGAATGACGGGTTGAGGCGCCATCCCGTCTCAGAGTAGATAGATGATTTGACGGTGTCAAATAGTTATGTTCCCACAAGATTCCTCAGCAACGTCAAGGTTTTCCGTACTCAACGTCTTGCATGAGATCCAATGGCGCGAAAGACAGCTGTACCGCTTCTTTGGTGCCAGAGACAATGGAGAAAGAATTTGAAGGCGCAGGTTTACGATTTACGAATCCAAATCCCCTGCACAGAAATCTACCGGTCAGGTGATGTCACATGACTCTAGCATCCAGTCGCCGGCCGCCACGACCAGAGACGAATTGAAAGAATCTGGGCATCAAATCCTGGTCAATGGCTTAAGCATAGTTGGATATTCGCATCGAGATTGGGGGATTGGAAAGATTCCCCCAAAGGTGGCCGTTTTGCTTGTTGTCTGCAGGTTTTAACTGCCGCTGAGCATCCTCCCTACGCAAACTACTTAAATCGAACCATCGTGATCTCCAGCTCGACAAGTTCCAGACCTATGAACCGGGGGGACCAGTCTTGCTTCAAAAGTCCAGCTGGTCACAGTCTGGACAAAGCGTGATGGACAACGATCAGGAACTTTTGAGCAGAGTACAGAAACGCATGGCCAGCATCACTCAAGCCGCCAGGAATGCTTGAATATGCGGCTACTGAAGTCGCCTCGCCAGTCTAGACTCCCACCGATGTTGCAATCAATTAGGTCATGTTGCTGTGCTGGTTGAAAATGTGAAGTTGTGGCGGCCAGTCACAGAAGTGGCAAAACGTGGGCTGTAAAGGGACCATCTTCGACCACTTCTACACCATCCAGGGACGGACAGAGGAACACAGGCAAGTAAGCCTAGCTGTCAACATGCTTTGGTGGAACTGAACCGATATGCAGGACGCGTCGCAGACTGAGTCCACGTGGTTGAAAAGCGGGAGATGTCGGGGAACACATCATAAGCAGTGCACCAGCCTGAGAGGTTTTGAGACTGACCATTTTTGCCTGCAACGTCAGGTTGCGGCCTAGGCAGTTACACAAGCTAGCATCGGCGCATCGCCCAGATGACTGGCGGATCCGTGGCTGGTCGTTGGGGGCTGGTGGTTCATGGCCTGGTCTGTTCTCCCGAAGTACGCACAGACACCAAAACGACACGGCCACACGTCGGGCGCAGAAACAGGTGGGGTTGCGTGTCTGGACTCTGCGGTCTGATTTTTGAGCTGGCCGCAGGTCATCTCTCCTGTTGGAGGCTGGATGCGCATCTCAAACGTCGTCGTCTCCAGGGACATGTCCAGTGTAGGTGACGTGTCCGCCTTCTCAGGCCTGAGTCGTCAGAGGTGCCACGAATTGCAGTCATCGCGACTGAGACGGCCCTGAAGGCCTGGACAGGGAGGGCGAATGTGGTGCAGTTTTCAACCAAACTACAATTCGAAAGTGACTCGAGCTGTCCTAAAGGTAAATGGCAGACTGTCCAATATTGGTCATCGATTCCGAGGCAAGGATAGACAGAAAGATCCGGCTCGCTCCCTGGATAGAGGAGGAATACAGGAAAATTTCGTTCAAGGCCGTAGTCCACTCTCTTCGCATGAAGCTGCTTCACACTGGCTGAGTAAAAGTCTCTGGTTCCGCGGCATGACGTTGTGACTTGTCTGGAAGTGGAAGACGGCAGCCAGCAGGAAGGATTCAGTGGTTTTGTAGATTGTGGTGAATGCATACCCCAGTAACGAGTTCCAAGTGTACTTACGAGGGCCCCAGGCACGGTCAGAGCCCAGTTCCCATACTCGTATACAGAGACTCGCACGGGCAGTGATCATGGTGAATGAATATCGCTTCTATTCTCCAGGGTCTCCAGGGTTCAGTTGTCGCACTGCAATCGGTGGCAGATGCAACAGAGGAGGACCGGCTAGCTCCTTGGGAAATTTGGTTTAGATGTCCATAAGAAACCGCCTTGTAGAGTAAACGGCCACGTCCTCTCTTCTCCACAACTTTGTCCATCCATACCGGTCTTCCTGGTGATGACTCAACTTGATTTGTCATACATGGTGTTGAAATACAGGGAGCGACTTTGAGAAGACATGTCCAGGAAGCGAGATAGCAAGCGAGTCGCTACACGAGGCAGTGTTCCCCGTACACCGTACTCTGTACACGTTTTTCCTGCCTGAGGGCCCTTGTCGGTCGGCTAGTGGATCGCCAGAGGCGACGGAAGCTTGTGTTCGATCTAGCATGTCTGTGGCCCCTCTTCATGAACAATCGATGCGACGCTTTCCAGCCTCGTGGCATCTTGGAAAGGGACCGAGTGGTCCTCTGCAGAAGATTGGAAGCAGGGCTGTTTCAGGGTCGGTGGGGAGAAGGAGCTCATTTCGTGCGCTGTGTACGGAGTACTAGGTAATCTGTTGATGTCAGGGCTCATCAGATGTTGGTGGTAGATGCCACTCGTCAATTGGGCCCAGCTGGATGGGTGATGACAGATGAAACAAGCCAGCGAGGACCAGGATGAGAGAAAAGATGCAGTCAGGACTCCGACAACTCAAGTCCGTGGTCGGCCTTGGTCCTTTGCTAGAGACGAGCCAATGGCTGGGTGGCGCAGGCGGATGACTTGCTGGGGGGCTGGCGATGCTAGCAAGGGCCCTGGCCTCCCCTAGGGCCTCCTCCCCAGGGCTAAAGAGGGCCCCCTAAGCCCCAGGCCCTGTTAGCACGGTAATTCCCCGAGCGCCTCTCGAATCTCGATTGACTGAGATGTGGACAGCTAATGTTAGTTTCGGTTAGTGGCTAACTGTCCTTCTCGGCCGCTACCGCCGCCGCTAGAATCTCGTCGTCATTGATCTTATTTTCTCCCTCCAGGGCTTAGGAGGCCCGGGCTAGAGCCTGAGAGCCCCGGCTGGTTTGGTTTCACCAGCCTCGTCTTCTAGCTGCTCATCTCCTCGCCGTGACCCGAGCATCCCATGTGTACTCCGTAGGCGAGAAAACTACTATACGTACTACTCCTGCCACTAGTATCGTCACACTGGCGTTGGGCGTCCAGTCTCCGGTCGGCATTCCATGGCTAGTGGTCACAGAGGGGAGCACCAGCAACAGAACCAGTTCATCACCAACATCAACACCGTCCCGTAAAGGCAAAAGACGAACTGCAGCTGGCCTGCGTGTCTCTCAGCTGCCATGTCAACACATTCACGGTATATCAACGCAGGCGAGACTGGCCCAAATCACGCCCCCAACCAGACCAGATTGAGATGAAATTCCGTCCTATCCCTGAAGGAATTCAGTCCAAACATAAACCAACAGACCTTCGTAGAGCCCGTTAAATTGCAGTTCCAGCCCTCGGCGACTCGTCCTGACTCTTCTCTTTGTCCGTCTTTGTCTGTCTTTCCCGCTCACTCACTCACTCGATCTGCTTGCCAGTGTGCACCGTATTGCCTCTTCCATCCTTGTTCTGAACAGAGTCTCAGTTGGCCAGCCTCTCTCTTTCTCAAGTCCGTGTCGACTGCTGCGTCGTCAGCTCGCTGGCCCTTGCAGCCCGAGTTCGCTGGGTGTTTCAGTCTAGATTGCCTGCCGGATCGTCCATCGGAGACAAATCTTCTGCAGCGTGTTAGTGCCCCCCGCAGTCTTTAGGAGCCCTTAGCATCCCAACCGTGTTTGGTTTAGGGCGGCCCTTAACTTGCCCCTTGGATTTCTCCATCCAGTTAAGCTCCAGGTACCAGATGGTTGAGAACTGACCTTGTGTAGGGGACCAGCGCCCTTGTGCTTAGCCATAGGCCAGAAAGCCCCGGCCCCTGCCATCTCGGGTGCGCCAGACCAGGGTACGATTGGATTGCGTTGTTGAACCCGGCCTCCTAGACAAAGAACCCTCAGTCACCATACCAGACGTCGTCCATCCATATCAATCTCACTCCTTGCACCCTCGATCTCTTTCTCCCTTTCTTCACCTTTGGTCGTCGACCCTCTCTTCTCAGTTACCTTCGTTTCCAGTTCTCGCGCAGTCTTCACTCCTTCGACGTGCACGAGACAAGTCACTCTTTTCCACACATCAACCACCAAAAGCACGGTCCGTGACCGTGCCAGTTCCACTTCAGTCCGTGCCCTCGGTGCAAACAGAACAGACCAGCTCTTTGACCAGAGCCCACCGCGCCGGCCTTCTAGAATTCTGCCTCACCTGGTGTGAAGATCAGAAACTTGGGTCAGCAACAGGACGCAGCTTCACCCAGCCAACTCCCACAAACCCACCTAACCTGCTGCCCGGTGCACTGCAATACCTGCCACAATCTGGTATCAAATAGCCCTCGAACAGCCTCTCGAGTTCAGTTCTCTCTATCGGCCAGTCCATCGCATTCCAATCAATAGATCAGAGAACCATTGATTCGATAGTTCTTCAGTTCTTCCACCACCATGAAAGCATCAGTTCTTGCCCTTGCCGGGCTCTGCACCGGTCTTGCTGCTGCCACTCCTCTTGACAAACGTGCATGGGCCACCGCCTATGAGTTTGTCACCGTCACCGTCACCGTCACCGGATTTCCTCCCGCCCAGACACCTGCTTCATCCGTCCAAGCCGCTCCTTCCGTCGAAGCCGCTCCCACTGCCGATGCCACTTCCTGGGCCACCGATTCTTCAGGCTACACCCCGGGCGGATGGTGGGGTGCATGGCGTAGCTGGGGAAGCGATTCTGCGGCTGCCACAGCATGGGCAAGTCAGTCTGCGGTTGCAACATGGCAGAGTCAGTCTGCGGTCGCCACCACCATCGAGACATCGGCGCCTATTTCGACCTATTCTCCTCCTTCCTCTGTGGTAGTTGTTGAGAGTTCCACTCCCGCCTCTGCGGTGTCTACTTCCGTCGCGACTTCAGTTTCTTCCGACTACCAACAAGGAATTCTCGATTCACACAACATTCATCGCAAGAATGCCTCCGTCTCGGACCTGGTCTGGAGTGATGACATGGCGTCCATCGCTGCTCAGATCGCGGCTAGCTGCGTCTACGCCCACAATACCGCAGCTGGGGGTGGTGGCTATGGCCAGAACATCGGTGCCGGTGCTCCTCCATCTGATATTCCCGCCATGATCACCGACGAGATGTACAATGGCGAAATCAATTACTACCCTGCATATGGTGTTGAGCCTGACATGAGCAACTTTGAGAAGTGGGGTCATTACTCGCAGATTGTCTGGAAGTCCACCACCGCCGTGGGGTGCGCTACTCAGTACTGCCCGAATGGGTTGGCCAACACTGGAGGCGGCGTCAGCCCGTACTTTACTGTCTGCAACTACAGCCCACCTGGTATGCTTCCCGCCTCACGTTGAAATTATGATCTTTGCTGACAGAGTTGTTCACAGGGAACTTCGGAGGGCAATATGCTGCGAACGTCCTGCAACCACTCGGGCTTCCTACCGTGACTCTGTGAAATTCAAAATCCGCTTTGATGACCTGACGACTCCTTGGATGATCCATTGGAGATTGCAAAATATCTCTTCAAAAGGTATCACATTACTTGGGCGTTTGGAAAGAAATGCTTTTTTTAGTGTCACAAGGCGTCAGCACCGCATCAGCGTTTGAGAATCTGCAGTCTCAGAAGGCTGGGAGGTGCTATGATACTTTCTTTTTTTTTGTTCTTCATGCAAGGGGTTGATGCTTGGGGGCGACCAGCGTCGCAGACAAAGGGCATTTTTTGGAGCTTCTTTTCTTCTCACGAGCGTGATGCTCCGACGTCCTGACCAAGTCGGGCGACCCTTTTTTCAGGAATGTTGGACACCAATGCTGCGGACATTTTATTCTTGGATTACCCGGGCCATTGTTTGGAGGACTTTGAGGAGAGAAGGACAGGACAGCCTGGGAGAGATCGAGTCTGGAAAGTAGACTTGAAGCCTACATGTACAACAGAATTTCGAATATTCATCAGCATTGCATGGTCCCAAACAAGTTGAAACTTCCTCCGTACTCCGTCCTACTAGGAAGAGTACGAGTGGCGATTCGATACCCGTTGCATTCCGTCTGCCAATGGGCAGATATCCACTCGTCCATGCCATTGCAGGCGAACCCCGTCTCGCCCAGTCACGTACCTAGCTACATAGCACCGCGCCTTTTCCCCGGGGGGATTCATAACTCGCGGAGAAATGGAAGTGCCTGTTGCTACGAGTAGAATCCCGGGAAGTCCGCAGCCTCCTTAGCCCCGTCTGTGCGCTCCATGCTCCGATCAACCGTCGCTTCTTTCTCGGCAAGGCAAGAAGGGCGTCTGCATCGCCATATTGTCCACCCCACTCTGCTGAAAGAGAACGCCGGTTCATCAGGAGATGTGTGTGATGGTTCTAGAAGCCAGAAAACATGCTGTGCGCCGCCTGACGGAGCACATAAAAAGGCAAGCCCATGGGTCATAGGATGGGTTCAAGTTTGGAATAGGCTCCTCCTTAGTATTGGTTTTGCTAATACGTCACACGCACACTCCAACAGGTCTGGTGCTTGGAGGAGTCTAAGCACTGAAGTGCCGGAGTTGATTCTTCTCAATCGCGGGGGACACAAGACCCAGCTTCAATCCATCTATCAGACCTCGATCGACATTGCGCCTGCGGTTATCTTGTGCTGTCAGGGCCGAAACAAAGCATATTGACTCGAACGAAAGAGGGTCAACCTCCGTCGGGGGATTCGACCTCGGCGAACCGACTCACCTTAGCCTGGGGTGACAACGCCAACTGCGCTCTACGCTCTTCTGTACGTGCAACTTGTTTCCTTTCCTCCGAGAACCACAACCACGAGCCTTCATCATGTCCATGCCTGCGCACATGTTTCCTGCAGCGGCCACACAAAGCCCCCCATTGGCTCCGTCAGCCAGCGATCCCCTCGGCCTGCGATTGCGCTTCTCAAATCTTCCGACAAGGTGGAACGTGGAGAAGCCGTATCTCGTCTGCCCGCTTCCTTTTCATGCCTTGTCCAGGCTGGCAGACCGTCAGAATTTATCGTCGTGACATGGCGCATTGGATCAGACCCCTCCTGCTGGAATGATCCTCGATGTGTCCTCCATTTCGATTTATCCAGACTGTGCCCCCCCTCTAGCGGATTCCTTTCTCCTCTCCTTTCTCGTCCTGTTGCTCTCTGGCCCTGCTCTCCTGTCCGGCACTCTAGCTCGTTATACTTGTTCCTCTTCTGCACAAGGGACTGATCCCCCCATGCCGTCTTATTGCTGGCACGATTGCCATTACTTCTACCGCACCGCTCTGCGCCTCCTGAGCGTTGCTACTTTGGTGGCTGCTTTGTACGCATGATCCAAAGATTCAAATATTAACCATGACTTCCTCTGTCACAGGAACCAGATTCTTCAACCGCCCCAACTCCCTCGACGAGACCTTGAACAGTCCGGTCTACCAGAACGGGGTCAAGATGAGCCCGGCTCAAGATGGACGGTCGCTGGGCGCTGCCAAAGACGTCAAGGAGTCATATACCAAGCAAGAGCAGGAGCCCTGGTCTCTGCCAAAGGAACAAACCAGGCAAGGCATCACATTTGCGGCGCAGGACAAGCTACCCAAGCTGCCCATTCCCGAGCTCGAGTCGACGCTGAAGAAATACCTTGAGTCTTTGGTGCCTTTGGAGTCTCCCACTGAACATAATGAAACCAAAGCGGCAGTCAAGGATTTCTTAGAGCATGACGGCCCGGAGTTGCAAGAACGCTTGAAGAAGTACGCGACAGGAAAGACAAGCTACATTGAGCAGTTTTGGTACGATTCATACCTCAACTACGACAACCCTGTCGTCTTGAACCTCAATCCTTTCTTTCTCTTGGAGGATGATCCGACTCCAGCACGAAATAACCAAGTCACAAGGGCCGCCTCCTTGGTAATTTCGGCCCTGTGCTTTGTCAGAGCTGTGCGAAAGGAAGAGTTGCCACCCGACACTGTGAGAGGCACTCCTCTATGCATGTACCAGTACTCGCGGTTATTTGGGACGGCGCGAGTCCCAACAGACAACGGGTGTGTTATTGGCCAAGATTCAGATTCAAAGCATGTCGTGGTTCTGTGCCGCGGCCAGTTCTACTGGTTCGATGTACTGGACGACAACAATGAGCTTATCATGACGGAGAAAGATCTCGCAATCAATTTCCAGGTGATTGTGGATGATGCCGACCAAATTCCAATCCATGAAGGCGCCAAAGGTGCCATTGGAGTGCTCACCACCGAGAACCGCAAGATTTGGTCGGGCCTAAGAGATCTGCTGACCAGAGAAGAAGGCTCCAATAACGCCGATTGTCTTTCCATGGTCGACTCGGCCCTGTTTATTGTTTGCCTAGACTACACCGAGCCTGCAGATGTGTCCCAATTATGCGGCAACATGCTATGTGGCACAAGTGAGGTCGTGCGAGGTGTACAAGTCGGCACCTGCACTAACAGATGGTACGACAAATTGCAGATTATCGTCTGCAAAAATGGCAGTGCAGGGATCAATTTCGAACATACCGGCGTAGATGGTCACACGGTCCTTCGATTCGCTAGCGATCTCTACACAGACACCATCCTCCGGTTCGCAAAGTCCATCAACGGACAGGCTCCGACGCTGTGGACCAGCCAGAGCCCTGATCCTTCGAAAAGGGACCCGGAAAGCTTCGGTGATGTCAGCATCACTCCCCACAAGCTCGAGTGGGATATGACCCCGGAACTGCAGATTGCCCTGCGTTTTGCCGAAACGCGCCTGGCCGATCTGATCAACCAGAACGAGTTCCAGACATTGGATTTTGCGGGATACGGCAAGAATTTCATTACCTCGATGGGCTTCTCGCCTGATGCGTTTGTGCAAATGGCATTTCAGGCTGCTTACTATGGACTGTATGGTCGTGTCGAGAATACTTACGAGCCGGCCATGACGAAATTTTTCCTACATGGGAGGACGGAGGCCATTCGAACGGTGACCAAGGAATGTGTCGACTTTGTCAAGACGTTTTGGACCGACACAACCGCTCAAAAAAAGGTTGACGCGTTGAAGGCTGCCACGCAGAAGCATGTGAATATGACTAAAGAGTGCAGTAAAGGACAGGGTCAAGACCGTCATTTGTACGCGCTTTATTGTGTGTGGCAGCGCAAAGTCAACGATGAAGGGGCAGAGGCAGCCAGCACCACCGGATTCAGTTCCAACGGGTATTCGAGTCCGACAGACTTTAGTGATGCAGGCAGCCCGAAAAGACTGGATGAGATCTCGCCCACCCGTCGTTCTCGTGCCGGCACAGATGCAAGTCGCTCGCCTGCGCCTCATATGCAGCAGATGCCGGCGCTTTTCAGTGATTCCGGCTGGGAGAAGATCAACAATACCATTCTGAGCACGTCCAACTGCGGAAATCCCTCTCTCCGTCATTTCGGGTTTGGTCCTGTCTCTGGGGATGGCTTTGGCATTGGATACATTATCAAAGATGATTCGATCTCTGTTTGCGCAAGCAGTAAACATCGCCAGACCAGACGTTACGTGGACAGCCTGGAGTCTTACTTGAACGAAATCCGACGCTTGCTCAAAGCTACAAAACCCAAGGACGGTCCTGCGGGCAAGTCCACTCGAGCTAGGGAGGTGGAGAAGACTAGCAAGGATGGTAGGCTCAAGTCCAGGGGTCGGCTGATCAAGGCGGAGGCTTCCCGAGTTGATGGAACTCAGACTCCTGCGAGTATGGAAACGGCCGAGGTGGAGGATGATGGTCTGGGCGGGTGTAAGTCTTATTCTCCTTTCATGATCCCCGCGAAGCGCCACTGACCTTGATAACAGACGGGTTCTTCGATGCCGGGATGCTGCTGCAAGCCCTCAAAAAGGAACTACCAAAACCGTCAGAACAGATCGCACAAAAGAAACGGGCGGTGGGCAAGAAGCTGGCACTGACAGAATATTGATGATTTGTTCGGTTGCAGGAAGTGTCTGTGTTCCCGACGGTGGCATTCCCGGCTGCATGAGATCTGGCATAGGGCCATAGGGAGAGGTTACATGCAAGTTGTCAGACGTGTTAGGTTCAGAGTGATGTGATGATTCGTGTGTCTTTAGACCAACCGGGCGGAGTTGGTGCCTGGATCAGTAAGCGAGCCAATGACGGGAATGTACGGGCGTACCTTTGGCACCGGCACACGAACGACGGCCGATGGGTTGGTTATGCGGGTGCAATATTGATACCAAAGGGTTGTAGCTGAACATGGACATTGGTGTGTATAGTGGTACACCCACAACGCAGGCGGGAGAAGCAGGAGGAGAGCTGTACCAGTACCGTCAGGCTGCGGATAGTACTCCGTACTCCGTACTCGTAGTAGTGTCAGCGCCCCATGGCATGGCCTGACGTCGAGCACCAGACGGACCCTGTGGCGTGATGTAATATACATGCGAACTTGTACGTGCCGTCTTAGTGTTCCGTCCTACTGACATGCCGGAACTTACAAAGTCGGCCAAGAAGCATGCGCCAAAATAGGACTAGCGCCGATCAGACACAGTCAACCACTCGCAGTCCTAGCGGCCTCGACTGAACTGCAGTGCTGTGACCCTCGACACAACCAACGATACTCCGTACATCGCCGACCGAGATACTGTTCCTGCTGTCCAAGGTCGTGGTCAGGGTTTGCGACGTGCTCGTTGCTGCTCGCTCCATGCGCCTTGCGACACCTCGACCTTCCGCCGACTCCCATCGTCTCGCCACCCTCCCTGTTCCCCGACCGCCCTCCCCACTCCTCCTTGACCATGGCAACAGCTACGATGCCCAGCCTCGCAGTCCATGATGGGCGCGGTGTCGCTCCCCTAGGCAAAGAAGATGCCATGTCCCCGTCTCTCCCTCCGCCTCAAGTTCACACTCCTCCCACCACCGACGAGGCCAGCCACAAGGACGATGACGCAGCCTCAAGTTCCTCCCTCTCCGATCTCGGCGACGATCTTGAAGATGAAGAGAATAGAATGAGATTTGAAGATGCGGCACGCGCAGGTGCAGAAGCCGAACAGTACTCAGAGGTCAAGCCAGACCGCTACGAAAACGGCGTCCCTATCTTCACTCCGGTATGGGCTATATCTCCGTTGACCGGCCGGCGCTCCCGGTCGTGCTTAAGCGATAAGACGAACAGTACCGGCTAATCCTCGTGTGGACAGACAATGGAGCAATTCAGAGACTTTCAAAAATACGTGAAGGGCGTGGATCCCTACGGCATGCAGTCAGGTATCGTGCTGATAGATCCTCCGGAAGAATGGTACGTGGCGTACCCCCGAGTGTCACTTCAGTTATTGTCATCTTGTGCCGGAGAAAGAAAGACGCAGACACTGATTGTGTGTTGTTCTAGGAAACGTGCCCGCAAAGCTTTGGACGACCTGATTAAGACGATCAAGATCAAAAACCCAATCACCCAAGAGTTTCATGGCGCTCAAGGCATATACACACAGCGCAACATGGAGAAGATGCGGTCCTACAACCTTCCACAGTGGAAAGCCCTATGTGAGCAGACTGAGAACCAACCTCCAGCAAGACGAGGGGAGAAACGTTTGAACGCCGACAAGTTGCTCGGACGAGGCTCCATCAAATCTCGCAAACCTGAAGCCTCTAGCACGCCCGAACCTTTGAAGGGTAATCCCAGTCGCGCGAAGTCTAGGACGATTAAACAGGAACCCAGCGATCACGACTCAACTCTTCTCGCTCCTCCTACTCCTACAAGTCCCGACGTAAAGCCGGCCATCCCTGACATCAATGAGGGGGAGGATGGATTTACCGAGAACACAGATCCCACACCGACAAAGGGTAAGCGAGCCAGAAAACCTGGCAGACCGAGAGGACGACCTCCAAAGTCTACCGGCAAAAGAGAAGCTGGAAACAAAGGCGCCGAGACCACCGTCGCCGCCCGGCGATTGAGAAACGCTCGTGAAGCCAACGACGATATCGATGAGGAGGCATTCCGAGATTTTGACTATCGAGTTTACGATAATGACCAGTGGACGGCCGAACGCTGTGATGAACTCGAGGACAAATACTGGAAGAGTCTCAACTTCAGCAACCCTATGTACGGTGCAGACATGCCTGGATCTCTATTCGACGATGACACAAAGGAATGGAATGTCGCCAAGTTACCAAACTTGTTGGATCTCCTGGGTGCACCCATTCCCGGTGTCAACACTGCATATCTGTACCTCGGGATGTGGCGGGCTACCTTTGCCTGGCATCTGGAAGATGTGGATCTCTACAGCATCAACTACATCCACTTTGGTGCCCCGAAACAGTGGTACAGTATCTCGCAAAAGGATGCGCCCAAGTTCGAAGCTGCCATGAAGTCACTGTGGCCGTCGGACGGTAAGAGCTGTGACCAATTCTTGCGCCACAAGACGTACCTCGTTTCACCCTCGATCTTGAAGTCAAAATTCGGAGTCACTGTCAACAAGGTCGTCCATCGTGAAGGACAATTCGTCATCACCTTTCCCATCGGCTATCATTCCGGCTATAACCTGGGCTACAACTGTGCCGAATCTGTCAACTTTGCCATCGACAACTGGCTAGAATATGGCAAGACTGCGCGGAAATGCCGTTGTGAGGCCGACAGTGTCTTCATCGACGTTGATTGGTTCGTCCGGAAGATGAATGGCGAACCGACTCCAGAGTATGAGGAAATCGAGGTGACTGACGATGAAGATGATCTGGACGAACCTATGGATCTACCCACACCTCCAAGCAGTGATCGTGGCAAGGTCAAAACAGCTCAAAAGAGGAAACGTGCTCCCAAAGACCTTGGGCCAAACAAGAAGGCGAAGAAACTCATCAAAATCCGCAAAGTCAGCAAAAACCAGCCGTGTTGTCTGTGTCCCAACGACTTTGCTTGGGAGGAACTTCTCCCCACAACAGGTGGCCTGCGAGCACATCGCACTTGTGCCATGTACACACCCGAGACCTACATTGCCAATAAAGACGGCAAGGAAATGGTTTACAATGTGGAGAACATCAGCAAAGCACGTCTGGAACTCAAATGCTATGAGTGTCGCCAGAAGAAAGGCTCGTGTTTCCAATGTTCTTCGGCCAAATGCACCAAGTCATACCACGCGACATGCGCTATGCAAGCAGGTGTTCAAGTCGACAAGGGAGAAATTGCTGTCTGGCATGACGGTGTCGAATACCGCGATATCGGTTTTGACTGGCGATGTCGTCTTCACCGTACGGTCAAACGGACGAGAATCACCAGTGAGCTGTCGGCTTGCAACCATGCCAACAGTTGTTGGCAGAATGCCGACTTCCGACGCTTCCTGTATGATCTCAAACAAGGAGAAGTGATCCAATTTCAAGCAACCAATAGCGACGATATTGAGGCAGGTCTGGTCATGGCAGGATACGATGAGGGACAAGGCTCGGTCCTTGTTAAGATCGTGCCAGATCTCAAAACAATCAAAGAAGTTGATCCTACGTCGATTCTCTTTGTCGACAGCGCAACTTCATGCCTACAGAAGCCCTCGGCCGGCGCTCTTGAACTGCCGGAAGATTTACAAGGAAAGGCTGCTTCACTTTCCGAGTCTTCTGAAAAGAAGCCTAGCGCAGGAGATCCATTCACGGAGGAGCCCAGAACCGAATGGGCCGAGTTCGCGTCCGCAGAGCCCCCTCTCAACAAAGATCAGAAGCCTGTCGACCTTTCCAAGGACAAACAATTGTGGATCTACCTTGGTGCAACATCATCCGAGGCCAAGGCCCATTATACGTCTGACCCTAAGAAACAAGTCCATGATCCAGCATCAAACTTCCTGGACCTGGTTGCCCCTCCAAAGCCCGTCATGGCACCGCCGCCTCAACCGAAGCGCCAGTCTCTTGCTGCCTCATACCCAATGCTCAATGTGGCTGCAAAAAATGCCGCCATGGCGAATATACGTCAGAATCTCCTGGATCAACACAATCTGACTCCTAGAGTACCGGGGACGTTCAGCGGAACAACACGCGATCTTACCATGAGCCAAAGTCAAAAGAAACAGGCAGATCTGAAACCCAGCCAGATTAAACCTTCACAATACCGTGACATCGTCGCTGGACAAGAAGCACGGCTCAATGAGCAAGCAAGAATTCTACAACGACAGCATGCCAAAGCTCAACAACTCGATGCTGCAGAGCGGAATGGAATTGGCATTGATCATGACGCCGTCCAACGACAGAGACACTTTCAACGGCAAGCATCTCAGCATGCTAAGCACATGACGGAATGGTCCAACGATCCCTCTCTGCCTCCTCTTAAACAATATCATGACCATTTCCCGAATTATCACCCTGAGGATCCGTCCAGCGGATACGGTGCTGCCTCAGGGATGAACTCGAACCCCCGACCACAACAATACGAATACACTAACAACTGGATGAACCCCGGCCACGACGATCGGAAGTCAAGCTTTGGAACACCACAGGGTTCAGTACTGAACTCGGCGCTCTCGTCTCACTTCGATCTGTCTCAGTCGACTGCAACTACTCCCTTTCCAGCATTTGTCCCGCAGTCTCACCTTCAATTCTCTTATCAGGGAGACCCAAATCAAGGCTCTGGTATAACCCCTGATTATCAGCCGTCGCCGCTGGAAAGCATTCGAGCTGCTGCAAATCAGCCACCTCCACCTCCACCCTCTGCCGAAGTCGAACGTCGGCGGCGAATTTCCAATCCTGCTTATCCGTTCAAGAGTCCAGACCAAATCAAGGCTCGGAAGCACGCGGAGAAGCAGTCGCCATCTGGCAGTAGGCCCAGCAGCTCATACATGGTACCGAGTCCAAGAATGCAGCATGAATCTTACCTACATTCGAGCACATCGGCAAGCCCTGTGCAGACCATCGACCCTCAAAATCCGCCTCAGTTCATCAATCCCAACGCCACACAGATCAGTCCTCCTGGATCAAGTGCGGGTCACAGATCCGCAAGCGGAAGTTTCTCAGGTCTTGGGATCCGGTCGACGATCGGTCCTTCTGTGCGACCGGGCTCGAGGAAAAGTTTATCGGTCGACATGGATATAGACCTGGCCCCATTCCCTGCCAGTTACGTGCAGTTGAGCGATTATGTACCGAGACGCTTGTCGTATGATCCTTTGAGCAATGTCAGTGCGTTTACGCAACAAAAGCCCCAGAATCTGGATCCACCAATGGCTCTGCCGTCTCGTCAACTGCTCGAGAGTTTGGAGAAGCGACCAATCGGGCTCAACGGGTTATTGTTCAACAACCACCAGATCCCAAAGCAATTGACCGACTGGCAGGAGAAAGGAGGTTTCTGGGGTCGTGTTGCAGGCTACTATATCCAGAAGCATCAGGCTGCGGCCACGGTGTATAGGTCACCATTTGCAGCAACGACCCAACGGGCGAATGAAGGCACTCTCGCTCAGAGGTATTACGACAGTCTGGAACCGGAACAACGGGTGAGGATCGACGAATATCGGGAAGGGAAGACTGAATGAAGGAATAACCGAATAGTGGAAGGACAAGATGCAACACTGATAGCAAAGAAATTCGGAGGGACATGCAAAACGGAGCACGTATAGATTCCAAGGCAGTTCGGCATCATGAGACGATCAAATTGTTATGGAGCATGACGGAACGAAGACAAAATGGCGGGTCAATATGGAGAAATGGTGTTGGTGTTTCTACGGGCTCGTGTTTTGTTGGTACGGAGGGCTGGCTGTGAGCGACAAAACACGTTGAGGCTGGAAATGAAAGGAAAGGAATGGCCGGCGTCCTCTTGTAGCATGTGATTTCTTGAGTTGAGTTTCTCAGTCCTGGCGTACCTTCACTTCCTTTACGAACGAGGACAGGAAATGATATCAGACATATACAATTTACAACGCTTGACTTTGGACCGCGGTTTTCTGCGGGACGGGATAATCCCTTGTGGTTTTTGGGTTTTGGTTTCTGTTTTCTGATTTCTGATTTCTGATTTCTATCTCATTTAGAGGAAGAGGAACACCTGTTGTCGACGTAGTAGATCAAGCGGTGGGGAGGGAGTGGATGTGGATGTGGATGCCGCCGCGACCTTGTTGTTATGATGCGGCAGACCCCTTGGAGATGGACGAGACAATCTCCACGGCGTCAAAGCCCGATCCAGAAGTGGTGCTGCGAGCGACAGATTTCCAATCTTCATGCTCTCTGAGCGCTTTCTCCAGCTCGAGTTGGATCAGGCTGTGGGCATCGGCGCCGAGGGAGAGCCTCACCGGCAGAGGGGACTGGTTTCGCGTCGAGGCAACTTCATACAGGACCTTGGCACAGGCCGCTGGGTCGGTCCAATGCTTGCTCGATTCAGCTTGGTTTTCAAAGTAGGCGGCAAGCTGGTTATAGCCGCATTTGGGATCGCGATAGGCAGGGTGCCGCGCGACTAGATGGATGTTATCGGCGAACTTGGTCTTGAAGCTGCCCAGTTGGATGATCAGAAACTTGATGTTCCAGTCGGGGTGCATCTCCTTAGCAAGCGCTTCGGTATAGCCTTCCAGGGCAAATTTGCTGGTAGCGTTTGGTCAGCCTTGATGATTGCTTGACTTGGGACGGAGCCTCTCTACCTGGCACAATATAGAGCTGACCCGGGAAAACAAACCCTCCCGCCCACGGAGCTGATTTGAATGATCAGCCCGCCCTTGCCCACAGGGTTGGTTTCCCGGAGGACGGGCAAGGCGGCCTTCGTCACACTCACGGCGCCCCAGAAGTTCGTCTCCAATTGTGCTCTTGCTTCGGCATCGGGAACATTCTCACTATCCGCAGTCAAGCCATAGCCAGCATTGTTGACCACGACATCCAGCCGCCCAAACCTTTCCACTCCTGCCTTTACAACGTGAGCGACTTGATCCGGATCGGTGATGTCCAGTGCCAGTTTCAGCACGTTCGGCTCATCGGGTAAGTATGCGAGCGTGTCAGGCTTGCGAGCGGTAGCAATGATCGAGCATCCAGCGTCGTAAATATGTTTGGCAAGAGCAGCGCCAATCCCGGACGAGCATCCAGTAACTAGAATGTTCAGTCTGGTATCATGTGGAACGGACACCGAGCTCACTGAACCAGACGTCCTTCTCTCCTGCCGCTGCCATTGATACAGAGCTGGCACAGACCGCAGCGTGTTGACTCCAGGTGGAAGATCAGCAGATTAGACGGCGCATATCTCGAAGCCGACTCGAGGCGAAGGCCTGTATTTGGAACGCAGCGCAGCGACTCTGTCCGGAATATGCCACGTCGACTTGGCAGGAGATTTCCGCACTTAGCACCAATGAAGTCTCAAAGAAGTGATACCCTGCGGGTGATAAGCCATGAGGTAGCCGCCTACGGGCAGGTGTAGAAAGGATGCCGACGTGGCAGTTGTTAAAGAGCCCTGGACATGCGCCTGCAGCTGGCGAATGGGATAGGGCGTCTTGTAGCTGAGTGGACGCTGTGCCAACGCTGTGCCAACAGGGCCATGCGCGCACCTCATCTAGTCATCATCAGAGCCATAGTCTCCGAGATCCAGACCAGCAGGTTTTGGCGGCACTACCGGCTGTGATATCGGAGCGGGTTCGACCTTACGCACCAATCCCGGGACAAGGGATTTCTTGGGCTTCCTCATCCTTTCGAAGGACGGTGCTGGCGGTGACTCTTTGGCCGACTCTACAGGCTGGGCTTGCAGTTTTGCCTGTTCTTCGAGCCGAGCTCTTTCGACGTTGGCGGCGTCAAAAGCCCTTCGAGCAGCTTCGGCATCTGCGCGTTCTTCCGCCTCTCTTTGTTCCCTAGCGAGATCTCGAACTTGGACCAGGGCCTGGTCTTCTTTGCCGCCCTTTTCGCCCCGTTCTATGCGTGCGTTCCTCTGCATGATTTCGTCCAAGGCGTCTGCGACCTGCATTTCTCGCTTGCTCTCTTCCATTTTTTCCTCGAGTTCTTCCATCGCGTTCCTTTCGGCATTCTCGGCCTCGTCCATCTCCTCCCGTTCGAGCCGGTCCAGACGCTGTTCGTCCGTTTCCTTCAACTCTTCGCTTTCAGGGTTCCGCCACGACTCAAAGTTGCGTTTTGCTCCTCGTTCACAGGTATAATCCATGTTCTTCGGGTCCGTCTTGAAGGTGATCTCCGAACTGCATCTTGTGCACCGGATATAGAAGCGATAGATGGTGATGGCGAGATATTTTTCGTCGGTCGTTTCCTTTCTGGCGTTGAATTTCCGACCTTTGTAGATGTATTCTCCACAAGATGTGCATTTCATGCTGAAGGGCGCCATCAGTCGGACTGGGATGGTCTTGGGTCCTGTCGGTCGAAGGTGTTTGGGGGTTCGCGCGATCTTGGAGGGGTCGAACTCGGGCGGGTAGTACTTGGTGAGGACTTTTCGTTCCGACATCTTGACGGGTTTGGCAGGCGGTTGATCCTGCGGTTGATCCTCTGATTCTAGTCAAGTCAAGGGTACAACAACTCGATGCAAGCAGTCGACTGAACGGCGGGATCAACAGGAGTCAAGAATGGTCGAGAATGACTTAAGAACTTGAAGCCCCAGGCATCTACAGGTGGCCATGGCCTTTTTCTTGAGAGCAGCCAATCGGAGAAGAGGCTGCGCAGCGCGTCACTTGCCGCCCTCGCCCTCAGCACAGCCAAAATCAAAAACACAAACACTCTCTCAGCACAACACGACACGGCCGCGACTGCACTGAATCGAGGGCGAGGGCTACGATGGCCAGGTAGACTAGACAAGGAATGCCGTCGAGACATTTACACGGTCGCCACCCGCACCCCCTCGGCCGTCTTTCTTCTCCCCGTCCTCCTTCTACCCATCCTGCCCGTCGACTCCCCCTCTGAGCCGCCCGCGCGACCTCGAAACCATGGACAAATATCTGCGGACCTGGAGACAAGACGCCTTGAACAAGGGCCAACATGACGCGGCCATCTATATTGGAGACAAGGTCCTCGCTTTGACAAGTATGTGAGTAATCTCCCTCATTCCTTGTGCACCCGTTGACCTCCCCGGCAGACAGTGATGCCGATGCATTTTGGCTGGCCCAGGTGCATTTTGGAAACAACAACTTTACCCGTGCGCTGGCTCTCCTTTCTCGAAAAGACCTCATCCATCGAAGTCTGTCATGTCGGTACCTCGCCGCTCATTGCTACATCAAACAGGGCAGATATGAGCAAGCCCTGGTCATTCTCGGCGAGGAAAACCCCACCCATCTAATCACGACTTCCCACAACGCACGGAGGAAGTTGGCGCACGTCAATGGCCATTACCAGAAGAGCAGCATCACCCAGAGGGGCGGGAGGGCGCAAAGAGATCGGATTGAGCTGAGTGAAGAGCGTGAACGGGATCGCGAATCGGAGAAAGAACTCAAGTTTCAGGCTGGCATGTGCTATTTGCGAGGGCTCTGCTTTGCCAAACGGAACGCCTTTGATCGCGCAAGAGACTGTTACCGAGATGCGGTGCGGATCGATGTGCAGTGTTTCGAAGCCTTCGACCAACTGATGAAGAATTCGCTGATGTCTCCGGCCGAGGAGTTGGCCTTCTTGGACGAGCTAGACTTTGACTCGATTCGAGTAGAAGACCAGTCCCTGGCACAGGAGGCTGCGCACTTCACAAAGCTACTCTACACCACCCGCTTGTCCAAATACTCTTCACCGGCAACCCTGGCCAATGCCACCGAAACCCTGTCCACTCACTACAACCTCGCCTCCAATGCCGACTTGCTCCTGACCAGAGCCGAGACGCTCTTTACCCAATGTCGCTTTCACGAAGCGCTTGCCATAACCACGAGCATCCTGAATTCCCAGGACAACTCCAACGGCTCGACAGACGCCTCTTCCAGCAACACCAATGCCTCTCTTGGCCACACCCCGCGGCTCTATCCCCTCCATCTCGCCGTCCTTTATGAGACAGGCGCACATAACACTCTATTTCATCTCTCGCATACCTTGTCCACTCACGCGCCCCATGAAGCCTACACTTATCTCGCGATAGGTACATACTACTTGTCCACCTTTCGAATCGCCGAAGCCCGTCGGTTCTTCTCCAAGGCGTCATTGATGGACTCTCATTCAGCCGCCGCTTGGATCGGATTTGCCCACACTTTCGCTGCCGAGGGGGAACACGATCAAGCAATCGCAGCGTATTCTACTGCTGCAAGGTTGTTTCAGGGCAGTCATTTGCCTCAGCTTTTCCTGGGCATGCAACATCTCGCCCTGAACAACATGCAGCTTGCTTGGGAGTACACCCTCGCAGCGTTTGAGAAAAGCAGTGGTGGACTGAATGGCGGAACCGAGAAAGAGCTGGGAGATACGATATTCAACAACAGTGGCGATCTTGGTGGCGACCCTCTGGTGCTCAACGAGATCGGCGTCATTCTGTACCACCAGTCCAATCTACCAGCCGCGGCAAAATTATTTCACCGCTCGCTTGAACTGGCTTCAGAGTTGGGGTTCAATATGACTGCTTGGGTGGCAACACGGGCGAACTTGGCCCACGCCCTGCGTCGACTGGGAAGATTTGAGGAAGCGTTGGCCGAGTTTGACGAATGTTTACGCACCGCCACCGGAGGTGCTGCTCCGGCCTCGGCTTTCGAGCCAGGCCACGGAACGTCAGCCTTTGCAAATTTGAGTATCAATGGTTTAAGTACAGGTCTCACCCCTAGCGGTGCAGCCAGTGGCTACGAAGAGCGCAACCTCCTCGGAAGCATTCATACCAGTCGAGGATTGGTCCTTCTCAGCATGGTTGGACGCACAAGGGATGCTGTCATGGCTCTTCACGAAGCTGTCCACGTTCTCGGCGGGGATGCGGGCGGTGGAGGTGTCGCAGGCTCGCTGCTCAGTCGTGCAATGGAATTCTGGGCTCTGGAGGAAGAGCAGGAGTCTGATGAAAACGAAAATCCTGTTTCACACGATCCGCCCGCCGGGAAATCGGGGATCCGGTCTAGACGCCGAGGGAAAGACATCAAGACCTCTGCAGAGTCCACAAAGCACCTGAGCAGTGGGCACAAGGCCGAACAACGTATGGATGGAGACGCGGACGAAATTCTGAATGCAGCTTTCCGTGCTGTCGGACAATAAAGGTGATGTCGGACTGGCCTCGAGTCTGGTCAACCTCTGGCAGGATGAGATGCGAATGAAGGCTTGCAACTGGCAGGGTATCGACCGCAAAGAGAGTTGGTAACAAGGGCCCAAGATGACACCGTGGGTGGATTAGAAGAGTTCCGGTGTCGCCGAATCATTCCATCGGGGCGTCTCCCACAGTTGCAGGCCGGCTATCACTGGACGGGTTCGTCGATTGGATATTGTGACAACGATGACGGACTTTGATCCTTGGATATCGATGTTTGCCAAAAGAGTCGTCTCTTCCTGTTACCGCCCACGATCCCCGATGCCGGTGAGAGGACAGAGAAAGGGGAGAAGAGCGAGATGATCAGCGCCTGGCGATCTGGTCAACTCTTCGGGTGCGGGTTCCCGACTGACGGTCAAGTCACAGCCCGAGTCACAGACAGACTCGCAGCATCCAAAAGAAAGCCTTAGGCCCCCGATATCTTTCTCAGCATAGCTAGCATACCTAAAGCAAATAATGACCCACCGAAACAAACAAGTGACTTGGGTTGCAACACCCGATGGCACCTATATCTACGGAGTAGTGTATACGGTATTATGTACAGTATTAGTACTACCTCAAGTGTCTGTACTCTGTCCTCTGTCCTCATAACATACCATAGTCCAGACTGCCCAGAGCTCACCCTAGGCCTAAGCCTAAGCCTCCCTTCCCTTGCCTTGCCTTCTGCTTCTCAGGCTCTTCAGGATATACATGTACGGATACAGTGCGTACTATTTCTACATTTGCACCCCTATAGGGAACTAACCATAGGTCCGTAGAGCTGCTGGCTCGCCAAACTTGACGCAATCAGAACAATCAAAAAGATTCCTTTCCTTCGTTATATACACATACATCAAACTGAAACTGCCACTAGAGCAGAAAAAGACTAGGAAAGACTTTTCATTAGAAAAGAAAAGGAAAAGAATACAAGAAATACAAGTCCGACGCCGCTGCATCGCCCATTCGTGAAATTGCCGAAACTCTCAAACATTCCCCCTGCCCGGTTTCTGCTCATGCCCAAATCCTTCACCTCAAGGTGAACGCCGTATTAACGCCATCCTGTGTAGAGTCGCAAGAGCCCTGTTTGCTGTCGACCACTGCCCCTTGGTCGTGCAACTGCTGCTGGCCTCGTAGTCAAGACGAAGCAACGATAGCGTCAGTTCCGACCCCCATGATGCTGCAAAAAAACCGCCCAGCTGTCACATCACATCTGCGCATTCATCGGCCAGCATGCATCATCGTCAACGCCTCGACTCCGGTCCATCCCATTTCCATATCCATGTCCATATCCATATCCCACACACCGCGTCAGACTAGAGCCAGGGCATCCACAACGCATCCATCCCACTGAGCTTCATGGGATCTGTGGCTCGGCTGACGAGGTCGACGACATTTTGACACGCGGGCAACACACCGTTAACGCCACCATCCGCACTGCTGCCCACACTGCCCTGCGTCTTGGCCAGTGTCAAGGCCCGCCGGACAATAAAGTCCACATTCTGGGCCACCAGTTCCCGCAGATGCTGCCCTTCCATTTTCGGCTCGGTCGGGTTCGAGGAGTGAGACCGGCTGGCGGCCCAATTGTACATCTCGTCTCGAACGAAAACGCTGAGTTGTTGCTCCATCTCGAATCCCTGATCTTGTTCGGCTAGACACCTCGCGATGGCCATGAGGGAGGCGGTGAAGATGCCCTCAACCGCCAACGGTCCCATCAAGGTTTGGATGTTCGGGCTCAGACGGAAAGGAACGGCTTCTGGGTTGAAGAAGTATGCGCGAGCCGAGTTGAGGTTCGGGAGAAGATCACTCGCCCAGACGTCGCCCGTGGTGCGAGAGATGAAGGTTTTGATGGGATAGCGAGCGGACATGTGCATGATATAGGTCATGAACGTCGTGGCGGCGAACTGGTAAGCGAATTGGCGGCGGAAGAGCCAGAAGTCTGCATAGCTCGGGTACGTGGCCTGGAAATAGCGCAGCGCGATGGTGGTGGGTACCCATCGTTCCTGGATCGTGTTGAAAATCTCCGTCTTCATGACCGCCAGTTGGTCGGCGGTGCGTGGCGTCGTCTTTTGCTGTTCAGCCACGGTCCTCGACTTTTCGAGCACAAAGAGAATCGGGTCGTCGCGTGACATGCCGGGTGTGTTCCGAACGTGGTCCTCGTAGACGCTTTGCATAGTCACGTACGACGAATCGTCTTGCACCAGGCGAATGTAAGGGGCGACCGGCACAAAGATGGGGAGATGGAAATACAGATTGCGTCGCCGAGACTCTTTCCGCTTGGCCAGGGTTTGGTTGAAGATGCGGAAGAGCTGAACGATGCGCTCCTCCCGTCGGACCTTGCCGCCGGTTGGGTGCTGGATGGCGAATGGATGCAAGGACCCGTCGTGGCCGCGGATGGTGAGTCGACGATGGCAGATGTTGTTGCCTCGGACCAGTTCAACCGTCGGCATGAAGCGCTCGATGCGCACAAAGTCGGTGTTCTTGTCCTTGTGCTGCTGGTATTGCCCAGGAACCTCGACCGAATCGTCGAATTTGAGGAACTTGAATTCGCTCAGGTGGTGGCTGTAGGACTCGAGAGGAGCCCATTGCTGGCGGTAATCGAGTTTCTGCTCAAACTTGTCCCGCCAACGTCTCAGTTTGTGGATGTATTCGTACATGGTCGGCCTGGTCTGGACGAAATCGGCCTCGAAAGACTTGCGAATGTGTGCAGGGAGAACCGAGGTCACGAATCGGGCAATGTTGGCTTCGGTGGACTGAGGGAGTTTGGCTCCTTCGGCGTAGGTCAAGGGAGCCCTGCTAATGTATGCGAGGCCGTCGTTCAGCAAGGCCACAATCAGGCGATGAGCATCTTCGTCCGGGGGACATTTGAAGTGCTTGGAAAGCTGGTCGGTCATGGTTTCCATGGAAAGGGCAAGCAACGGGAATGCGGTCTTGAGGCCAGCCATGATTTCGTCGGTGTAGTCCCACGGTCTTTTCGGCTCCTCTCTCTGTGCCACCTCGGTCCCGTTGCTCTGATTGTCGCCGTTGGGCTCTTGTTTCGGTTTGGGGGACGATGAGGCATTGGCCGGGGCTTCACCGTTGGCCGTCCCAGGTCGTGAACCGGCCTCTGCCTTTTCTTGCTGGGCTTTCAACTGGCGCTTCTGGGCCTCGAACTGCTTCTTCTTGGTCAGGAATTCCTCCCGCGTCGCCCGCAGATGGTAGAACAGTGCCTGGGGAAAGGCTTTTGCGATCTTGACCAGGACGGTCTTGGTCAAGCGTGCTTCCTTGTGTTCCAGACTCCCGAGGAGTTGAGGCACAAATGTGGTCCAATACCAGACCGGAGTCTCGCCCTTGAAATCTTCAAATGCCTTTGCAATATGCCCTTCCTCGTCGTCCAGGCTGAGCAACCACAAGACTCGACTGAGCATTTTTCTCGACTTCGCGCTCTTGTACAACCCAGCCGCCTCCAGGTAGCAACTGACGGCATTGCTTGCTGCTTCGATATTGTTGGGATTCTCCTTGAACTTGCGATCGGAATATTGACCCCACTCGGCCCAGGCCTTTGGCAACCGAAGATCGTAATACAAAGCAACACCAAAGGCTTCGTTGGCTTCTTCGGCATGTTGGAGTTTGGCCAAAAACATGCCCTTGAGGGTGTAGAACTCGGCCTTCTGTTGGGCGCCAAAGTAATTGAGATTCGTGTTGTTGATAACGTCCAGGCCATTGTTCAACTCCGCCTTATTCTGATAGTGACATTTCGCTTGCTCTCTCAACTTGAGGAAGGCTTCTTGAATCTCGATGTTGGGCAATGTATAAATTTTCCCGAGTTGATTGATGCAGACTTCAGGCATCTGATGCTTGCGGGCGACGTGTGCAAACTTGTTGATGATCCACGCAGTCTCATGGTAGCCCCGGAACGCATACGAATTGCTGCCAACGTTGTTCCCCCCTTGCGGGATGAGCGGCAGATACGTCGAGTTGACAAGTTGGAAGACGTGTTGCCGCCAGGTGACTAGATCTTGCCATGCATTGATATCGTCCCAGATATTGGGCAGCCGATCTCGCCACGCTTGGAGCAACAGCTTGACCTCCTGTGACTTGCTGTCTAGATTGCGCTCATTCGTGCTCATGAGGCTGTCACAAATGACACTGGCGTCGTGAAGCTCGACCAGCTGCTGGAAGTTCTGCAGAATAGGGATGTGGGCATTTGTTATGCGTCGGGGAAGCTGGTGCCATTTCCGGATGGATAACTGGATGGCTTCGTCGCAAACATGTTGAAATTCAGCCCGCGACACCTGCTTGGAGTTGTATCGCAAGAGAGCCATGAAAGCCTGGAAGAACGTCCGTCGAGGGGTCGGCGCATCAGAAACTGATTTGATCATCGAGTCCAACTGATTGCGGTTCTCATCGCCGGACCAAGCTTCGTAGTTTCGCCATGCCGATTCCAGGAGGAGGTCGCTGAAGTTCTCGTGCTTCGCAAACTCCCCAAGGATATCCCATTGCTGAAGCTTCTGTGCGCAAATCATCCAGTGGTCTTCCCACAAGTAATACTCGCCTTGGGAAAAGGGGACGACACCGGTTCTGGCTTTGACTTGTGCCGATTCCCACAACTGTTGTGCCTTGTCCCACATTCCATGCTGTTCGTATGACAAAGCGGCGTTGGTCTCCATGAACTTGCACCGTCTTCTCCACGTGCCGTAGAACAAGTCGTCCTCTTGAAGACCTGCGTATGCTTCCACCAGAGCATCAAGATTGCTCTCGCGGACCTGGGGTGTGTCAATCAAGGGATCGACCGCAGATTCCTCCAAATAGACGAGTGCAGTGTACCACGCGTCGTAGGTCCGACTGAGAAATTTCATGACATGTGGTGGTACCTTGAATCTTGGTCGTGCACGAACGGCTCCCTCGAGCAACGCTTGCACGACATTCGGCCGCAGGTTCAGCTGCCGCTGGTGATATTCTCGAGTCAGAAGCGTGACCATTCCTTTTTCCAGATCAAGTCGTTCGTCCCTGTTCAATGCAGACCAACACAGTGGGAATAATTTCACCCAAACGTCATACGCCAGGCTGTCGTCCGTGTGCTGTAATTGTGTGATAGGGTCGAGGAGATCTTTAACTTTGACTTCCTGGATCTCTTGGTTGAAACGTTGCTGAGCGACAACCAGAGCCTCCAAACCGTCCTCGATCAGCAGGTCATCCTTTCGCTGCTCTGGGCTCACAAAACGGGCGCCGAACAATTGGGACAAGGGGCAGACGCGGACGTCTTCGGCATGGAGTCGCGCAGGCATGGACATTTCCACAGAGCCCATGATGAGGTGTGACGCTTGCTTTAGCCAAAATGAGTCCGCCAAAGTGTCCCAATTTTGGAGGGTCAAGACGTAGTTCAGCCGATAGCTAGCAGTCTTGGAGAGGGCGCGATTGAAGATGTTCATGAATCTGTTCCGCATCTCAACATCTTTGGCACGAGTGCCGATCAAGAAGGCGTGCTCCAAACGCACAGTCAACTCAGTCCTTGTCACGGTCGGATCCTCGTAGATCTTGATGACCAGTTCAAGAAAGCGCTCGAGTAGGGTTTGGGTCGGCCACTTTTCAAAGATAAGCATCTTGTGCAAGACAGCAGTCTTCTCCTTGAGCGTCGGCCAAGGCTCGTTCGAATTGAAGACCCATGTTTCCACCATGTCCAGGACCTTGCTGCACAACTCGACATTGAAAGACTTCTCCACGAGCGAGGCAAGGACACTCAGGAACGGTCGGCGCTGGTCATTGAGTTCTGCCATACGCGAAGACAAGATATCGATGCTTTTCTTGATCAAGTCTACCCCGAGAGCAAACTCGTAGGGGTCCATCAGGGGTTCGCCTAGTCGCCAGCCCTGTGGAGGTGGCCCCGGCGGTATCACATACGCATTGATGTGCTCCTTGGCCAACTTCTGCTGCAACGCTTTCATTGCACCGTTCACATGGTCATCAACGTCACTGGGTCGTACCAGCGATAACGTCCAAAGGTTGTTGATGCCAGAAATGTAGTTGCCGGAGGAGAGAGCTTCGCCAATCAGAATTTTCGAATATCTGGTGGGAAAATCTGAAGGGGCCGTCTCGATCTCCATGGCATCCTCGTCTTCCGTCCTCTGTTTCGGGACTGCTTCAAGGACTCGGCGAATGAGAGGAAGAGAGTTGCTGTCATCAGTCACCAAGTGTAAACAATCTTGGATTTCAGGTTCTTCCATCTTGAGCGGCTTTTCCAACAGTTTCTGGACCTTGTCCATGTGGCCCAAGATCCATTCGTCAGTCTTTGTGCTCAAGAGGATGCGCATAACCTGTAACGCATTGATCATGCACGTCAGTTGTTTATCGTCAACCTTGTCGGCCTTGTCGCCACTTAGGATGGGATCTAGGAGCTTCTCATAAAGGCCTACGTCCACATCGGCCCATAAGTTGGGAGCTAAAAGATCGCGAAGAAGTTGCACGGCCTTCTTGACGAGATCATTGGACAGAGCTTGTTGCTGAGCTTTCTGCATCGTTTTGGACTTCAAATCCGCGGCGGGAACAGGGAACCGCTCTGGTAGTGCGGTGATAAACGTGATCATATATTTCACCACGAGTGTCCGAAGTTCCAGGGGGATTTGATATTCGGTCTTCTCCTTTGTCGGCGGTGGTTGCAGTATCTGTGTCCCCCCAGAGTCCCGCTTGAGGGAAGGGCTCAGCTCTGTCGTGTACTGAGACGGAGACACCGCAGATACACGACGGCTTTCCCATTGCAAGACCAGCGAGATCAAAGCCAGTGCAAGCTTTTTGTTCTCATTTGAAGGGTTTGGCGGAGGAGCAATCTTGTGTAGCATCTGGACAATTGTGGGGATGAAAAACTCCCGAGAATCGTAGAACAGGTCTGGCTGGCGCACGATGAAATTGAAGATGCTCTGGACTTGTTGGAGATTGCCCGTCTCTTCATTTAGGATCTTCCTCGGCAGGCGCGCCCAATGCGGAGATCTCTTGTCCCCTGGAGTATTTGTGGCACCGCCCATCCGGGCTGGGAGAACCGGAGCTAGAACCTCCAACGCCTGGGTCACCAAAGCCTTGCCTTCGTTCTGGTGGGCTTTCAGGAGTTGATTGTAGATTTGAACCGCGATCTTCGGTGGCGTGTCATAGGATCGGATGAAATAGCAGATAAGAACGTAGGCGCCGTACTTGGTGATCACGTCTTCCAGTTTGATATGGCCCCAGGAATACTTGATGATGTCCTTGCGATCCTCTGACACAGCATCTTTGTGATACTTCAGCACAAAGGCAGAAAGCTGCAGCGCTTCCATACGGGATTGGTCAATCCCAGGCTGCGACAAGTCCTCGCTCGAATCAGGAGCTGGCGGCTTCCAGAGCCGTTCTAGGAAGAGGTTGAATAGCTTGTGATCTGCCAAGGGAGTCCTGTCGGTACCATCCTCGCGTCGCATATTCTGCACATCCCTTGCCATTATTGGATTGACAACACTGTGCAAGAGAAACGTCTTCACCTTTTGAGACTCCGTCTTTTGAGAGTATATTTCGAGACATTTGTCAATGATGTTGAATCGCCGACTAATCGATTCGTCCGTGATGATGGAATCAAACAAGAATTTCGTCAGCTTCAGTGGAGACTTTATCCGCCCCTGGGCCGACGAAGCAAAGACTTCCATCATGAAATCGAGATCCTCGAGTGCCGACTCAAGATACTGGGTCAGAATATCCATCAGTTGATCTCCCGCTTGCTCGGCCCGAAGTCGTTGTGAACGTTGCAACAGATCTTTCCGAAGCTGACCCTCAAGCTCTTGACCAGCTCCTAGAACCTTGAGACGGAGTTGCTCCTGCTCACGCAACCAAGCTTTAGTTGATTCGAACATAGACATCGAGTGTACAATGTAAATGCCGTTGATTGCCGCGGTGTGTCGGTCAGGAACAGCCTCAACCTCAAAGGTAGCCTTAATGAATGCTTCAGTATTATTCATCACCGTATCACGCAAGGCCGGACTCAGTTCGGACGCCAAAAGTTGGCCAAAGAACCGGCCGTACTTCTCGTCCTGCAGCCGGGATTCGAAAAATGACCAGGTCTCTTGTGGGTATTTGTCGAGGTACAGAATCAGCGGTTGGCGGAAAGGGCTCGCCACAGTACGACGCAGCTTGCCCTCCAGGTCGAGGACACTATTGATGAGGTCGGGCATGAAGCTGGTGGCAGCAGGCGGCAGCAGGTGGAAGACGTTGAAAATGGCCGTGACTATTTTCATCTGCTGATTTTGCTCAATGAGCCCGAACGACACTCTCTGCAGTAATTGCTCATCCGCTATCACCCTCATGTGCTCGAGTAATCGTGCGCCAATTTCCACTTTGAAATAGTTGGTCAACAGTGCTAACAGTCTTGCCAATCCTTCGAGTCCGGCGACGGTGAGTCTCTTTGAGTCCTGCAAATTCATCAAAATTGGTCTCAGGCCATTTTGAAGCAAGTCTTTGGGGAGTTTTGTCGTCTGGACCAAAACCTCCTTCAAGCCTGCATTGGCAGCTTCAATGATCTCCGGCGACTTTGAATACAGTAGCTTGAAAAAGACGGTAATGATGCGAGCGCGGCTTGTATTTTGAGGCCCGGTAGCGAAGTCTGGCAGGCTCATTGCAAGCGACAGGAGCCTCAGACAAGACACACGGAGATTGATGATTAGCTGTGCATTTTTGTACTCATCTGGCTTTGGATGCAGAATCTCGGCATCTGCATCCGCCAGAGCAAGTGATTCCATCATCAAGCGATTCAATTGATCGTTCAAAGGCACCAGTTCGTGGCCTAAACTCAAGCAATATGTAATCGCGTCAATGAATCCGGTTTGTGAGAGAAACGGCAGGGCTCTCAGGGGCTTGTTGAAGATGGGCTGCAGAAGTCTTTCCTTGACCGGGGCGATCAACTCGTGCACCTCGACGCCCGCCACCTCCGCCATGGCCGAGAACGCGCGCTGCGCGGTGTCACGTGTATGTTTGTTCATGTGAGAAAGCTCGACGCAGAATGTAACCGAAAGAGCATGGATAGTGCTCTTTTCGTTGGTGAGCATATCCCGGGTCTGTCCGGTGCAGACCTTGCGAAGGATGAATTCTAGTGTCTCCTGCGCGGTAAGCCGTGTACTCGCTGGCACCTTCTGCGGCGTGTCCTTGATAACAAACAGCAGCGCCTTGATGATTTCCAGCTGCTTGCTGTTGAGAAAGGCATTTCCTAATCCAAGCTTGGTGATCACAATCTGCAGTCCCAGCGTTGCACCAGCTTTGGTGAACCACTCGACTTCGCGACATCTGTGGCAGAATGTCTGAACGAGGTGTGAGAAGAACGGAAGGCGGGCAGCCTTTTCGACAGTGCCGAAGATAGTGCCGGCGGCCTCAACCACTTCACCCATTGAGGCCTCCGCAGCTTCGCGAACGATGACATTATCTGAAGCCAAACAATCGCAAATGACATCAGCCAGAACCCTGGTGCTCAGATGGACCGCACCCTCACCGAGGTGGACATCAAACTCCTTTGTTTTTCGACCTGCGTCGCATAGAGCCTGACCGAGCTCAACGATGGTAAAATGGCGTGCGATGTTCTGCATGAACGCTTCAGCTTGAGGCTTCAAATCCGGCAATGTTGTTGCGTTGAAGCAAGCTTTTAATAGCTTCTTCAGGTGCACTTCCTGTTCCCTGCGCTTCAGTACCGACTTGCCCAGCTCATTGTCAGCGAGCACGTCCGCATACGTAGTAAACCGGCGGGCTAGAAGGTCATTCGCCTGGAGTCGAAGAAGGGCCGCAAGATCGTCTGGAACTTGATCATAACCAATGAGCAGCTTCACTTGGTTACTTATGAGTTTGAATGACTGCTGCTTATAGTAGAGGTCCAGAGGCTTTGCATTTTGGTTCTTCGTCGTATCGCTCAGTCTGCGGATAGCGAGATCCGAACCCGTATCAAGAGGAAATGCTCGGTCGCGACTCGTCTCGAGAAGTCTGATATCGAAGCTAGGCTCGTCGTCCGTATATCGACGATACGACAAATGATGCGGATGGTTCAAGAACTTGCGATTTCGCCCACCAAGCTTGCCCAGGATTCTCATCGTGGTATGCGAATGAAAATGCTGATAAGGCTGAGGTTTGAGGTGCTCAAATAGAGCAGTCATCAGATCATCCATGATCGGAGCCATAATGGGGTCGAGGTAATCCGCCGTTAGGTTGTCGACGCATAGTTCTAGGGTCCTCAGCCCTTGGCCCACAAGATCTGGCCCGGCCCGCAAAGCGACCACCAACGGCCGCATAAGATGGTTCAGATGCGGCAACAGGTGACTTAACCTTGCAGGGACTGTCAATGTCAATTCGACGTAGAGATCCCGGTCATGCGGATCTCTTGCGCCTTGGAGTAGATGGTTGAAAGTCTCGAGGAGCATTTCGAGCAAGGGGAGGATCTCCTTGTAGAGAAGCTCGAAGCGTCCGCCGCCAATGCTTCTGAACAGAGAGCGAAGCAGGATAAAGTAGTGTATTGGCTTTTCCGCCGTCACAGATAGCTGCACACATTGCGTGATGATCTTTGTGATATGAGGGAGTAAGACTTGTTCGTTGTGGGCCGAGAAGAGCGTGACGGCCATGAAGGACAACTTGAACATTCTCAAAAGGATCGACGAGCGGACGATATCCGAGGAGCCAACATCTGGCAGCTTATCCATGAGGTATTGGAGAACCATTCCTGCAAACGCCGGCGAGGTCGCTTCACTGGCGAGGAAAAACTGCGGAAGGTGGAGGAGCGCCGTGTGCTCAAACATAAGTTCGTGCAAATATGGTATCTCGGCCTGAAAAACTTCGTGAAAAGCGGCAGGGTCAATACAGTGGAAAACAGTGCCGAAACTCTCCAGGAGCTCCTTCTCGTCCCGGGTCATCTGCGCCATTGAGTGGCTCGCCATGAAATCCACGGGAGAAGAATACTGGAGATCGGGCACAGGAGCCTCAGCACCATAGTAACGAAAGACCCGAGCACCCTCGTGGAAAAGCTTGGTGATCACGCGCGTCTCTTCAGCATTGTACCCAAACGACACTTCGGACCAGTTCATAGGAATGCTTGTTTGATCAAGATTGAGTCCTGGCGGGTTGCAGGTTTTGAGCTGGTAAAACATGTTCTTGAGGCCGTTGACAAGATTTTTGAACAAGAACTTGTTGTCGCTGACAGGGTCGGCTCCTCGTTCTCGTGGATTGGAGGTCTTGATCGGCGTTGCGTTGAAGATGTCTACCGAGTCCCAGTCCGGCATATGCTCTTTGTCATCCATGAAGGTCTCGCTCTGATTTTGCTTGAACTTGTCCGCATATTGCTTGCTCAGCTTGACTGCATTATGGTACTGGTAGTTCATTGCCGCGAACTTATCGCTGATTGCATCAAGGATCATGATCAGGAAATACCGCGCATCTTCCTTGTTCTCCAATTTGGTGATGCTTTCCGCCATGTTGAGGAGCAATTTGGCACTCATGGTTTGGAAGCTCGTGCCTGGGAAGTTGTCGTGAAGGTTCTTCGTATAGACTTCAATCGTGCGCCGGATCTGGTTGCGATCCAAGGAATCTCGGACATGATGGATCAAGTCGGCCAGCATGCTGTAAGCCAGTGGCCGCATCGTCTCATATACTGTCAACCCATCTCCAATCAGAATCCTTTCATCCAGTAACTCATCAATTTTGTTCAAGAAGATCTTGCGATAGTTGAAGTTGATGATGTGACGGATCGCAACAAGCAACTCCTTGCGAGCGCCTGATTTCTCCCGTGGGCAATCTTTCAAGAGTCGGACGACCACAATCGGTAGGGTTGGCAGGAAATCCGTCAACTGGTGGGCGTACACTCTCAGAAGGTAGGCCAGGAAGCTCATGGTCTTGACCTGTGCAGTGATGAAGTCTCCAAATGCTGCTCGGTTTTTGATTTCCTTGCTGACTCCTGTAAACACGGTTTTGTTGGCGGCGGCTTCGGCATGCGCCTTTTCCTGCGCTTTGGCCTGTAGCAAGAGTATCCCCTTAATCGATGGCACAAACTTCTTGACATTGGCTGCAACTGCGTTGCGATGCGCTTGGAAGATGGAGACCACGATAATCGGGCATTCCGACAACACCTTGAACGACTGCATGCCCTTTGTCAAGGGGGTGTGCTCTTTCTTCTCATTTCCGGGATCTGACACAGTCGTCGCAGGTGAGCCCGGTCGAGGAGACTGAAAAGTCTGGGCTTGCGGGTTGGGTGTTGATGATGCGACCTGATGATGGGATGTAGGCGAGTCGAATGTGTCGCGGACCACCTGTTCCATCAACTGGAACATCTCCTGGATTAGGTCGAGAAAAGGCTGCACTTTCGAGGCAGTGGCAGTTGGCTGGTGTCGCTCGATATCCATGATCGTTTTCAGGCAGAGTACTGCATTGTCCTCATTTTCAACCCGCACCAACTCCATCAGCGTTTCGACCACATCCAGCGCATAAGGCTCGAATTCGGCGGACCCATGCTGTAGTCTGTGAAGGATCTCCAGTATTTGATTTCGAAGAATATGCTCGAAGGAGGTAGGGCTGAAGTCGGGTTTCCCCTCCAGAATCTTCTTGAAAACTGGCCATAATTTCGTGAGAAACTTGGTGTAAGTCGCAGGAAGCGAGCAGAGATTTTCGATGGAGTCGCGGAGTTCTGTGGCCACGTTGGACTTTGTCCGTGTATCTACAGTACCACAACTGTCAGTAAGAGGTTGTAACTTCGCGCCCGGGAGGCCTGTACCGATTTTGGCATCAGTCAGCCGTGCGGCAAAGACGTCGATCTTCTGAGAAGCGTCCATGGTTGATGACATTCTCAGTCAACACCAGACCGCCCCAGACAGAAAGAAGGCCTATACCGCGAGTAGGAGAGTGATGCGGCAGGAGGTTCAGGCGACTTCATGAGGCCTCCAGGGTATATAGCCTCATGGGTGGAAAGTTAAGTCGCAGAACAAATGAAGATTTCCCCATGTGACGCTTCAAGGCACAGTGAAAATAGAGTGACGCTTGTGGAATTTAGAAGGTATGGCAGAGTGACAGGAAAAGATCGAGAGGTGGTGAGGTGCCCGTGGCCTCAGGGTGCCTCGTTGAGAGTCGAGGACTAGGCAGTATGGGGGACTTTTAACACAGTTGGAGACAGAAGAGGGAGAAACGCATCCAGGATCGCGGGCGGTCGCGACGCAACTTCGAGCCCGCTAGCAGAGGCAGTCTAACCAATCTTGGTCTAAAGCAGTCACGTGGCGTCTGCTTACTCATATATCTGATCCACTCGAACGAGGCCAGAGGTCTCGCTGGAAGAGGGCCAAACATATTTCATCGAGTCCTTGATCACGCAAAAGACTCAGCTCCATGCCATAGACTATTCACTGCATTCGACGCGAGTAGGGTCGAACTGGGCGAGTAGTGCAAGGTCCTGCCGAGTTGTGTCTTGGAAACAAGTCCGCACGCTACGGTCTACGGTCACGACATTTACCAAGGCGCAACGGAAATATGTATTCACCATGCTCATCACAGCAATAAACTCCATCAGCACCATGGTCCGCATGGTGCTGCTCATGCCGTCAAAAGGCTGCTTGGCCGCGTTGCACGTATCTTCATCCCAGAGGCCAACGTCACAGGCCTCATACTCAGGTTTCAAACCAATGTACTTCAAAGCCAACACAGGACCGCCCCCCACACCCCGAATCAAGGCACAGATCGTAGCCTTGCCAGCAACTGTTGGCTCAAAATACACAAAATCCTCAAGGCCGACGTTTGCTAACGGCGTTGCAAGAAGTCCGAGCAGCCCCTTCCTAGCCGTAACATATAGCAGAGCTCCGGTTAGTCGAGATCAATGCTGTGACGCTGCACTGCTATGGCGTTGCACATGTGGAACCGTTCGATGTAAATCGGCCGAGCCACTAGACTGGGCGCGATGCCTTCTCGCCTTGGAGTCGGAGCCGCTGTTAGACCTACGAGCTCTGGTGTGGCCGTGTGAATCTGCTCGACGCCTCTGGAGTATCGAAAGCTATGTCAGAAAGAGAAGTCAAGGTCACTATAAGAATGCGAGAGTTTCTTAGCGAGTGAAAAGATTGAGAGGTGTTCCCGGAAAGTTTTTATTTCTCATGCTTTCTGTCCGGGACGTGGAAGACTTACCGAAGCTGGCCTCGAAGATGTCGACTCATCATGCAATTTCAGAGCATCAAGTCGCTCTTGATTGTCTTGCGTAGCATCTATTTCGGGCTCTTCTTTGATGGTTGGGTTCGACGGTGGCTTCGAGAGTTTAGCTCTGTTTTTGTTCGCTTGCTCTGTGAGCTTCGCCCACTTGGCTTCGCGTTCTTTCTCCCGTTGAGGCGCATTGTTTTGTAGTTCATTGTAATCATGGGAACATTCGTCAAAGAGTTGAGGGTTAATCTCCATAAACAGTTTCATCGCATTGTAGACCATGCCGTGAATTGTCCTGACCCAATTAGGTTCTTGTCTCTGCCATTGCCGAGGGACAACATACCGGTTCCAGTGACCCTTGGAATTCTCGTACAACGGAGCAAACATGATGGGGAGGATTGTTTCGACATTGTCGCTAACGAGATTACAGAAGTACTCGTTGTTCCAGAAATACAGAGCACGTTCTGCCACCTGCTATACATCAGTCAAATCCTTGGGGCAATGTTGACACGGACGCACCTGGAAGTGGGGGCTGGCGACAGACTTTGCCAGTTGGTTGAAGAGTGGTTCCTGGACTTTGGCGAACTCTTGAGGATCCATAACTTCGAAGATGTCCTCCACTTCATTCAAGAACATCACCTCCTTGGTGCTGTTGACTTTGGGCCAATACCGGAGCAGACCGAGAACAACCTGCGCAGTGATCAGTAAACACACACAGTAGGTGGCAAACGTGAATCATACATCCTCTGTCAGTGCCGAGTCCTTCTCCAAAAATTGAACGATACAATAAGCCAACTGCGGGTGGTACATGCTCAGGCTCTTGACCTTGTGGAGGGGAAGGAGAACCCTGGTCAAGAATAGTTTATGTTCCTCCTTTAGTGGGAGTGCAAAGCCATTAATAATGGACCCCAGGATTTCTAGAAGCTCCGCGATTCCATTGAATCTCTCGGTCTCGTAGGTAAATTGGAAGAAGACATTGTTAATGGACCTCCGAATGTAGGAGCGAAGATTCAAGAATTTGCCATAGATGCGGTGGAGTGTAGTTTTCAAGAAATCCCTCTCTCGAGGATCTTCCGAGTCGAAGAGTTCCAGCAACTGAAGGACAAAATGGTGATCGATGTAGGCCTTGGCAATGTTGGTGTTGAAATCCTGGCTCTCAATGAAGCGCAGGAAGAACTCGTAGACGACTTGTATGTGAGGCCAGGCAACTTCAAGCACGGGCTCGTCCTCTTCCGGGTCAAAAGCTTCGCCTTGAGGATTGACAGGAGGAGGCACCGGTCGGAACAGGTTCTTGCTGAACATCTCGACAACTTTGGGATACATTGGTTCCGTAATAACCGACCTGTTGTTCGCAACATAGTCCAGCAATTCATGTAGAGCGAGTCTCTTGATTTCTTTTGACTTCATGTCTGCGGTCTGGTCGTTGAAGTCGAAAATGATGTTGCACTGGTCAATCTTCTGCATAAACAGCTCCTGCCTTCGATTTGGAGGCACCTCATGGAAGCCAGGTAGTTTCTCTAGCTCCCGAGATCTCTGATCGGAGACATCGAACCGAGATGAATGCTGTCTTTTGGGTGTCCGGATGCCCTCGGCCACATCTTTAGGAGTTGACTGGAGGCGATCGAAAAGTAAGGATTTTTGGCCCGCCTTAGGGGGCGCGAGGTCACCAGGCATTGTCTCAGTCGCGCCTGGTCCTGGAACATGAGGAGCACTTGGGCTTATGATAACACTAGGAGCAAGATGGCCGCCTTGCCTGCCGGGTGTACCGGGTCCAGTAGGTCCGAGCCCAGAGCTTTGCTGTATGTAGTGTTGACCTGAACCTCCCGACCCTGAACCATGCACGCCAGGAAGTAGAGTATTGACGTGGCTGCCGGCGCCACTATCGTTGTTGCTATTCTTGATCCGTACATCATTGACATTCGTTGTTGAGGAGGTCGGTGTGGCAGCATTGGAGCTGTTTGGGGACCTCGATTCACCGCCTGCAAGGGTAGCTGAGGCGGAGAGGGGAGACGCGGTAGTAGAACTAGAGTCCTTTTTCTTGGAGGATTTGTTTGAGTCTTTTGCTCTAGACAACTGCTCGTGCTAGATTCCAGTGAGTCGTGTGCCGTACTTGAGGAACAGGATGACGCGATGGGACAAGATCGGTCGCTCGACGGCGGGAAAACATACCACTCTTTGCCTGAAACCTTTCATCTTGTCGAGTCGGTCTTCAAGTATATGACTCAAGAACGAGGACGCTTGTCACGTTCTACGCGCCCACTATCCGTGTTCGTAGAAGACGAGTGTTCAATTATTCATCCAAGTCGGAATCACAGCGTCGAAGGCCAGAGAAAGGGACGAGATGGTCCGAGGTCGAAGGGGTTGGCAAGGTGGACGGGCAATCGCTGCTTATTTTCGTCAATTCCTCATCGTCCAAGATCGTGGTAAGACAGATACGATTGGAATGGCAGCACCAGGGACTGTGGAGTGATGGTTAGCCAGGTCCTAACGAGGAAGACAGCTCAACTGTTCAGGATGACTTGCGACTTGGGGTCTCAAATTAGAGTGCACCGAACAGTGACGAATGCAGCCTTGGATTTAGAAATGGGTCCGACTCGTTGATTCAGGGCTCAGTAATGCAGGGAGGTGCGCGTCCATTGAAAAGGAGTGCGTGAAAACAGACGGTGGCCAAGTCAATGGTCGGTCAATTTGCTCGAGAGGTAATTGACTTCGTGGATGGATGAGTGCAGTGAGTTGATTGAGGAGTGGTGTTGCAGCTGCCAGTCAGTGGCTTGTTCTCCGGCCGGTAGTAGGACTAGTGGTTGTTTGGGCGGGGGATTTGACCTGGTGCCGCAATCTGCTGGCCTGCGCCTACTAATGCAGAGAGGTCTAGCTCGTAATATACTAGTTGAGTTACTATTCCGGTCCTTAGCCACTGCTAAACTTGAACTGCGGTACCAGGACTTGGGGTACCTGGGTACTAAAAGCCCGGGAGTCGGTGCCAAGACTACCAAAACAAGTGGTACTAGTACGGAAACTACGTGTACTAAACACCTATTAGTATCCTTACTACCTTGGTACATGTAGTACTACGGAGTACATGTATTTCGTAGGTAGGTAAGACTGTGTACTCTACTACCTACTTAGGTACTACTGCTGGTCTACCATCTACTTGTCTACTTGTCTACTTGTCTACTTGTCTACTTGTCTACTTGTCTACTTGTCTACTTGTCTACTTGTCTACTTGTCTACTTGTCTACTT